>NC_138243.1:18515138-18855138 GCF_964197995.2 Scardinius erythrophthalmus
TAATTTATCACTGGATTTTTTTCTTATTAACAATATAGAGATTTCCTCAGTCAGTCCTTTGTTTAAATCACTCCTTGCTATGAAGCGCCATCTGCTGTTAGTAAAAGGACCATACTCTTTAAAGGGATTGTTCACCAAAAATGAAAATTCTGTCATGATTTATTCACCCTCAAGTTGTTCCAAACCTGTATGAATTTCTTTCTTCTGCTGAATACAAAAGAAGATATTTTGAAGAATGTTGGTAACCAAACAGTTGATGAACCCCATTGACTTCCATAGTATTTCCCCCCCATACTATGGAAGTCAGTGTGGTCCATCAACTGTTTGGCTACCCATATTCTTCAAAATACCATATTTTGTGTTAATCAGACAAAATAAATTCATGCAGGTTTGGAACAACTTAAGGGTTAATAAATCATGACAGAATTTTCAATTATGGGTGAACAATCCCTTTAAGAGGAAGCTATTCTTTCTAAACGGAAACAACATACATTATGTTTCTATTGAAATAAGTTGGTAGGAAAGAGAAAGAGAAAGAGAAAGAGAGTTTGTCTGTCACTCCTCACTATATCCACATCCTGCTCTTGATATGTCCATTCATATCTGACAGGTAGTAATTTATGTGTCAAGTTAACCTCTATAAGCTACAGTTACTGCAGACAGACAACTCTCAGCCTCCACGTTGAGCAACATGATTACATGGTAGTGAAGGAGAGGGGTGTTGCTCTCACTATAACCTCATTAACCCTGTTCTAGGTTTGACTCCATGATGAGTGTGATTATCTGAAGCATGATATCATGCTACAGTGTTTATGGGAATCATAATTCGTACCTAATTCAATTCGGTAACTCTTATACTGTTTATTTCAATGCCTTATATCACAGAGAAATACTTATAATTGGCATGAAACGAAAGTAGAGATTTGATTGGATCATTCGATTTGATTCGTTTGTTATTGCTGCAAGAAGGAGGGGAAGTTATTTTGATTAAAGATTATAAGTTTTCACATTAATTCAGGATAAAGTTTTTTTTTAATGTGCACGGATAAATCATTTATAAGAAACAAGAACTGTCCATTTTTGATTTTATGGTGACTTTACAGTTTTTCTGAATCGCTTTGGCTCAATTCTCAAAAGGGACTTTTTTTCTCAAAACAATTATCTCTGAAAAATGTGTTTCTTGTTCACAACAGATTTGAATTTCTTATTAATTTAAGCAAATTGCACGTGAACAGTAAGTTCACTTGTCTACAATTTGCACAATGACTAGATGCACATGGCTTGTTGA
The DNA here is from genome assembly GCF_964197995.2 of Scardinius erythrophthalmus. NCBI lineage: Eukaryota > Metazoa > Chordata > Actinopteri > Cypriniformes > Leuciscidae > Scardinius > Scardinius erythrophthalmus. The sequence continues at coordinate 18,516,427 of NC_138243.1, forward strand.
TCAAAACTGATGAGTTGATTCTCAGTGAAATTGTCAAACTCTTTTGAAATAAACTTCTAAACATTCTTTCATCAAGTGAGCCTTCACATGCAAAATGATCCATTCAGTGATCAAAATCTGTCAGACATGTTATATTCCATAAATATTTATGACAATGTTTGTAATGTTTGCTAAATTGGCCTGCCGGTGTAATGAAATAGGAATCTCTACCAATCAACCAACCAATCAAGTTTGGAAACTATATATCATTTTTGAACACAGAGGATCATCACAGCTCTGAACAGCAGCAGCTACAGCAGTATTGTATAAATACATTTGTATTTTTACATATATAGGCCTACAATTTATTTTAATTTTTTTGTCAAATCAGATATGAAGACTTCCACATGCATTAAAATGTTTTACAAGGTAATTGTCACGGGTTGGTTCCTCAATGAGGCAAATAGAGGATCTGTTAGCAGCAGCCTTACCTCATAAAACATATACTAACCTTAACATTGAAGACACAGGTGAACACAATGGGTTGCTCCCAAAACAAATGAAGAGTGTGAACATGGGGAACAAAGGAAACAGAAAAACAAGATGAATTAAACTTCCCCTTCACATTTAAATGACAAAGATGTACTAAAACCTTTTTTTCCTTTGCGTTTTTGAAAAGTTGGCCGCACGGATGACAACGTTTTTAAAACGATCCCTGTTCACACGGATCTGCGAACGAAAACGACTAAAAACGCTGTACTATGTATGCATGCCAGGCCAGTAGTTGGTGTTGACGATGCCACTTTGTAAAGAAACACTACGCGCCTATAGAGATCGCTAAGACATGTGACCAAATGGGCGGCAACCTCTTCAGAACGCAAATAATTATGGGTATGTTTGGCCAGGCTGGCATAGCAGGCTAGTATTCTGGCATGAAAATAATGAAAAATTAACTATTGCAGTATATAACACAGCAGGTAGACGGCATCTTGAACTCTTCACTCCATGCAATCTAGTCTGGCGCCAAATGTTTGTGCCGCGGATTCCCAAAATGCTTTGCGTTCCCCACTGAGAATACGTCATGATGACGACACATTAGCGATCCCAATCTATGCGATAATGCGAGTGACGTCACCATATTCTCAAATTCGTGTTTTTGTAGTTTAGACAGAGACGATAACACTATCGTTTTCAAAAACTTGCAAAATAACCCAAACCTGTTTTAAGGCCCCCAAAACACTTTTGTTGAGAAAATGAACGGCCAAAACGCATAGAATTTTTTCCGTTTTTAGTTGAAAACGGTATCAATGGCCTCTTAAGTCCATAAAGGCCCATTCACACTTAGAGCAATAACAATATAAAGATAACTTTAAATGATAACCATATTAGCGCCCACACCAGCGAACTATCATACTGTTTATTTTAAGTGTGCTGCAGTTTTGTCGTCTGCCGCTTTAAATGCTCGAGCTCTTTAAAGCAGGATGGATTCTGATTGGCTGCCAATGTTTTTATCCTTCATCAGCTGGAAAAAAATCATTCTGAAAGTGATTCCAATGATATAATTTATCTGTGCTGTTATTGTTATAGTTATTGTGTGAACTCTGCTCTTCTTTTATTTTTTAGAACTATATCTTTATCATTTTCATTATAGTAATCGTGCTTGGTGTAAACAGGCCTTAAAGGTCCCATGACATGCTATTTTTTGTAGGCTTTAATATAGGCCTTAGTGGTCCCTAGTACTGTATCTGAAATCTCTTTTCAAAAATTCAGTTTCAGTGCAGAATTATAGCCACTATAAGCCAGTCCCAGAATGAGCTTCCTTCAGACAGGCCGTTTCGGTGTCTGTAGCTTTAAATGTTAATGAGGAGGAGATAGGCGGCGCAAGGTGGAGGGTGGGTGTGGCCTTGACCATCTGCGGCAACGGTAGACCATGCATGTTTACATTGGATATATTGCAATGGCACGGAGACACGCAGTCGTTCAAGCATTTCAGTTTGACCCAGAATCTGATCCGGATGGAGAAGCAACGGATGAAGAAGTTGCAACTCAGCGGCTCCAGCAGGACATTTCCGAATGGTTAGTTTAAAATATTATGTCTGGATACGGTACTTTATTCGGATGGTTTACAGTTATTATCATGTAGCTAACGCTAACCTACTGTTGCCTTTTCATGAGAGATCTGTAACATCTGTAATTTATCTTATTACAATTACATCATCAAGCTCTGCGATCTTTAAATGCGGATATCGCGCGCGCCGTATAACCAACAGGAAAACGGTTATCCAAATAACAAAGAAGTGTACAACACTCGCGTTACAGTGTGTGTATTCACACACATAAACTGCATAGCTGCATAGCTAATGTGACAGCCACATTCTACTTGTAACAGTCTAGGCAAACATAAACAGTAAAGCAACACACTTATATATCATTAGTTGACTTACTGTTCCGAGGTGTGTAGCTGAGCCAAAGAGAGTGATCCAGACTTTAGTTTCAGACGTTCAGCAAGCCCAGCTCTGTATTGACCCTTTCGTGTTCATTTGTACATCCAATTATTGAGCAATTGTTATGCTTCGCTCGCTCAAAAGCCATGATATCTCTCGTGGACAAACTAAAATCGCGCGCGCGCGTTCCTACTTCCTTCCTAGCTCATTTTCTCATGGGCGACAAATATTCTCTGGGCGGGCAAAGCAGAGACAGGGGAGGTAACATTCCTCCTTATAACGTCACAAGGAGGAGATTCAAGATCAGCGCGATTGAGCTTCCATTTTCTCAAAGGCAGAGAAAGATAGCAAAAGCTCGATTTACACCGATTGAAATTTGAAAAATTGAAAAAACACAACATACAGCACATCTCATAGTAATGTACAGAGGGATCCAAAAGTCTGAAACCACTACTGAAAATGCTTACTGATTATTATTATTTTATTTCACAGTTTAATTTAGACATATTGTCGGCATGAACAGAAGAATTAAATTGAATTTGAACAAGACTGTGGTGGTGGGGGGTTCTTTCTAAGAAAAATTATAAATTAGATTTTGAATCCTACATTATTCAATATGGTCTAAGACTATTGGACCCCACTGTAGCCTATTGCTTAACAGAAAACATGCAAGCAACATTGATATCCAATTATCCCGTAACAGAAGTAATGTCTTGAGGTCAGGTCAAGTATTTGAAGGAATATTCCTGTTTCAATACAAGTCAAGCTCAGTCCACAGCATTTGTGGCATAATGTTGATTACCACCCCTTAATTCATTTCCAAAAATGTTTTTTCTTTCCTTCATTTTCTTCAATTTGGGTTACATTGAGACACTTAAAATAGAAGTGAAAGGGGCCGACTCATTAAAATACTCAGTTTTAAAACTAAAGACAGAATGTGAATAATATCGAAGTTAACATAATTTTAGTGTAAAAAAAAAAACTTTTCTGTGTAAAGGTTAAATGGCTTTGTTCCCATGACATTTCGTAGATATAACAAAAAAGAACTTTAAAACTCAAATAACACACAAGTTTTAACAGAAGGATTAATGTAAGTGTTTTAAAAAATGTATAAGCTTCAATTGTATGGTTTTAAATCCTAAATGTACCATTCATTTCCATTGTAATTGCCTCACCATAAGTCTAAACACAGCAAAACATTTAATTGAGGTACTTTCAACAGCAGTAATTATCACAAAGACCTACAGTGAGCAACAGTAAAGTGACTGTTGCAAGATAACCTGAAAGAGAGTGAGAAAGATGATAGCCCATGAGGGGCAAAAATCTATTTTGAAGTGTTGGATAAGCATGCATACTATGCTATGTTCACATCCTGAGCAGACAGACAGATACCATGCTGTGGGCTCAAGTGAGCTGAACATTGGACGTGACTAGGGGAGTTCAGATAGGCCACACTTTGATTTGCTAATGTAGATAATATGCAGGGTCATTTAGGGATAGATGAACAAGGCGGTTGCCTATAGGATGCCTTGACATAACAACAAAAAAATTCACCATGTGCTAAATACATTTACACAGCTGAATAGTGGCACAATTTTGTATTAATATTTTTCGAAAGATGGCATTCAGAAATCCAAGTATTTTGTGTATATTGAAATTATATATAATTTTTCAATGAATGATGCAACAGCAGAATAATATCATATTAATAATATAATAATAATAATAATAAACTTTTTTCCAGAAAACACCAAAATGTGCCATTCACACGTAGAAAATAAAATCTAAATGTCAGTAATATACTAACATCTATCTCATATTAAATATTTTAATTTATTTTTCAATGCATAAATTGCCATCTTAGCTGAATTAAATTGAACTGAACTCTAAAAAAAAGTTGAAAACATACTGGGAATGTCATTAAAGCCTTTGTTTTGTTTACAGAATTAGGGCAAGGTTTATTAAATTCATATTTGTGTAACGAAAAGGTATTAATATGTGATGTTTTTGTTATGTTCATTTAATTTACTTACAATTTCAAGTAATATTATTAAACAAAAATGTAATATATGCTTGGACATGGGCTAATTAAAGTGTTTTAATAAAGCATATTTTATTGAAAAAAAATAGTCTGGTGTTGCATTATTTAAATTAAAAAAATGTTTTTATTGTTTGTAATATTATTTATTATTTTTCATTCAATACATTGTGTGTCTAGAGGTTGAAATAATTTAAACAATTAAATAATGTTTATATGGAGTGAATACAGTGCAAGCTTTTTTACTGGTGATTGGGCAGCGAGTGGCAGGAGAGAGAAATGGTCAACTAGAAGTCTTTATATAAAGTAAACTGGAAAAATTACAATCAATAAGTTTAGATTTGGATACTGTGTACTTGAAATTCGCAAAACCTGGATTGTTAAATATCTTAGACTTAACCACTGCACATTAGTGTGATTACTATGACAACTAATATCGACTGCAGGTGCCAAAATGGTCAGAGACGGCCCTGTAGATATAGGCTAACCGTCAGAGGGAGGTTCTCTATAGGGTAGGGAGGAAAGTAATATATTATGATTTGAAAGTGGGACTCTTCCAGTTCAGTAAATGAACTCCAGGTCTCCAGCTGATTTATCTGTAGCTGAAAAAAAGAAAAGAAACAGATAACAATCACTGGCATGAGGGCAGTGGACATTATCAACCATCCAGAACATCATCAACAAACCTGAATGCAGGTGAGAGTTCAGCGCTGTGTGTACCAACATTAAAACATTAGGCACTCTCCAAGTCCATTCGCTCACATTATATGGGAAAAAAGATGTAGGATTATGTAAATGTAAGACATTTTTAACACTGTACTTAACATCTTAACATCTTTGAGTTTCAAAGAATTAAATGGATTTGAAACTAGATGAGGGTGAGTAAATGAAGACAGAATATTTTTTTTTTTTGGTCAACTGAGTTTAACTCCTAAATCGGACTTTTATTTTGAAAGCACGGGGCAGCCTTATTGAGGACTTTTCTTTTGCTTTCCAGCAGAGCCACGGGTTCCTTTAGTAGGTCAGGCCAGATGGCTCCCGGAACAATGTCAAGCTGAAACTAAACTCCTTTAGCCGATGTTTTGATTACAATCTCTTGGAGTTATTTTGGTTTTTTTTTTGTATCATTTAAACACCACCATAAGCTGTAGAATGGAGATCGGTGCTTTGTCATGAAACTCCGCGCCCAGTATGACAGGTATTTATCTAAAACCTTTTAAAAAAAACAATTCAGGGCTTAAATTATAGAAAGAAAAACACCACGAACCTAATAAACCTTAAAGATAATATATTGTCTTTGATTTTATGCAGTCATGGAATATTTTCTGTCTAACCCCGCTGTTTAGGTCAGTTCATATATATTATATGATGCACGTGAATACTCATGTAAACAGATGTGTACGTACGTAAGTATTATAACACAACACGAGCGAAACTGCTGTCCTGTTCAGAACTATAAGCGGAGCAAGGATATCCATTTTGGGTGGGCCAAAAAGTTGGGGGTGGCTACAATTTTACAGTGGAGTGACAGTGATGATACTACGTTAGATATGATGATTTTTGCTGTATAAAATTGAGGACATAACGTAGCTAAGAGTGATTGGTAGCATTTTCTCTGATATCTCTCTGTCTCTCACTTGTGTGGGTGTGTGTGTTTACTTTTTTTAAAAGTACATTACGACCATTTTTATCTTAAAATGACTTAAATACTCGAGATTTAACAAAACTATATTTTCTAAATTGCTTAAATGTCAGAATTAGTACAATAATAACTACATAATGAAAATATCTTTTTAGAAAAATCATAATACTGAACATGTTCTTGCATTATCATGAGTCATGTTTTTCCCTTACGAAAATTAACCACAGTTTTATTATAGTAAAAGTATAGTAACCACGGTTTTTGGTGGATTACTTACCATTTGTATAACCAGAGTTTTACTACAAATTCCATGGTTAAACTATGGTTAGTGTAGAAAAACCATGGTTAATTTGCGGTTTCCATGGTTTAACTATAGTAACCATGGTTTTTGGTTTTATTCGTAGTAAAACCATGGTTAATTTTCGTGAGGGTTGTGTTGTTGGCTGCCCTAGCTCGCTCTAAACCTATTATAAAACGATGTGAATATTCGTCTGCTAAATTACTATTGTAACTTTACAATAGGTAATGATGTCCTACCTTTAGCATACAGTATTTTGAGTGATGATGTAATGGGGGGCTACTACTGCTAGCAGTTTAATGCTTTTTTCTTAAAAAAAGACAAAACTAGCCTATTTTACAATTACAGATGAGATTGCCCTGCACTTGAAGTCCTGAACAGGTCAGTAGTTTTACCTCTCTGCTCCAACTGGGCGCTTCCACTCCCTTCTCAAGTCTCTCTTGAATTGGTTATTTATTATTGAATGGCGAATTCTGAAATAATCACTTACACAATAATCACAAACACAGTACATTCGACAGGCAATAATAATAATAAGAAGAAGAAATACAGGGCAGCGGGCCAAATTGGCTGCCAGGCCATCGGGAATTCTCCCGGTTCTCCCAGTGGCCAGGCTGCCCATAGTGGCTTTTATAGAAATAACTATAAATGATGTATAATTAGATGCAACTAACCCTAAACCAAACCCTAACCCTATAGTATGTACATGTAGTTACTTAATATTACTCTGATAGTAAGTACATGTAGCTACTTAATATTACTTTAAATTTAAATGTATAACTACAGTGTAACAAAGACACCTTAAAATAAAGTGTAATCTTTTGTTAATACAGAAATAAAATGGGTACACTTTATTTTAAGGTAATACATTTAAGTAACTACATGTACTTACAACAGGATTAGGGTTTGGTTTGGTTTGGAGTTAGTTACAAGTAATTATGCATAATTTATAGTTATTACTCTAGTAACTACATGTAACGTGTAACAATGACACTGTAAAATAAAATGTCACCATAAAATATTATGTAAGCAGAGATCAGCTGGTTGGGAATGAGGGAGGTGTTGATATTCAGAACATTATGGCTATAATAAATGTGATACAAATTTTTATAAAAACAAATGGTTCTATAAGGAAGCAATTAAAAATATAGCTGCAAGCAGCGATGCCAGGCCCAAGCCCTGGTGGCATAGGGCAACTGTGCACGACGGGCAATATGCATTTAAACTGGGTAAATGTAGAAGGATTACGTCAAAGTCATTTGAATACGCCACATTTACTACAGCAGCTGGTGCCACATCCATAAGATAATGTAAATTTAGGGTGTATTCACATCTGTCTTGTTTGGTTCGATTGAATCGAACTCAAGTTCGTTTCCCCCCTGGGTGCAGATCTTTTGGGCAGGTGTGAATACAGCAATCACACTCTGGTGCGGACCAAATAACGATTCTCAAGCAGGGAAACCGTACCAGAATTCGTTTGGAACCGGACCGAGACCACCTCTTCAGCTGGGTCTCGGTCCGGTTCCAAACGAATTCTGCTATGGTTTCCCTGCTTGAGAATTTATGTCCAATGAATGGATGACCTTAGCACACATGTGGTTTTGTTTACAAATGTTGGTTAACTTGCAAAAAGGGCAGTGTGAAAGCGAAAGCACACCAAACAAACAAAAAAATCAACATTGTATTTGGTCGGGACCAAAGCAAGTAAACTAACGGACTTTCCTGGAGTGAATACACCTTAAATAAATATCATGTCATAGGATGCCATAGGTCACTTTCAATAATAATAATATTATAGGATAATTCTAAGAAAAACCATAGGGCCTTCGTCCTTTCAGGGCATGGGCACTAATAAAGTAACTTTGACCAAAAAAAATTGCCAGTTACTTTGTATAGTTCTTCGGAGCCGACGGAACTGGTTACAAACGCTAAACGCGACCCTTCTTTGCATCGCCACGCAACGCCCGGATTGGACCGTGTGACTAGAGCGGAGCTACAGTGATTTCCTGTTCCCACCCACAAGATCCCCATTATAACACTTGCTCTTCTTTCTTTGTTTTTTTTTTTTACACTCGTCGCTTGCTAGTGAGAGAAACCCCCTCCGAGCGACCATGAAGCTTGAAAAAATGTATTACATGATATGAAAAACAACATAATTTTTGCATTTAGTTTTGAATGTTTTGTGTCTGGCGTCTTCTAATCTATTGTTTTGGTTTATTTTTCAACAGAGGAACAAATTGCGAGACCAGAAGAGCGTTTAAATTGAGGGATTCACCTGATCCGATGCAACCCGATTCGAGCCCTCAGGAAAGGAACGGGCTGTCATTAACCCTGCAGCCGGAGCTGCTCGCCCGAATGCCGGGGGCTGGAAGTTCCAGCGGGCCGGAAACAGGCGACGACGTCCGGGTTCCTATCGGCAGCTCATCGGGGTCTGCGAGTGGACGAGGTGCTACTTCGCGGAGGATGAGAACTGCGAGTCACGGCCACACCCATTCTCACGCACACACTCACAGCCAGGAGCACGAGTCGGACAGTGGCGAGTCCGACCTGGAATCGGGAGAATCCAGCAGCTCGTTATCAGAACTGCGCTACCTCCTCCGCTGGCTCAAGAAAAGTCTTCCTTTCATTGTGATTCTCTCTGCGAAACTAGTCATTCAGCACGCCCTAGGTGAGAACAGCTGGTGACGCAGTGGTTATGATGTGTGAAGTTCATGACCTCTGTCACACGTCTGTGTTGCTTATGTCGTCTTTCTGTAGGTCTGGCTGTTGCAGTGGGCCTGTTTACCACTTTTATGTATGTCAACAAAAGCATTCAAACGCAAGTTTTTTTCCACGTAAGTCCACCTTATTATTTCATATGTTACTTCAAGGTTGGCTTGGCATGGGGTTAAAGAGTAGCTGAAAATTCAGCGTTGCCATCACAGGAATAAATTACATTTTAAAATATATTCAAATAGAAAACAGTTATTTTAAATTGTAATAATATTTCACAATATTGTTTAATGCACTTTATTAAAAAAAAAAAAAAAGCTCATGAATGGTAGTGTGTATATATAATATATGAAGGCTCTTTTGTGTTGTGTCTCCTGTGTAAAGGACCGAAGGAGGAAGTTGCATTGTGCCTGGCTCTTGGTGTTCCTCACATCCTCCAGTCTCCTCGTGTTCTACACTTTTCACACTCAGTCACTTTATCGCTGGTTAGTACATACTGTAATGTACTATGCTTAGTGCATTATATATAAACTAAAAGACCAAATGTCCACTAAATGACAAATGCGTACCATGTAGATCATTGGCTCTCTCTTTTTGTGTCCCTCAGCCTCATTTTTGCCAACCCTACAATAGATTCTCAAAACTTCTGGGAGGTTTTATGGAGCGTTGGTGTGACTAACTTCATCGTCAAGTTTTTCTTCATGGGGCTCAAGTGTCTTATTCTCCTCGTCCCATCCCCGCTCATGACATACCGGCAAAGAGTGAGCATGATTTGTGACATTATTATTTAATTCTCTGCACTGAGTCAAAATGAACGTTAGCTTCATCATATCCATCCTGCTTTCCATAGGGTCAGTGGTACATGCTCATAGAGGAGACGGGGCAGTTGTATCAGGTGATCGCTCCTGTCCCACTCTGGTTCCGCTATCTGGTCAGCTATGATGAGATGGAAACCTCAGTGGGTCTGACTCTGGGAATCCTGCTAGCCTTGCTCTACCTCATCATGAAGGTTTGCACGATCATCACAATAAGAAATGAATATGGTATTAGAAGACATTCATCAATCTGATCTTATTACCTTTCTTTTTTTAGCTTTTGGCACTGTATGGACTGTCAGGATCATTGCAAAAAACATTACGGACTTTTTTCAGTTCTAAGGTACAAAAGTTAGCTTTTTATGCTCCTCTCCTTATTCTTATATGTGTTGTGTAATCTGTAATATATAAGTGCTGTATCATGTTCTTCTTACCTGTCTTTAAAGTTGAACGGAGCTCCAGCCAGTCCAGCTCAGGTTAGAGAGGCGGGCGACATTTGTCCGATCTGTCAGGCTGATTTTAAACAGCCTCGGGTCCTCGTGTGTCAGGTGAGAAGTGATATCCTTGAGTTTGACCTCTGACCTCTGATGTCAAGCCCCCTTAACCTCATTCACTGGCTAAACCGTTATGCTTCTTGAGCATAGTATTTACTACCAAGCAAGGCTCGACAAATTAGCTTATATAATTCCTGTCAAGTCGTTAACTCGTTATTACAGTTGTGCTCTTAAACACTGAGCACTGCAGTTTTTATTACTTTTTCTATCAGCTCTATAACAACATAATTATCATATATTTATGGATTTTGTAAAAAAATATCTTTATAATATATAAAAGGAATTCCTGTTATTTTTGTCAGCCAAACCCCTTCAATCTAAAATGTGAGGTTTAAGTTAATATTTCAATAATTTAACAACATGCTTGCATGCTCACAAATCTCTGATGTTTGTTAATGGTCACATGACATGCAAGTAAACCTATAAAATATTCAAATCAAATATATATTTTTAGCTGCTGTTTTGTTTTCAGTTTTTATTTTAAAATTGTGTTTTAATTTGACATTTTATCTAACAACTAACACACCCAGATATATAAAATATATGCGAAGATGCTTTTTTCTCTTTAAGTAAACATGTGTTGACTGTAATTTGAGATTACTTGAACAGCTTGTTCTATTATCCTTGCTGTCTTGTTGAATTAATACACAAAGTAATATATGAATTCTTTTTTTAGCACTCACAAAGTATGTGTTATATAATATGAATGTAATCCGGACGTACTACATTCGCCATTTTGTCATTATCATGTCCGTCTTATGCACTTCACAATCTTGTGAATTCAGACACTTCTTTTGCCACATACTGTTTTTAGCCTACTATATAGTAGGGAAGTATGCAATGTCACAAATGCATGTACTTTCTTGTAAGCCTCCTGCCAAGAACTTAAATGTAAACTGTTTCCCATTTGATTGTGTCCAGCACATCTTCTGTGAGGAGTGTATATCCCAGTGGCTTAACCAGGAGAGGACCTGCCCCCTCTGCCGCACTGTTATCACAGACAAGGTGAATAAGTGGAAAGATGGTGCAACATCAGCTTATTTACAAATCTACTGAACATGGTGCTCACTGGAAGGATGAAGACACAGTGTTGGGACTTGTCGAAACAGTCGACCAGCAGTGGATTGTTCCTCTCGAACATCTCAGTCGAGCAAACAGCACTTGTTATAAGGCAATAGTCACTAGAAAAATCGCCGGTTTGAGGTTTGTTTATATAAATCTTGTCAGAAGGACAAGTACATTCACCAGCTCTCGTATTATTATTGTTATTGTATGTGGAACTCCCTTATTTTTTAATGTTTCTAATATATATTCCTCTTTGTGTTCTTGCATGCCATCTCTGGTTTTTACTAATTTCCTTGTGGGTGTAAGCAGAAGGATACAGTAGACAAATGGGTTTCTTGATTGTATTTGTGGAGAAAACACTCAGAAATAATGTATTAGAAATTCATGTTTGTCTCCCTGAATGTATTTAAAAAAAAATTGGTTTAATTTTTTATAGATACTGGGTTTTTTCCTCCCGTATGATCCTGTGGCTTTTGTAACTGAACTTGTCTTAAACACATTTATTAACCCAATTATAAGGAGTTTAAAAAAATTCTGAAACTTGTGTTCCGTTTGAAGTATTCTGGTTAGTTCTGTAATAGGTAATCGCACATGAACTGCTGATTTATCAAACGATATAGCGTTAGAATTTTGCTACCATGTGATTTTAGTGAATGAACAACATATTTTGCTGATTGAAAAGTAACTGAGCTATTATATTACTGTACAATGCATTTGTAATTCAGGCCCTTCGCAGATACATGGTATTTTTCTAATGCTGCACTTAGTGTAATAAACCAAAGAGTTGAAGAAAAAAAACATCTATTTTAGTACCATTATACAGTATGCAGTTGTATTTTTTCCAGCATATTTCAATTATTGACCAAATAAATCTTTTCAAACTGTTAAGAAGCGTCATTGAAATACTCGCGGAGTAAATGCAATATAAAATTCCAGGGTTGATACTCCAGTTCAATTTTATTGATGATGTCGAATTCTCCAGGGATTAAAATGAGCTTTAAAATAAATATGAACAGTCACAAAACACCATTCATTATAAACAATCTCATGTCATTCAGTATTTTAAACCCATTCATTTTTAAAACCAAAATGTTTTAGCACTTCAAGCGTTTGCATTTAAAATGCTAAATCTTATCTGCATCTCAATTCTTTTTACAGGCATATTTCTATTTGACTTTAGAATCCAGGAAGTTTCAGAATTGGTTACAACCCTGGTTCCTAATGAAGTACACACATTTTCGAGATCAGGTTCAGTTTAACTGAAGCTCAATTGCACACCACATTACATTTTTTAGAAGGAACATAGTAATGAACACTTAGCACCAAGTTGTGTCTTAATATTCCAACATGACTGTAAGAATCAGTGGGAGACAGATTGAAAGGTTTTAAACCCAGGCCATGAGTCTTGGGATTATAGGGACTGGGCTTATGGAAAATATCCAACTCATCAGACTGTAAAAGTGACACACAAAGCCATTTACGCCACATTACAAGCCCCTCTCTCAGTTAGCATTGCATAGTTTGAATAAACGGTCTATATTTGTGTATGCAAAGGCATAATGCGATGCTTCCATAGTCAAAGTACCAGTTAAGAGGCAATTTAATTAAGCTGCTGGTCTTGCACAGATTTCAAAATCAAAGGCTTTCACATAAGAAGCCATTACAAGTTGTTAACTGCCACGGCGCAGCAGGCTGTTGTTTATCAGTAGGCACTGTGTTAAGCTTAAGGTATTCACAATCATGCTTTCTGTGCATAGTGAGTACAGACAGTTATTGGCTTGATGGAATCTGCTGCAAAGTCCAGACAGTTCAATCAGAGCAATGGCCTCCTAATGTCCAACCACAATTACAATCTACACCACGGAAATTAGTTCGAGGATGTGAGGTTAACATCACATTCAATCAGTCTTCAAGCAGAAAACAAGCCTATTTTACAAAAAAAAGTGGTTAAATGCGGTTACACAGCCTCAGTTCATTGATAACAATAACAGTACTATGAGCACAGTGAAACAAGATGCATGAAATCACTGATGACTAGGACCCCTTCTTACATACAGCACAATCCTAACAAGCAGACTCTGTATCGACCAGACACTTATTGTATCTATAAGAACTATAATACAATGAAAGAGCACAAACAGTCATGAAGAACGATGTCTATATACAGCAAAGAAATGAATACTGATTTTTTTTTTTGAAGGATTAACTATTTTATTATGCTTACATCATTCTGGGTTTACTAGAATATAGATTTTTCTTTCACCTCAACCACATATATCGAAGCTTATTTCATTAAAAGTCAACAGAACAATAAATAATCCAGTGGTTTTCACTATACACTGCACATCTTGAAAATATATTTAAAATCCAGATTTGAACTTTTATCCTTAATAATAATACAATTATTTTGACTCCAAGATCCCCAAAGAAAGAAGTAGTAAATACAAAATAAAGGGGGGGTTATCTTTTTCTTTATGTAACTAATCCGGCTAAATCTTGAACGGCACTGATTATTGATTATTAAGAATAAATAATTTGCATAGTTTAAAAAACTATCTGGCACTTGGAAAATAAATCAAATGAAAACACATATTTAGAAAGAAACATGAAAAATACAATTGTTTAGGAAACTATTTCATAATTGTTGTCTTCAATACTAAAGTGAAAAGTAAAACTGAAAAAGGATGTTCCACCAATTGTTTTCACAAAAAGATGACATCGTATTAATATTAGTGGCAATAGATGTAGCTTAGAAAGTACTGGTACTCTAGATTAAGAGGATTCATCTAGCGTTATCTGGTAATTAAGTATTTTTAATACTCTTTGGTCAAAATAATGCATACTATCCAAAAGAAAAACAGTGATTTGATGTCCAGAACGCAGGTAGATTCATACTCAATTGTATGAATTTTAAATGTAAATCAAGAACAGACGAAAACAAGGGAAGAATGTCTTGAAGTCATCCGACACTGCCTGATGCATTGCACATAAGAAAAAGAAAAAACAGCTTATATTTAACTTTATAGTTTATCATTGGTTGACATTGAATCACATCTGTGATTCTAGTAGTCCTAATAACTACTGATGCATTAAGAATCAAACACACCGCAAAATAAACAGATTCCACTGGAATGTAGACCTGGATCTTCTCTTACTGTAAATGGATAGTTCACCCAAAAATGAAAATTCTTATTATTTACTTACTCTCACATAGTTCCAAACCTGTATGACTTTCTGTTCTTCTGTGAAAGTTCATATAATGGAAGTCAATGGGGTCTAAAACACAGAGAATTTTCTTCTTTTGTGTTCAACAGAAGAAAGAAAGTCAAATAGGTTTGGATAAACTCTCTCTTTAAACGCTATCAATTATCACGAGAAGCTCAACCTCAGTCTCTCAGACCAAACTTCAAATATTTTGCATGAGCGTGGCATATAAAAGAAAAAACTGAAATTCATGCTCAAGAGTCACCTAAAGTGCAAGGTGGTCTCCTTCTGTTTCATAACAAGCGGCAGACCAACTCACTACGGTGCAAGTAGAGAGAGGTCACATGCTTTGATCTGAACAAGCTCTGAAGTATGCTGAGGCGGCAAGTGTTTAAGTGAAGAAAACTGGGTGCAGAAAGGCCTTTGGGTAATTTAATAAATTCCTAAAGTGCAAAACTCAAGACGTTCATCAAAGTTTCATTCTCAAATGCTTGGGTCTCCTGCCGCCCACTGGGTGAGCCTGTTTCCCGACGGACCCTACATTGGATCCCAGTGGTTTTTTGATGGGGAGAGGGGCCGACACCTCCATGCTGCTGTTATTGTCCATCTGCTCCGCATTAGACACCTCCATGGGCGGATCAGAGCGCGGCGGGAGAGACGACGCGTTTCTGCTCACTTCTGGGAAGGGTGGACCTCGAGACCAACGGTCTTCCCCTTCAACCTTCACGGGGCTGGAAAAAGCAAGTATGGGATCACGGGTTACTGATCTCTATTCGTGCAAAGTTTCAAACACATAACCAGTATACACATGACCAGATAAGCATGTTCCAGCATGCACAACCTTAGATTTGGTTCTCATTTTTGGACAACAAATTACACTTAAAACTCAGATAAATTAAATCAATGCCCTTTCCTACAAGATCATAGGGCTGGGAATCAATACATGTTTTGTTAATTATATATTCTTCATTTTCTTCAACTTAAATACCCACTCTGATGGATTCAGTCAGTTAATTCAATAAAGGATTCGTCATACTGATTCAAATGGTCATTTAATCTGCGAGTTTATTTTGAATGATTCCTTTAAAATATGGATCGGACACAAGTTGCACTGGAAGCTTTAGATGAACTAAAAAGAACAATTTTGTTTGTGAATCAAAACATTTTTGGTTTGTTTTTGATTCACTAAAAAGAAAAAGAGTTCATAAAAGTATTAATTTGTTAGTGGTCATTGTTTTGCGAAACATGCCATTTTCAAAATCTTTTGAGACGCAAATTTGGTTCAAATATGACTCGGCGGAATGGGAAAAACTAGCATAGAGTGAAAGATCAATTAAAGATCCGTCAAATGAAGAACTCATAATTGGATTTTTTTTTACACAGCCCTACAAGATCATGAAAACAATACGGTTCAAGCCTCAGTGGAATGAGAAAAACACATTACCTCACTGGTGTTCTTGGGCTTCCCAGAAGCTTGCGAGGCGAACGGGATTTTGGCTCATAAGTGAACTTTTCCTTGATGTTTTCGAGCACAGATGGAGCTATGTAAGTAAAGCCCTGAGGAGAGACAACATCCGAGAAAAGATTAAATAATAAAAACAAAAAGAGTTTGGGTAGACAAAAAAAATAGATGAGTGTAGAGGATGTGCAATTATGATGAAGCAAAAACACACTAACAGCTGGAAAAAAACAGTTAAACAGTAATAATACAGACCAGATGAGAGACATTACTCCCTTCTCGTAAGTTTGTCTACAAAAATAACCAATTTACCACACACACATGCTGACACGCACTCACAAATGTAGGCCGGGAGTCAGAAATTAATCTCATATGCATTCTCGAGTGCTCAACATAGCATGCTGATGATAATTAAATTCAAATGGCGTATAAACAAAAATTGGGGCTTCCGTTGGTCTCGTGTTATGTTTGGGCAATGGTGTCACGTACAACAAGGACTTAGTGCTGATGAGTAATACTATTCTATTTGTCTGAAGAACATCTTTGTTTATGATAAAAAAATCTGGTATTTTACTACCCATGTAGCTCT
Organism: Scardinius erythrophthalmus; assembly: GCF_964197995.2. Lineage (NCBI taxonomy): Eukaryota > Metazoa > Chordata > Actinopteri > Cypriniformes > Leuciscidae > Scardinius > Scardinius erythrophthalmus. Next base: position 18,533,226 of record NC_138243.1, read on the forward strand.
GTAGCTCATCTGGTAGATCATGGCGACAATCTGATGAATGAATCTTTTACAATGCATGTTTTTTTTTTTATACTTGTAGCATATCAAAACATTAGTGAATTTATCTACACTACTGGTCTGTAGGTTTTTTTTTATTTAATTAATTTTTTTTTCCAGCAATTTACTGTTTTCAACAGTGACTACGTTTACATGCAGCCAATAACCCGTTCAAAACCGGGATATTAGCAATAACCCGGTCGCGCGCGGCCATGTAAACACCGGCAAAAACCCGAATATGCTCATATCCCGGTTTTTAAAAACCCGGATATGATCCCTGGGGTACCCCTTTTCTAACCCGAATATTTGGTCATGTAAACACGTATTGGCATATCCCCATCAAAAGGAACATTGATTTGTGTTCTGCGCATGTTCTATTCGCAAGGAATCTTGGTCTTTTGAGTAGAGACGGCGCATACAGAAACCCGCGTGCAGTATACCGGAAGTAAACAAGAAGTAGAGGTAAACATGGCGAGACGCAGCACAGCACCACACTTTTGGAGCGAGGAGGAAAGCGCAAACAAAGGCGATCGCTATCTGCCCCGAACTATTCATTATCCGCGTGCTGCTGCTGTTGTTGTTGTCTTTGGATACAGGAAGAAGAATCGGAAATGACGCATATTGCGTCTTAAGGTTGTCCGTACGTCCAGACGCTAACCGTGCGTCGCCGTTTACATCGGACTATTGCCAATTGATTACAAATTCCATGTATACAGGAGTAACTCTCTCTACTCATGCATGTAAACGGGTTATTCCGAATGTTTCAGAAACCCAAATAGTGACCTTAACCCGACCATAACCTGAATTTTGACAGCTTGTAAACGTAGTCAGTGATAGTAATAAGAAAATGTTTCCACAACACCAAACCAGCATATATGAATGATTCCTGAAGGATCATGTGACACTGAAGACTATAGTAATGATGCTAAAAATTCAGCTTTGCCATCACAGGAGTAAATAACATTTCAAAATATATTCAAATAGAAAAGTCATTTTAAATTTTAATAATTCTTCATAATATTGCGGTTTGTACTGTATTTTGATCAAATAAATGCAGCCTCGGTGTGCAGAAGAGACTTCATTTTTTTTTTTTTTTTAAATCTTACCGACCCAAACTTCTGAATTGTAGTGCATCCAAAACCGTAGCCCATTATATCAGATTATTTATTTGTTTATGGCTGATAAACAAAAATAAATATGTTCACTATTGGTGTACTTTGGAAAAGGCATCTGCTCCATGCATGAATATAAATTTAACGTTGGAATCACCACAGAGGTACAGTGTTGCTGCAAAGAATATATATTTAAAAGAGTTAAGAGATAAATTTAGCCCAAAAAGAAACATACTGACCAGGAAGACTTGGTTGGCGCTTTCACTGAGCGTCGAGTCATCGGGACTGTCCACGGGAGGCTGACTAGTGAACTTTGAGTCAAACTGGCTAACATCGTCTGCTGATTGCTGCAGAAAGAGAGTTATTATTGGATACCTCATCATGAGATCTATAATAATGATAATTACAACTAGAAATACACAACAATTTGATTGTACAGAGAGAGAAAACACATACCAAAAAAGGCTTGAAGGGAGGTTCAACTTTACAAGCCAGGAGATCATCCCAGTTTACGTGTCTGAAGAAGGAGTGGGTCTAAAAAATACAATCTCTTTTTATAATCTACACAACTCCACTATATATGTATATGTCATTTCCTGCTTTTATGATAATGGGTTCACCACGTCAGAAGGGCAGATACCTGGATGTCTAAAACATCTCGAGGACCAGCTCCTATCCTCACTGATGCGTTTCTCTTCAGCAGCTGGGTGCGAAGCAAACACACACAACCCCATAAGTTGAGAAATAAGACCGAATTCCACACTGCAGTGAAACCTGATTGACCTAAAACCTCTACCTTTTTCAGAAGGTCCCGTGCTTCATGGGTGAGGTAAGGTGGAAGGTTCAGTTTGCACCTTAGGATTTTGTCAATGGTCTTTTTCCGATTCTCTGCGGTGAATGGCGGCTGGAGGTGAGAGGTTTAGGAGGTTAAAGAGGATAAACTTATTCTCTGTGCAAATTCAGAAGACATTTGATATCTTCACAATAATGATTACTTTGTTTTGAAATTTGTCTGAATGGAAGGAAATTATGTTCAACATCTAGTAGAAAATCTTCCCAGAAAAGTGGAAGCTGATCAGGAGGAGCAACTCCCTGTTAATGCAAAAGATTTAAAATTAAATTTCAAGCAAGCACATGCAAGTATAGGTGTTCATATACTTTTGGTTTCAGGTTTTATCTACATTTGTTCACATTAATTGTTTGCATAAGATTCCATATATGTTATTTTGGGGGTTTACACAGTCAAAACAGTATCTATTTGTTAAAGAGGCCACAAACTAGGTCAACAGAATTATTGGTAAAATGCTCTGTCAATAGAACACCTCAACAGAGATTAGTCTTATCCAGGACTAGCAATACGGTGTAAGGCAATTAACTGAAAACTAGAGTTGATGAATGGCAGGAGGTTTATGAGTGTCAAACAAAGCCAAATCAAAGTCAAAAACATTTTGTGGAGGCATTTTAAAAAGCCTAAAGGTAAACTTGAGCCTTTCTCTGTGTTGAATATACTATTTTAAACATACACAAGACACCTCAAAAGACCTTTAAAAAGAAAAGTTTGTGTGAAAAAAACATCATTTTGGATTAAATGAAATAAAAATGATAAAAATGAAAATGTTCTAGAGTGACCATAAGCTTGGTCACGAGGCCATTCTCCATTGATTTCCTAGAGCTGGCCTACTGGCCAAACTGAGCAGAGTCCTGGTTGTTCAGAACTTCTTCCATTAAGGATTATGGAGGCTACATGCTTCTGCGATTTTTTTGGTAGTTTTTCTCTAGATCTGTGTCTTGACACAATGCTGTCTCTGAGCTCTACAGGCAGTTCTCATGGCTTGGTTTTTGCACTGATATGCATTTTCATCTGTTAAGACTTTTTATTGAGAGGTTTGTGCCTTTCCAAATCATCCTCCATTCAATTGAATTTGCCATAGGTTAACTCAATTTGAGGTGTTGTAATATCTACACGCGAAATTGGAATGCTCCTTAGCTAAATTTCAAGTGTCACAGAAAAGGGAACGAATACTTATCCAATGTATTTATTTCAGTGTTTTATTTTTAATCCATTTGCAAAATTGTCAGAAATTAGTTTTATGCTTTGTCATTTTGGTGTATGGAGCGTAGACTGATGTGAAAAAAGTAATTTAAAGCAATTTAAAGGGATACTTCACTCTAAATTGAAAATTCTGTCATCATTTACTCACCCTTATGTTGTTTCAAACCTGTATGAGTTTCTTTCTTCTGCTGAACAGAAAGGAAGATATTTAGAAGAATGTCAGTAACCAGAAACTTTTTGGTACCATTGACTTCCATAGTATATTTTTTTCCTACTATGGAAGTCAATGGTACCAAAAACTGTCTGGTAACTGACATTCTTCTAAATATCTTACTTTCTGTTCAGCAGAAGAAAGAAATTCATACAGGTTTGAAACAACATGAGGGTGAGTATATGATGACAGAATTTTCATTTTAGAGTGAAGTATCCCTTTAACACAAGGCAGCAACATGAAATGTGAAAAAATGAAGGGGTACGAATACTTTATAAAAATAACAATAACTAATTTTTTTTAAATTTGCTCATTGTGACTAATTTTTCCAGAACGGGTCACATAATGCATATATTTAGCGAAATGCTCTTCTCTAGAGTTAATTTCTAGATGTGGACACTGAATGACTTGCCTGAAGTAAATGTAATGACATTTTGTTTACAAGCTGTTTTATTGATTGATATTCTTTCCATGGTTGAAACACTGATTGAGCAATTATACCAGATATAAGTCTCAGTAAGTTGTACGGTATCTTTCAACATACCTTTGGATGTTCATTCATGTTTATTCTGTAACTAGTAGCTCCTATATACAGCGATCTGTCGCGTCTCAAGAGTGTCAGATGGCATGTATTGTGTGAATTTCATGGTAAAATGGACAGAATTTGAAAGATGAAACTGTTTATTATCAAAAGTAACAAAACAAAGCTTATTGCTATTATTGGTGGCTAAAAATTATAAATAGGCTACAATGCTGTATTTGTCATGTACACATGTGTACCGAACCGAAGGCACGTACCGAAAATTCACGGGACAAACATGTACTGTTATACCCATAATTTAAATTTTTAAATAAAAGAAACAGAATTTTATTGTACTTTATTGTATACATATTTCACAGTATTACAGTTTTTGGATCAAATAAATGCAGCCTTGGTGAGCATAAGAGACTTCTTTCAAAACCATTAAAAAATCTTACCGACCACAAACTTTTGTACGATATTGTTAGTGTTAGAGCTGCACAATTCTGGATCTTTTTTTAAAATTTTTTTATAATAGAGATCATGATTTTCCCACAATTCTGAATTTACAAATAAACAAAATAACAGGTTCTAAAAAAATGTCATTACTGCAGTCCATTTACAAATATTTAGCCAAATTAATTTGAATTATTTATTCATTCATTTTTTTTTAATCGGTTTGAATGAATGATTCAATGACTCACTTAGAAAGACTTCACTTGTTTCATTACTGGATGAATCAGCATTTTTGAACTTATCTCTTGAATGATTCAATGACAGTATACATTTGTTTTAACAGTCACTTTTCGCCACCAACTGGCTTATCGATGTATGAATTGGGTCAGAGTTCACTCTGCCGCTGGAACTAGACTAGTATACGGAAGCCAGTGATTACAGTTTATAAAGTTATAAATATGGATATTTTTCTTACAAAAATGCATTGCTTGTATATATACACAGATTAATTCTAAGAGAACAGCATTTATTGACCAGCATAATCTATATTTATCAAATTATATAATCTATAGCTTCTGGAAGTATTTTGTTCCCATCTTCATGTGAAACTTTAATAAGAAGCAACATAGCAGAGAAGAGACGTGAGAAGGGGCACTTACAGCTCCTGTTACCATGTCATACATCAGGGCTCCCAGACTCCACCAGTCCACAGCTCGGTTATGACCACTTCTCATGAGAATTTCTGGTGCCCTGAAAAAGGGAGAGAACAAGAGAAACAAAGACAGACACAGAATGAATGAATGAATGAGTGAAGAGAGAAAAGGCCAGCGCACCAACCATTTTTGTGCTTATGTCTTTTTTACTTTGACCTTAACTGACACCGGAGGCCACAAATAAGCCTTCGGTGGGCATGATTGATGGAGGCTCTGACCTCTATGAACTGGATAGACTTTTAAAGAGGCCACATCATGGAAAACGTGACCCTATTGGATTTTAAAGTTCAAGTTGTTAAACTTCCACAACCCAAAGATTTCTAGCCTACACAGACCATTTCTTAAACTAAAGGCTGGAATCCATTACACAACTTCTGAACAGATTTCAAAACTTGCAGATCTTGTAAAAGGCTACAGAAAAAAACTGTGAAATTTGTTATGCGTGTTATGTAAATTTACTTTTGTTTTATTATTGTATTTGTATTTTATTGCAACACTGGTAAATAGAGGAAAGCTTCGGTTTCAGTACAACGCATCAAACACTAAGATATGTATTCTAAAATTGGCTCAAAATCTCAAATATGTTTTACCTGGGTGGAAACGTAGTCTGAGGCTAAAAAAATCTGTGTTTGTGCCCATCATATACTAAGCAACTTTCTGTGAAATCTGTCAACTCCAACTGCCCAAAATCTACAAACTGGCACAAACTTTCAGCAACTATTGTCAACACAGAAATCTGCAAATCAGGTCGACAATCTGAGCAAAAGTCATGTAGTGTATTCCAATCTGAAGATGCAACAACAGGTTGCTCAGAAATCTTCATTGTTGTGTTGTGTTGTGTTTTGTTGAGTATATTAAAATAAAATAAAAAACAATATTCAGCAATGAGTGAACTCTGATGAGTGAACTACACTGGTCTTATGCTGGTCTTTTACATAAAGAAGTGACAGTAGCATAAACAAATTATGTTTAAGTGGATGAAAATGTGAGTTTGTACATACATGTACTCTATGGTTCCACAGAAGGTGTGTGTGACGGTACCATCGTGGATCGACTCCTTACACAGTCCGAAGTCCGTCAACTTCACATGACCTGAGATGAGAATGAAATGAGCAAATCCATAGGAGTACAGTCTTTATTGAACAGGATGTGGTGCAAGCCTGAGGACTGTCTGGGACAAAAAGGACAGAGGTGAGTGTGTTTTATTACCATTGTAATTGAGCATGATGTTCTCTGGCTTCAGGTCTCTGTAGAAGATGCCTTTCTGATGAAGGTGACCCAAGGCCATGGAAATCTCTGCCAGATAAAAGCTAAAAGGAGTTTTTGTAAATAAATAAATCAAATTATAAATAAAATAAAAAGTTCAAATTAAATAATACATTTAATTAGAAAGGTAAATGCTTTCCCAATCCATAGATTAGAATTTTTTGTTACACAAATAGTTCACCCCAAAATTCCTTAGTATTATTTTCTCACATTCATGCAATTTTTAAACCTGTATACTGTTATTTTTATATTTAGGGTTTAAATAAATAAAAACCTATATAATTAAGGGTATAATTAATATTTATAATATAGTGCAAGTACAAGAGTCACAAAGACCACATTTAAGGTACTTTTACAGTGCTTTCCACCCCCTTTTTAGAGCACTTGTTGTATTGAAAACACCCATGTAGACTCTTTTAGAATTAATTATATATATATATATATATATATATATATATATATATATATATATATATATATATTATATATATATATATATATATATATATATATATATATATATATATATATATAATTTCATGGTCACCGTTTCCAATAATTTGACAAGCAACTTCATGTATTTGTTCTGAGAAACAATCAAATCAACATTCGGGCCAGCTGTACAAACTAAGCCAATGCTTTTTGAAACCTCCCACAGGAGATCAATGTTTATACACAACAGAAGTGTATCATCCAGATAGCAGACAGGTCATCTTGACCCATGAATGATCTACAGTAATCAACATTTGAAGTGAATCAAAAAAGTTTGTCAAAAAGACAAGAACGGGTATTGTTCAAAATTCATGTATAACTTTGATGAAAGGTTTTGATCCACTTCAAATGTTGAGTACTGTATAACAAAGCCTCACTCACCAGGCTGTGTCCTCCAAGAAGATCCCCTCCCTCTCCAGCTGCATGAACAGCTCTCCACCTGTTAGAGAAAAATGACCTTGATTCAGATACATTCTCGAAAAACATGAATGCTATTTTGCTACTCGAGACAATTTACATTTTAATATTTTTCTGAAAACCAAGACTAATTCAAATAGATTTTTTTTTCAGGATTTGTTGACTTTTGAGCTTAAAAAAAAGCACCAGTAGCTTTGTTGAACTCACCGCTAAGGTACTCCAGGATGAGGTAAAGTTTGCCCCCCGTCTGAAAGGCATATATGAGATCCACAATGAAGGGATGCTTAACTTCCTCTAGGATGCTCCTTTCTGCTTTAGTATGAGCGGTGTCCTTTGCATTGCGTGCAATCATGGCCTGTTGAACAAGACAAAAGCAACATAATCTATTAAGGAAAGCTGTGTACACAGACACCGTTTGCTCTCCTTCCATCCTAGAATGGTTTAAAGCAGTGTTTCTCAACCGGTGGGTCACGGAGTGTGTAATAAAAGAAACAACAACAGCAGCCAAATGTAATTCTAAATGTTGTTCTAATGCGAGACTTATTTTAAAAGAAGCTGATGACTCTTCTGTCAGATGCAGTTTAAGTAAAGAGTGCCTGAGAAAAACGCATTGTCCTGATTCAGTATTTGCTGTCAGATGAGATGTTATCTGGCTGTATGTCATATTCCAACATTATAGAAAAACAAACTTGCCTGTCCTGTCAGATGTTATACTGTGCTCGCGGCACGCACTCTTCAACTGCTGCTATTTAACAGCCTTACCAAGTACTAAATACTTGGTTCAAGTTCCTAGAAATTTGGGTCACGGGTAATGACCACAGGAAAATGTGAGTCCCATGGCCAAACCAGTTGAGAACTGCTTTACAGTTACAAAGAGACAAAAATGTGATTCTACAACTAAACTTTCAGCAGGTAATGAAACATTCCTTAGAGATTATTCATAGATGTGAAGCAAACCACATCAATACAACCTGTTAACCAGCAGGACGAGGCATGATGGAACACCAGTGTTGGGTGTAACTCATTAACAAGTAATTAATTACTATAATTTAATTTGTTTTTTCTTTGAAAAAGTAAAGTATGGGATTACTTTTAATTACTTCTGATGTATTTGCATTAAATACCGTCTAGAACAATTATTATAATTATATATATATATAACCTTGTATTGTTCAACTGGTCGAGGTTGATATAGGATTTAGAAACTAATGCAATACTTTGATGAGAGTAATAGAACAGTAATCTAATTACACTGTTGAAGATGTAATTAGTAGCTAGTACTTAATTACTTTTTTAAGAGTAACTTACCCAACACTGCGGAACACCCATGCTGATTTTCAGGGAAAGATTAATTAATGGGAATTATTGGGAAATATCCGAGGCCATACCTTTTTCAATACTTTCATGGCAAATATCTTCCCAGGAGTTGCCCCAGTTACCTTGCGAACTTGAAAAACCTGTTTTGAAACAAGAGGACTGTTAACAGACAAAGGTCGGAAGTCTAATTAAAAATGGTTAGATTGGTTAGATCTACAATCCAAATCTGCAAACAAAAACAGCATTAAAGACCTCAGTGCTTATGTAGACTATGTATGATGACTATCATTCAAAGTTTAGGGTCAGTATGATTTGTTTTTAAAGAAATTCAATCAATCAATCAATCAACTTTTATTTATGTAGCACAATAAAAGCAACAGTAGTTGGCCATTGTGCTGTACAACAGGATAAATATCCCAAAAACAAGAAAGACTGTAAAACAAATGATAAAGGGAGTTCACATCGGAAACACCAATTCAAAAATTCAACATTAAAATCAAGGATAGGCTTAGTTGTAAACCTGTGAAAAGAGGTAGGTTTTTAACTTCTTAAAATCTCTTATCTTAGGGATAGAGGAACACTATTCCACAATTTTGGGCCAACAACAGAAAAAGCTTGGTCACCCCTCGTCTTAAGTCTAGATCTCGAAACCATCAGCAGTCTTTTTTGAGATGACCTTCATGATCTAGCAGAGTTATTTCATTTCAAAAGATCAGAGAGATAGTTTGGAGCTAATCCGTTCATGGCTTTAAAAAAGAAAAAGCAGAATTTTAAAAATCAATTCTGTAACAAACTGGCAGCCAGTGCCACGAACGCAGTATTGGGGAAATATGATCAAACTTCCTTGTGCCAGTCAAAGGTCTGGCTGCTGCATTCTGAACCACCTGAAGACGACTAATATTGGATTGACTCATTCCAATATAAAGAGAATTACAATAGTCAAGTCTATTGATACTGAAATTGTAACAGTTAAACTTCACAGACCACATTGCTAGAACAGCCCGGTCCTTCAGATTTGCCTTATACAACATTAGCAAGATCAGGTCCTTCCTATCGGAGCATGCAACACAATTCCTTGTCCAAGCTCTTGTTCTTTCTAGGCTGGACTATTGTAATGCTCTCTTGGCAGGCTTTCCAGCATATACTGTCAAACCTCTGCAACCGATCCAGAATGCAGCAGCAAGAACAGTCTTTAACAAGCCGAAGAGAGTGGATGTCACTTTCATCAATTTGCACTGGTTTTTGAGATCAGTAATTTCACTTAAATGGCAATGAAAATGACCTATTTGTTGTCATTTAAGTGAACTTACTGATCTTAAATATACGAGCTTGATAAAAATGGTCATTCTAGAACAAAATTTCAGATGGCACTTAGAGGCTTTTGCATCTGAACTCTTCATATATATATACAGGCTACACATATACATATATATATATATATATATATATAAACTTGCTATGTGTACTGTGCATGGCTATACTAACTGGGACTTGCATATTGTTGTCCTATTGTTTTGACTGCTTCTATTGTTCTCCTCAGTTGTTACATTTTGAATAATTTAAATTGTAATAATATCTCACAATATGTATTTATTTTTACTGTATTTTTTTCAAACACCCGCAGCCTTCAAAAACATAAAAAAAAAAATCATACTGACCCCAAACATTTGAAGGATAGAGTGCGTTATTTTGCAGCCCACATTATGTGTCCAAAACACGCAACATGCAGGGAGGAAACACTGAGTAGCACTGCTAGTCTTGCTTACCTTTCCATATCCTCCTTTACCCAAAACACGAAGCAACTCAAAACATTCCGGACGAATCTGCTCCGTGCCTTGATTCACACTATTTTCAGAGATCTCGAACTTCTCGCAGTCTTCCATACTAAAACATAGAGTATAAGTACATTAAAATATAAACATGGAATTGCCTTAAGGAGAAGACAACTCACTTTTGGAGAAGCTAACTTCAAAATACACAAATATAATTTTGTGCGTCCAAAAGTGCACAGTGGCATACTCACAATTCAAAGCCACTGCACTGATCCATGTATTCATTAATCTTGGCCTGTGGGGGAAAAAAAAACTTGTGTTTCTGGTAGGGAGTTTTAGGTGTGGATTGCAGTTTTTGTATCTCTGCAGCTTTTTCACCAATTGCCAAGTGTGCAGATCTGACACAGCCGTTAAAGCTCAATCTATACCAATGACTGATGCGCACTGGCTCTCCTCCATCAACCGGACTATCAAGGTCACTTATCGCTATTATCACATTACAGGACCCAGTCTAACAATGGAGAGAGTGTCAGACCACTGTAAGCCAGACCTACAACGTTTTTTTTTTTTTTTTCTTCTGGTTTCAGAGGCAATTCAGGAGCAAAGCCGGTTTAAAAATCTGACAAAGAACTTGTCAAACTTTTGAACACTAAAACTCTATCTTGCTTTAGTTTCAGAGGTACATAAACTAACTGCCACTTAAGTTCTTTAAAAGTTTTTTATATCTAGTCATACAAGTTTGAGTCATCTTCATACACCTGAAGTGATGCTGCTGGGTATCCAACAATCCGGTTTAAGCAGTTAGCAGTGTTTCTAGAGGGTATGAGTCAGTCATTAACCGGTTGACCTTCTAAAAATCAACTGGAATATCTTCAGTTTGACCAACTGGTAGCTGGTTTGTTGCTGGTCCACCACCTTAATGACCAGTTTGAACCAACTAGAGACCAGCTTAGACCAACTAGAAACCAAGTTAGGCTAGAATTCAAAATTTATCTTATTTAAACAGACATGTCCACCTATAATAAAATTCCATTACCATGGTTAATTACAATTACATATATTTACACACACCATGGTAAGTACTGTAAATTTGTCGTTTGTAAAAAAAAAAAACAAAAAAAAAAAAACAACGAACCTGTAAATCACATAGATAATTCAGTAGTATGGTAAATCTTACAGTACCATTGTTGTCATCTGTTAGTTTAACATAGTAAATGACATAGCACAGTCAAAGTACTTTTATGCCGAGTTTTGAAACGCTTATCGATTCTCTGGCCGGTCCAGGCGATGCGGAAAATCTGGAACCGAGCTTGTCACCGTTTACTCACCCCGTCAGGGAGCTCCTCGTCTGACATGCTGTCCTCCACCGGGTCCAGGTCGATATCAAACACACCAGCCATGGTAACAGTTTATTTACACGCACCAATACCGGAATAATGTTGAATCTCGACGCCTCATGTTCCCACACGAGTCACAGACGCCATAACCGGGTCCAGTACGCATTACGCAACATATCCTTACAGAGATTAACTAAAACCGGTAAACGACCACGGCTAACAGATCACTGAGCGTCTGTGCGCATGTTCCTGAATGTGTAAAACAAATGCCAATCAATTAATTAGCGTTTTTATTCATTTAAACACGAGAATATCTTTTATTTTACTCCCGTCGTTTTGTATCTGAGGTAAGTGGGTGTATAGATAGAAATACACGTCACTCTCTGTGTATAGGAAGCAGTTTTACTTTTAGTACCGCTTCACTGCCAGTAGGCGTCGACAAAAGACTGACAATGTTTTGCTTGGGTCTAGCTTTAACATTCGTGCTGTTACAGCTCAAAGACACACAGATGACACAGCTACTGCATTTTCAGTGATTTGCCCATGTGTTTCAAGCTTAATTGAATAAGCTTAATAATAAAATAACGGATTTTAAATATATAAGTATAGTACTGTAGATTAGAATTGTATACATGCATTCAAGGTATTTTGTATAGTGGCCTATTCAACCAATAGGCCATTTCAGTAACATAGAATGTGTGATCATCTTCAGATAATAATATTATGAATATAATATCTGGGTTAGGGGACACATGTATTTTGTTTTGCTTGATCAGATTTGTTTTAGAATAAGGTGTAGATAGGCGACTTCTGTTTGGATTTTGAGATCAGTGATAAATGTGGAAGAAACGTTCAGTCCTTTTGCCACTACTGGATTATTTGTGATCGTGAAGGGTAATTCTGTTGAACGGGGGTAATTCTTTTCAAACCTTTTGTCCTATCCTTTACTTTAAAATGTTCAAAAGTCAGCAAGCTCGCCAAAAGGAATGTTCAGAAGAAAGATTCGAGCTCACACACTATACATTGTTACAAAGTGCTGGGTAGCCACAATTCTGTGTTCCCTACTTTATAAAACCACATGAATGGATCACAATGGGCACTTTGTGTCACATATGCTTCAAGCAGAACAAAAAAACAAAACAAAAATCACTATGCAAATTACAGTTACAGGGACTTTCCAATGTTTTGTTTTTTTTTTTTCAAAAAGAGGCATACTAACTCATTCATACTTTACACAACCTGACACCAAAACATTGTGTATCACAATGTATGCTGTTGAACTACAATCAAACTATTTTAAGCTGTATTGTTTTAAAAACAGGCATCCTGTTGTAGATTGTAGGCACATATTGTACAATGTTTCCCCCCAAAATGTGGCAATTTAGAATGAGAGAAATGAAGGAAGCTAAGAGTTATAAAACTCTCAATTTTTCTGCTAGTTTTAATAATACATACCTGTGGGTGTCTGTGACATGTGCAGATATGCAAAGCTCATGCATATGTGAGAGTTTTCCTGGGTAAAGATACCTAGGATCTGCGTCAGGTAGGGTAACATTTACACTTGGTTCTTCTGACTCAACCTGGGTGTGCCAGTGTTCTCCTGTTCGGTGACAGCACATCATTGATTCATGTGACAGTTAAATCCCCTGATTCACCTCCACATCAGACTTTTAGTTATGAATACACTTGCTTTTGACAACTGTGATGGGTTTTTCCTTCACTCAGAATCTTCTAAAATGTGTCAAATGATCATTAACATGTAGCTTCTTGTCACAAAACACAATAAAGTGTGTGAACACTACTGCTAAAATGCAAATGTTTTATGTTATTTTTTATAATACTTTTAATGTGTCCGTTTTATATTGGAAAATGTTTTTGTGAATGTATTTTTAAAATATTTGCGTGTCCCCTACCGGTTTCTAGAGGTAGTGCACACTATTCGTGCACGTTTGGAATCTAACTAATCCCTCAAAAGTGTGATGTTGTGCTGGTCACATGCCAAAGAAGAACACCTTATTGTGCAATCTATACAAAAGAGTGGTGGTGAGGAGGAGGAGGGTGGTTAAAAACTACAACTGAACATGTTAAGCCTTATTTGAATATTAAAACCTGTTTGAATGAGCGATTTGCATATTGGAAAGCCCTCAAGCAAAGGCCGTAACTGTAGTGCGCGTGACTGAGTTAATCACATCACTGAAGGAAGAGTGTCTTAACTAGTTCATTCTGACACGGGATGAAAATGTAAATATGCTATTATACAGTAGGCTACACATTTCCTGAGCCATTTTTTCATTGATGCTTCTTATTGGCGCATTAGGGAATGACATGTGCGCTATTTCTTACTACAGTTGTCACTTTGCTAAGTGTTCAGGCTATACATTTTTATGTTATTGATCTTTATTTTCATAGTCATGTATATTTACATATATATTTTTATTTTTAACTGATTTTTATTTTTACTTAAAAAAATTGTAGCTTATCTTAACTTAAATATATTTTATTCATTTTTTTTTTAAATTAATGTTGTATTGCTGTGCATTACAAAAACTTCGATGTGTGAATATATAATAAAGCTCAAATAACAAAAATAGGCCTATATAAAACTCATTAACCCAAATCACAAAAACCAGGACACAGATTGACATTTAGTTCATTTAAACTTTATTGATTTACACACAGGACATACGCAGTCAAACATGAATGGCAGAGGGGGTTCCCTAAAAAGTACAGGATGTTCTGAACAGTTAGAGGAAATGATACGACTCGACTGTGGAAGCCAAGCAGATCACCCTGGGGTTTTTTTGCTGAATGAACATCTTTTTAATTTAATAACAAATACCAGTTGCACATATTAGATAACGACTGAACAGTTACATGAGAAAGGGAAAAACTGTAGAGCAAGTGCATATGAAGGGGTGGGCAAAAAGATCTGTCATAACAGAGTGTGTTGCAATGAGGTGTGTTCTTTTTGGATTCTCATTTTATTCAAGTGGACAAAACCAAGTGCGAGCGCGCGCACACACACACACACGCCCTTTAAGAGAAGGGCTACGGAGAGACACACATGAAACACGTCAATAACGCTCTCTGTAAACACACATATTGGAAATATTTTGACCCCATATATAAATACCCCACTAAAATGATCAATATCAGTTTGTTCAGTAATGCAAAAAAATAGTTATACAAATTATCCAAAAATAACAAAAACATCGACAGCGATTAAAAATAGAATGTCTTCTAGCAGGGATGAAAAAGCCCAAAATGTCAGACAGCCTACAGACTGTTGTCGCCGGGCGAATGTAACAGCCAACACCAGTCTGATAAGCTATCTGACACACTGGGAGAGACTTGTCCACACCAATAAAGACACATAATAAAGAATGAACTCACTTACCAATGATGAGGCGAGAGGGTGGGGCTGAAAGAGAGGCGTGGTCACTAATTCTAACAATGTAATGATTTAAATCCCGTTATGGAAGAACCGAAAGCTTTTCCCCTCATTTAGCGGATGTTGTGTGAGATAATCGAATGCAGTTTCTCCTTTCTGTCTCACCCTGACTGTGTTCCGAATCATAGCGAGGTGCCTAACAAGACAGCGTTCTGAGGGCATCAAGCTCGAACGTCCGAAAGACTGTCTCGCTGGATTTTGAGACACATCCTCTCTCGCGCGCTACCCTTCTCTCGCTCACTCTCTACCAGCAGTGTTGCCATATCCGCGTATTATAAGCCACATTTCATAAAGACGCTTAGAAATACGGCGCGTTGTGCTTTTTGGTTTATTTCTAGAAAACAAACGCGTGTTTAGGATTTCAACGTTACATGACTAGAATTCAACAAATAAAAAATGTTATGTTGTTTCATACAAATTATCATATGCATGTATTACAAGTTCTTTTGTCTGTTTTTTTTTTTATTTATATTAATTTTGATTAGTTAAAAGTGCAAACATTTCCATTTGTTTATCGATTTAGATAACATTTGTATAGGTTAAATAGCCAATTTAATTTAACAAAAGTAGCCTATATATTTATATAAAACATTATTTTGTTAATTAATGCAGTCAGGTTAGCGTTGCTTAATCTAAATAAATAATTCTGTAATCTAAATGATTTGAGGCTGATCAGTAAACTCGAGCCATTGAGTTCACTTGCTTTTCTCACGAGATCTGGCAACACCGCCTCATCCTCTACGCCAGCAGCGCGCAGTGCATTGAGTTCAGCCGAGGGTTCATTTAAGGTAACGGCAAAAGAAACTCCACACTGTTCCATTTTTTTATACGCCTGCAGCTTCCAGACTCACATACCAGGGCAGCGTTACAAAAAGGCACCGAAAAAACATTTCACAAGCAATTAAAAGAAAAAAAAAAAGACGTAAAAATAAGCAATGGACAAGACGTTTGCCTAGCCGCCTGATGTTATGCCACCAGTTCAGTGGTTCTTCATCTGGTCCCCGTGGCCCCCCAACACTGCACATTTTAGATGCGACACACCCTTTTCAGGACATAGAGCCTCTAATTGTGAACTGATGAGTTGAATCAGGTGTGTTAGATTAGGGAGACACCCAAAATGTGCGGTTTGGGGAAACCACCACTGCATTAGTTTTAAGCTAGATATCCGCATGTAAATTAAACTATTCAAACTATAAAAGAAGGAAGATAATTACCTTTCCAACTGCCAGACAATCCGTTAGTCAAATCCAATCGAGCATCTCTCACAGCAGCGAGCATCATCCAGTCCTCCAGCGTGACCGGATGCTCTTCTGATGTAAAGAATACGTGCGATAAGAAGCTATACGCGCGAAACGTGGCAGCCACCCACGCACATATGTGCCTGAACACAAACGCACTTCTTAATCTGATTGAATGCGTTATTGCATCTGGTGGAGTGGCCCTGTAGTGAGTCATGTGGTCGGTCACACACACACACACACACACACACACACACACACACACACACACACACACTCACTCACTCACTCACTCCTTCTCCCTCTCCTCTATGGATCTCTGGAAACAAAACAATAACTCTAGACGAAAGGAACATTATGATTCACCAAGCTTTTACAACACCAGAAGATCTTAGCTCAGAAAAAGTAATGCAATACAAGCACCAGTCAATATGCATAACATCTTTTAATGACTTTAAGAGTTGGTTGCATTACTTTACATTCACTTCCTGTTATGCCTTAATTTAATCGATTTTCGAATCTAGTATCAGAAAACCACTATACACTGGAATATGCAGCGATTCAAAGCAAATTTTTAAATTTAAAGCTAAAGTAATGCAGTTGGTCCCTTAAGTGTAACAGACCACAAACAACATAAGCCACAGCGCACCTTAACATCCCCACCAGTGGGATCAGATAACCTCTGCGAGACACAGAGCTGAGAACATGAGTATCTCAGCACAATCCGCCAGCTAACCAAGCACATTAAAAAGTAAAAATGTTAACCGATAACCATGATACAAAAAAAAAAAAAAAAAACAATAAAAATTGAGAAAAATAAACCTATTCTAGTGTTAACTTTCATCAGACTGAGGTAAAATTTTGGGTTTCTTGATTTAGTTTAGCTCTGTGTTTGCTGTTAGGTGCCATAAGTTCAAGATGCATCAGATGAGAAACAAACCACACTGATCATCATCTTCAGAAACCTGTAAGGAGAGAGAGAGAGAGAGAGGGGGAAAAAACAATCAATTATGCATATTCTTTACTGCATTAACTCATCAGAAACAGCTCAGGTTAAGCAGTCGCTCATCTCAACATGTGCATTTCCTTCCAATCTCTCCGTTCCTTTGCAACAAGATTTACGTTAGTGGCACGCGCACAGTGGCATCGCCTCTTCCTGCCGGTTGAACAAGCCCACAGCTTTCCTTAAGTAACTGCAGGAGGTTCAAGTTACCAGAAAAAAAGGGAACATTGTTCCAGAAACATCCGTAATCTCTCATTGTGCAACTTCATCTCTCTCTCTCTTTCATTTCCTCCTCCCACACGTACACACGCATGCACTCACGAGCTGGAAAAGCGCTTTAGATAAAACGAACGAATCGCACAGGGGCAGATGACGGTAAAAAAAAGAAGGTGTAGCTCTTTGTTTCCGTGCGCACTTGTGAGGGATCAGTGGCAGGAATCGAGAGTACAGCCTCAGCCACCCCCCCCTCTCCCGCTTCCCTTCCTAACGCCCCCCCCCCCCCCCTCTCCTTCTTTTACTCCCAGGGGCCCCTCCCGTCTCCGGCTGCGCTGGGTTCAACAGGGTTCGGCTGCCGAGAGGGGGGAGTTAGTGTGACGCGGGGGAGTGTCCGGTTCACTCAAAGAGCTCGGAGTATGACTCAGCATCCCTCCTCAGCCAGACCCCGAACAGGCCCCCGCGACCAACCACCGCACGGCCCACGCGGAGCCCCTGACACTACGGTCTGCCACATGCAAACAATAACACCTCACTGGAATCACACGGTAGAATAAAACCAGTCTCCAAGCGATAATTAGGGCAGGGAGGTAATTAGGATGTGGAACAAAAAAGAAATACGGGTGCGTGTAATAAATTAAAAGGAGGAACGGAGGGCAAATATACAAAAATACAAAAGCCACGTCTGTAAATTAGGTAAATTTAAGAGAAACTCTGTATGAGTGATGGGACTTACGATTGGAGTGGCCTCTCCTTTCGAGCCGCCCGCCCGTCCCGTCCGGTGTTGCAATTTTGCCCTCTGGGCCTCAAGGTACTCCCTGAAAGGCTTCTGTAGAGAGGCGCCAAACAGGGGAAGAGCTCTGTGACAGAAAAGAAGAAAAGGAGGAGGGGACGGTACAGGAGAGGGAGAAAGAAAGAAGGAAAGAAAGGGAGGAGGGGGGGGGGGGGGGGGGAGAGAGAGGTCACATAAATTTCACTTACCGACTCGAGAGGTCAGTGAGTTTCCTTTACCCTGCCTCTCCTTTCTCTCTCCGCTCGCAGACAGAGGGAGATAGAGACCGAGCTGTTACAGAGTTTATCCCAAAAGACAGAAACTCAAATAAGAGAGAAAAAAAAAAAAAAAAAACTGTAAAAGTACAGCTTGTTCTGGGAACTACATATCCTAAGCACTTAAAAAAATTACGGAGAGGAAAAAAAAAAAAAAAAAACACGCAGAGAGACGCACACAAATAGAAAGAAAAAAAAAGCTTGTCCTGAAGGCATGCTCACGCAGGGAGCCATCCTCACTCACACTCTCCTGTAATGTCCCTCAGCCAGGCTGAAGGAAGAAATGAATGATTTCTCAGAACTCACACATTTATCACCAGCGGTTCCTGTAAGAACTGGTTTCAGCCAATTAATGAGGAAGTAAGCCCATGGCGTGTCATTACTGGTCGAGAGAGAGTGTAAACCCCGCCTACTTGAGGCAGGAAGGCGGGGCTCTGTGAGAGACAGCCCATATTAGGAAACCCTTTTATGAGATTCAGTCACTACCTAACCATACCCCCCCCCTCCCCCCACGACACACACACACACACACACACACACACACGGAAAGGAAAAGAGAAGGAGATTGCCTTGGCATGGCTAAGCAAGCCAAGGAAATTAATTAAAAATAAAAAAAAAATGATATACCCTTTTTTAAACTTAAAGTAAGATTCTTCAGGGAATTTATTGATAAAATGACATTTGAGTCAGAATTCAACTTTTTTTTCATGACCTGATGCTCGTTGACACACTTGGACTTTTGTTTTATCACTTTAAAACGGTCATGTGCCCGATAACGTTCTCTTTGAACTCTACATTTCACAGACGCAAACAGGACCCTCTGCCCACTCGAGTTTCTGAAAGTGCAACTTCACGGATAAACAATAGATGAGCTCATACTGGTTATTTTGTTAAATCATTAACCAAACGCACTATCATTATCCACCCATCATGTGGGTTAACTAAGCGCAAACACATCAAGCCCAGAAAAAGCACAAAAGGAGAAGCAAAATGATGCAGGTTTATAAGGACGTTACTGAAAATCCACCATCAAAACCAACACCCACACACCTCAGAGGAGAACATACCAAAATCCAACCAACTGTAAACACACAGAGAAGCTAGCATTAGCACATCTGAAGCATAATCTCAGATCTAAACCTTCATTAGTTTTGTTTTCTGTCAGTGGGATTTTGGAGCACAGGTATAGCGAAATGCTGTTGCGCTAGAACAAAGAGTCAGATCAAAAACTTGTTTCTTTGTGTTTGAGAAATTGGCGGGCTCCAATCGAGCCTTGTCCGATGAGCCACGGTGAGTCAGTGCCTGTACGAGTCAGATATTACACTCCTACCAACAGTCAGAAGCACGCTACTAAAACATGAGGACTATCTCCATGTCCATAAAACAAGGATTTTCACTTTGCTTCTGGAACTTTCTAGGGCAGAGATTTCTTTGGAAAAACATGCCGGACTAAGAGATATATACTCACTGTCAACATTGCATGATCTGCTCATATTTGTATTTTCAGATGACAAAATGTTTTGTGATATGTCTTGGAAAATGCTTTTTTTAAAGGCAGACTTTGTTTACGGTGGAACCCATGCGATTTGTACAATGAGGGGCAATAAAAGTAAGTACTTGAAATGTTTCCAAAAATATTTCTGGCATGGTTTTGGAGTGAAAACATATTTTATGGTGGGAAAGTATTATTTCTGCTGAACAACAACCCTGAAAGTGTATATCATGAGGTTATCAGAAGAAAAACAATGTATAGCCGCAACAATAATTCTTGTGCATATCTGAGTAGGAGGAAAATTATTTTTGAGTTGTTACGACATGTAATGTACATTCTGCAGAGAGATGTGTTAGCTAATAATAAAAATCT
Organism: Scardinius erythrophthalmus; assembly: GCF_964197995.2. Classification (NCBI taxonomy): domain Eukaryota; kingdom Metazoa; phylum Chordata; class Actinopteri; order Cypriniformes; family Leuciscidae; genus Scardinius; species Scardinius erythrophthalmus. Next base: position 18,553,744 of record NC_138243.1, read on the forward strand.
GTGTTAAAAATGTATTTCATGCTGAATTAAATGATATAAATGAACAGACACCTCAAAACCTCAGATATTTCCAACACTACACACTAGCTATACATTTTTAATCAATTGCTAAAGTTGTCTCTGTCCCGTTTGTGAGTAAAAAGTAAAAAAAGTATTGTTGTGGCTGAAACTGTGAGTAATGTGAAATGGTTAAAAATGGAAAATTCAAAATTGAAGCCAATTATTAACTTGGCAAAAAAAAAAAAAAAAAAAATGTCCAAATTGCAAATAAGTCAATTACATAAACTGCTTGCTTTGTTAAAACTGTTTAAATGTGGGTTAATAAGGAAAAAAATACTCTAAAGGTGCAATTTCCTGTATTTAACTGTGTAAAAAAATTATAATAATACCTCTAGTCTACAGTGCACACTGTCTATGTATATTGTGGTTAAACATGTAATTTTCCCTAATAATTGTATTAATTGAAATGCGTGTTACACTGTTTTAATGTGTCGAGACTTGTTTTTCTGCAATTGCGTCATATTTTCTATTTTTAACTATCTACATCCTTTAATGTATGAAAATTCCTTTATGAGTTTTCTTAGGAAAGTAAAAGGCTTAACACTGCACAACACACATACAACTGAATTATCTAAAATACTGAAGCAATAACAGATCAATAATTAATTATTGTTCAAAATTAAAACTATTGTATGTTGTGTATGCAAAAAATGACCAGGGATGATGAGTCAATAATTAAAAATAACATTACAGTTATGCTGGATTTACAGGAAAGCCATGCGTCATTGTTTTTCAAATCTGTTCGCAAGACGGCTTTCTTGCAATGAGTAAAAAGCCAGCAAAACACTTATATTTGAAAAAGAGTTTCATTTTTTATTTTTTTATTTTTATGTATAAAAATTTTAATATCCATTAAAAAATGAAATAAAAATCTAGGGTGAATTAGTAATGTATCCTTTATACAATCTATCTATATGTTTTAAAAATCAAGCACTAATTATTTATAATTCACATCATATTGTATCATTTATTCTATCAATAAAAATCACAAAAAACCTCAAAACTGACAAGACTCTGAATCCGCACAAATACACTGCAATCACACAAAGACAAATACACCTTATGAGCGTGTCAGCAGATCAAAAGCCAAGTCTTCCCACAATGCCTATTCACTCACACCTAGGATGACTGCAGAAAGCTAACAGTGTTATCAAGGTTTGCCATATTGATTAGTATGGATTAGTCACATTTAAGTGATGCTGAGGATATGTTACGGCCAGTATTAAAGCACAGGTGAGCAGACGGGTATCTGAGGTCATTTCATTAGTACTGGCTCCTATGTGTCTGTCCATCTCCCTGCTGGGTGACATCAGTGACAGGAAATGGGAGATGATTCAAACTGCAGGGAAGGATGATGATCCTGAAGAACAGGATGATGAGGATGCCGGTCATCGGCGATGTGAAATGTAGAGCATGACAGTGCAGGCAACTTCTCCTCACGGCCTGTTTGACCGCACAAACTTCTGACTCGGCGAGCTCCAAGTCTTTGCTAACGTCAACAAGATCAGGCGAGAAAAATAAAGAAACAGAGAGAGCAACAGAAGCTCTCCAGACAAGGACAGATGACAGGCTGACACACTTTATTGAGGAGTGAGGCATGGTGGAGGAGAGGAAGACTGTGGGATTAGCTAAACAGATTAGCATGAGCGTACGCTCGAAACAGTAATTCTCTGGCTGAAATTAATTCAATTGTGGACAGTAGGAAATGGGTTTTCTTAGCAACAAACTTAACTGCAAATTCTATGCAAACACCTCAATTTTCACAATCATCCAAGCTAAACACAAGCTACCAGAACATACCAATACCTCTTCTAAATCTTAAAGGAGAACTCCGGTCAATTTTAACATTGAGCTAATTTTTTTGTAAATTTGGAGTGCTGTCAATTCAGAGAACAACGACAAAAATCGGTGTTGCCTACACCGTGTTATCCTCTTTTTAAAATTTGCACCCTGTTGACTTCAATGGGGCAAGTTTTAAACCAGCTTTTAGCCTCTTAACATCCTTGATGTGTCATTACAAGTGCACAGCTAATGTGAGTGATTCCTTCAGAGTGATCATGAGTGAATCTGACTGCAGTAGATGTGAAAGATATTAATAAAAATGATGTTATTTCAGCCAGCGCACATACCTGTATTTACATCCTGTTTTCGGTCGAAGTCCATAGTAATCGATTGTCGAGTTCACGCGCGTGATCATAGGTAACTAAACCTATGCGTGTGAACTCGACAATCGATTACTATGGACTTCGACCGAAAACAGGATGTAAATACAGGTATGTTTGCTGGCTGAATAAACATCATTTTTATTAATATCTTTCACATCTACTGCAGTCAGATTCACCCGTGTTCACTCTGAAGGAATCACTCACATTAGCTGGGCACTTGTAATGACACATCAAGGATGTTAAGAGGCTAAAAGCAGGTTTAAAACTTGCCCCATTGAAGTCAACAGGGTGCAAATTTTAAAAAGAGGATAACACGGTGTAGGCAACACCGATTTTTGTCGATGTTCTCTGTATTGACAGCACTCCAAATTTACAAAAAAATGAGCTCAATGTTAAAATTGACCGGAGTTCTCCTTTAAAGGGTTAGTTCACCTCAATTACTCACCCTTATATTGTTCCAAACCTGTAAGACCTTCGTTCATCTTCGGAACACAAATCAAGATATTTTTGATGAAATCCGAGAGCTCTCTGACCCTCCTAGCAACGTCATAACCACTTTCAAGGTCGTAAAGACATTGTTAAAATAGTGTGACTACAGTGGTTCAAGTGCGCAAAAAAACTAACAACAATTCATTCAACAATCTCTTCTCTTCAGTGTCAGCCTTGCTTCATAAAATTAAGGTTAAACCACTGTAGTCATGGACTATTTTAACTATGTCTTTACTCTTTACTACCTTTCTGGGCCTTGAAAGTGGTTAGGATGTTGCTGTCTATAAGGGGGACAGAAAGCTCTCGGATTTCATCAAAAATACCTTCATTTATGTTCTGAAGATGAACAAAGGTCTTACTGGTTTGGAATGACACGAGGGTGAGTAATTAATGACTGAAATTTCATTTTTGGGGGAACTAACCCTTTAATATAACAGAACATTACACTAACAAAGTCTCTTTCCTTTCTTCATTTTGCTCAAGAACGCATAAATAGGCCAAACACTTAATTTCAACAATAAACCTGCATTTTAAGTCCAATGCAAAGCATGCAACTAGAAATCCCCTGCCTGAATGAATACAATTATCCATGTTCTGTTGCAAATGCATATTTTACCAATTTAAATGTATTAAAATTAGCTTACAATTTGTGCAATTTGGTCATAATAATAAATACATTTTTAGTGTAAGTTGAACCAGTATAATGGATGCAAAAACATAAAGAGGCCTTGTAACGCCATTAACAGAATAACTTGTCAATACTTGTGTTTTACACACTGTAATATTTGGAGAGGTGACTAAAACATACCCAGAAGCAACATCATGCAAGAATAACTATGAGATCAGCATGCAGGAAGGTGAAAACAGGCAAACAACATGGGGATTTTTGGAGGTAAACAGGTTCCCGCTTCCTTTTTCTTCTCGTCCCTCTATAAAACAGTTAATAATTCTCAGTCACCATCTGACAACATTCTAATGACCTATCATTTCCTGTAGCCGTTACAATTTCTGTCTCTTATTCCCCCCCCCCCCCATGCTATTCATTTCCTTGAGACTGAATTCCTCAAGTGTTGAGTCACAGGTGACCTCTGACCTCAGGTCCCCTCTAAAGCTGCCAGCCAATGTTCCCTCTAAGCTGTGCTCGTGCACAGTCGCACACTTCTGATGTCGCTCCCGCGCAAATGAGAACAAATTCTACACAGAATGTAGACAAAAAAATGTGAGAAAAACCTTGACATTTAAGGAATCATAGTTAAACAAATGGATGGGATTTCAAGACCATTGATTTTCAGTCCAGAACTGAAGCTGTGAGAAATGGTATGCGTAAATATGCAGGGCTGACTAATTCGCAAGATACAGATTGCATTACTAGAGAATTTCTGTCATCTGCACAGGCAATGCATCATTGCTCTTTATCTTGTTTTATAATCTTGGTAAACGTTATCATGACAAAATGAGTAATCTTGAAGAAAACAAGAGTTTGAAAAAATCTTTTGAATGAATTAATTATTTTGATTATTAATCAGATTTAAATCAATCAAAGATGTTACCTGTGTGTATATATATACATATACATATACACACACACACACACACACACACACATACATACATATATATATGTGTGTGTGTATATATATATATATATATATATACACACACACACACACACACACACACACACACACACACACATATATATATATATATATACACACACACACACATATATATATATATGTGTGTGTGTGTGTGTGTGTGTGTGTGTGTGCATGCATCTGATTTAGTAATAATTAAAAATGTTATAATCTAAATTTATTTATACTGTATATTATTTAATAATTTGTCCTAATTAAATATATATACACATGTAAAAATAATAATTCTTTAGTTTATTATTTAAAAATGAAATATATATATTTTAAAATCATTAATTTATATTTTATTAATAATCTACATTTATATAATTAGTTTAAAATGTATATTATATAATATATATTTCTCTGTTCAGGTGGATGAAGGACACGCCCAATAAAAATAGGCTGTGCTCAGCAAGAAGAAAAATTAGAGGGAACAATGCCGCCAGCTGATGAGGACAGCCATTTTTAAATAAAGGGTGGAGAAGCACGGACATTTACAGCTTCTTACCAACTTAGACACATCTGTACGCACTAATGAATTAAGAGGCTTTAAAAAAGGCCTTGATCAGTTTGTCCTATAATCATTTACAGTGCAGTTATTTTAAAACAAAAGAAGGTATCGCTCTGAGGAGGAATTGATAACTGCACTGCTGTTCACCTCTGGTCTGGTTCTTGGTGTCAGTTAAAACTAGCTCCATGTTACATGAGGATCTTTCCCAATGACCTCATGAGCAAACCACGAGGACGCGTCCTGAATGGAGATCCCCGAACTCAGGGTATTAATCACTCTCTCTCACACACACACACACACACACACACACACACACACACACACACACACACACACACACACACACACACACATACATTGCTTTACGTGCTCACACTCATTCCTGTTTCTCCACCAGCTGCACCAGTCCCATGTTTAAACAGTAAGAATGAAGTAAAAAAAACAGACTAAACAAAGGAGAAGAGGAAGACAGAAAGAGAGGGGTGAGATCACTCCTATTTTGGAAAAGACTTATCAGCACGGGACTGGGAGACAGGGAATACTGATCTCGTCCCCTCTGGGGCTCTATGCCTGCTCAAAGGAGGAAAAAACTGAGTAATTATAGCACACTCATACAAGTGTCACTTCCCACCACACAGGCTAGACACTCGTCACCTCGAACGCACAAACATACGTACACAAAGCAGACAAGTGTGCTTACAAACTCGCACACCTCCACTAAAGAGTCAAAACATTTGGTTTATCCATGGACAGGGATCCATGTGAAATCAAAAGGCATTGGAACATTTTAGAGATGCACCGATCCATTACTCAGTATCGGTATCGGCTCCGATACTGCCATTCTTTGCCGGATCGGGTGTCGGTCAGACAGGACCGATTCAAATCCGATATTGTACGTATACTCTCTATTATTGTTAAGAACCACAAAAGGCACAAAAACATTTTAAAGCAACAAAGTTTTCATGCACTATATTATAAGTGTTCTGAAGCCATTCTATAGTATAATGTGAGTCGTTAAATTCAAGTTCACGTAAACGCTTCCCTCCGCACGATGAAACTCTCTTTGAGAGTTTCAGATTCAGAGTTCCTAATATACTTGATCTGTAGACAAAGGGTTATGGTTTCGCATAAAATTACTTCATCATGCTCTTTATCTCTAAATCATGTTACTTTCTACCAGGTGTCAGTTAGATCACAACATTGGAATAGAGAGCACTATGAATCGTTCTTCACAAGCACGGTAACTAGATATAACAGCATATAACAAATAATACATAGCAGATCTACAAACCTTTTCACTCATGCCACAAAGATCAGTTGAGGTCATCTGGATGATGCATTATCATGTTTACTGTTCTAACCTTGTCAATTCATAATAAAAGAGCCATGTTTGCAGCTGTGCCACCCTGACATACAATTCAATTATCTCAACAGCTTTAAAACTACTGATTTATTATATAATTTGTTTATATGAAAAGGTTACAAAACCTAAAATGATGCCATAGTATTTAGTTTTAATTTTGTATTATTAAGACACCATTTTAAATAGATTCTTTGTCTGTTTATTTGTTCAGACAATTGCATCACCTGACATTTTTGGTGTATAAGATAACAAAACATAAAAGAATATGTATTATTTAAATGTACAACAAATGAGTTCAAACTAAATAGGTTTTATAGATTAAGTGTCACATTTCTTTTCTTTTTTTTAAAGGAAATAATGCACTTGGACACTTAAGCACTTCATGTCATTGAGCCATATATACATTTCTTCACCGCTGCCTTAGAATTTGGTTAAAACATGTTTCTCAGGAAACATTTCGAAACAGCTTTTGCTTCTGTAATGTCCCTGTGAGGGCTTAAATGCTGTCTCCAAATCGGCTGCTCACTTGGTTTTGGAAGAGAGCGATGAAACCAGCGATGAAAGCTGTTTGTGCCAAAACATCAGCTGAAACTTTCAATTGACATAAATCATTCCTATGTACCCATGCAACAAGCTAGGGCACGAGAGATCAGCCAGACATCAGGCATCCTTCAAAGCGAGCTCTGATTGCACGGGAACACAATTCACAAAATCAAAAGGGTGGACTGTCTACTGACTCACTGGAGGACCAAACATGCCCAGCATGACTGTGCGGGCAAGGCCAGGCTGTGGTAAAGCTGGGGTGTCTAGTTCAGGAGGATGTGAGGATGGTGTTGCCACAGTCCACCCTGTAATGCCCTTCCCTTCCTCTTAATCACAAAACACTGGCACTTCGGCATGGTCATGAGACACACTGAGTCTGCAATCTGCATATTCCAGCTGACCACTGCACTGGAGACCCTCTATAACTGTACAGTTAAAGTGGAAAAGACGTTACCAATGATGCTATTAATAACAGATAAATAAACATTACGCTCATCAAAGGTCAATTTCGTTATAATGAAAATGGTGCAAACAAGTAAACAGGATATTTAAACGTCAGAGCAACACTCAGAACAGCATCCAATGTTGACGCACTTGCGGCTGATCTGCCATTGTAGCTAAAACAGACGTGAGATATAGGTTCATGCAACGAGACTTGTATTTGACGGGAGTGATGATTAAGAACAAGAGTTTTGAAACGGAAACACACACACACACAAAGACAGCAGCAACAGAGATGCATTAATATACATTTATCAACACAAATATATCACACAGGGAAACAAATATGGAATAGCCTGATAGGACTACTGAGAAAATACTAAAGGAAGGAAAAAAATTGCCTTCCAATTAGGTCAATTTTAAGGTTACGGAGGGTGCAAGCTGGGGTATAATAAAGATGTCCTGAAAAGTGATCTGATAAATTTCAGCATACCAGCTTACTCCTGGAACCTGCAACCTTTAGCGGAACGTAAAAAGAACGTTTCCTGAAATCCAATCAAATCCAGCCTATTGTCACCTGCATTGTCGCTCGCGACAGAAGCATGCCAAGGTTGTCATAATGACATTTCACCTGCACACAACTTTTATTCTGAAACATGCAGAAGAGTTATACGAGACGAGTGCATTCACACACCTCCAGAGCTGTAACCGCACAGGAACGGTGCTCTCATACAGTCATACAGTGAGGCAGCTGTAGGTTGAGTTATCCGGTGAGCTCTAGGTCTGCGGGTAAACCGTGCTCACCTTCAACAGGATGTCACTTAACCAATCACCCGTGACACAGACAAATAGATGAACAGAACCCAAAGCAGATAACTATCATTTAAAATGTTTTAAACCAACAATATGATAGCATGAACCAACAATATGATAAAGTAATCACAGTTTTAAGAAGTCCTATTAGGATTTTTCTTAAGCACAATTAACTATAATTTGAATATAGTTATGAATATAAATCTTCTTAGATTTATAGATTGTTCCCATTTATACATTTAATTTATACTATTCATTTCAAGTAAGAAAAGAGCCTTACACTAGTTGATTTATTCTAATTTATTTTGTCATTTCAGATGCGTTAAAACATCAGCATCAAAACTACAATATGTGAATTTGTACTGTACTTTGCATTCACAGGGGTTAAAGCAAAAAAACAAAAAAAAAAAACACATTTTGACTGAAAAATTTTCCTCGGCCAAACCCCATTCCACAGCCTGTCACACACCCAGTTTAAGATCAGTTTTTTCTTCTTCTTGTAATTAGGAGTATAGTGAGTACATGCTTTACCTTCACAAATGAAATACTCAAAGAACATTTGCAATTAAAGAAAGGCCGTTTTGAACTGCATTTCTATTATTTACACATTTTATGAAATTTCAATGTTTTCAATCTAATGCTTTTACAAGACTTGACTCTTTGTGATGTAGTCATCGTTTCAACACTTTTTATTTCTCAAATAATAAAAGCCAACAGAGCTTTTTCCGAAAAGTGAGCTAATATCACAAACTATGTAACAAACTATCACAAACTATGTTTTTAACCTAGCCATTATAAATAAATAATGTTATTTTTTTATTTTATCTATGTTGATTATATGAAAAGTGAACAGCATGATGAGTAAGATAGGATCATTAGATGCGCAATATATCGGGAGACATATGGAGTGGGTCAGACATGACTTTAACCACTTCATTAAGTTTTGTTTTGTATAAAGCCTTTTTTTTAAAGTGAATTTCGTTTTGTATAAATTGTATCTTAATTTTAATCAATGTTTCATCAATCAATCACCTAGATTTAATAAATGAGAAGCAAATATAGCAGACAATATAATCAGGACATGGAGGCACCAGCGCGATATTGCACTGCACTTGAACTGGAGCGCGTCTCATAAATGAACCGAAACTCAGCGTATAGGCTACTTCACAGGCATGATATATATATATCTATATATATCTACATCTATATATATATATATATATCTATATATATATATATATATATATATATATATATCAGGAATGGAAAACCCAGAGTGGATTCGGAGCGGAGTGATTACAGAATGCTTAGAGTGCAGAAAGGAACGCACTTACGCTCCACTCCAGGCTTTGATCACATCCCCCTCAGCAGGGTGAATACACCTCATCTTTCCTTAATTTAAGACCTATTCAAACGGAAATGAAGACATTTATTACACTATTTGAGAAATGTAAGCATATTTACTGCCTAAAAATGATGAAAAGTGAATTTAAGACACAAGGACAGGCAGGAACCCTGCAATTGACGAAAATCCATCGTAGACTTGCTGCAATTAACGGAAATCCGTCGTAGCGACAGATAACTTTAATCCCTGATCATTCATATACTTTCTCTGGAACAATCAAAAAGAATATTTCCAGACCCATCCCCCTCCAATTTCTTGCCAAAATCATGTAATTCTGATAAATAAATAAGCTAATAAATAAGATCCTTTAATATACACAGATATAAAACATTTAAATGAAATGGATTTCCAATGTAAATAAACTTACATGCGAGAAAAGGGATTTACCACTCTTGTGGGGTCATGCAACAAGAAGGGTGTTGTTAAAAAACTTAGTTTAACGGTAGGCCTACTTAGTTGTACGGCACGAACAAAGAACACATGCATCTAGAGCTCTCTAAGCTGAAGAATTTAACAAAATGCCCCTCCTTTTCCCCTAAATGCACAAAATATACTGTCATGTGATTCAAGTTTGGTTCTGATTTATCTCAAACTGTAAAAAAAAGCACCTATACATTGTTATGCAAATGTTCAAAATTCCTGCGTGGTGTGCGACACGCTTCTATTTTCAAACTGCTGCGCGTGAAAACAACCCAGCCCCCAAAAATCCCCCTTTTCGCACTTACATTGACCAAACATTGACCCCCATGCACAGTTTAAACATGTCTACCTGAAAGAGGACGGTAAAACAGGCTCATGACTCAGATTCTCAACTGGACGGGGCTGCAATGACTCGCACGGCTTCCCGCATGAAAAGAGGCCTAGGGCAGCAGCTGCAGATAAAGCTGTCATCTTGCTCACATCTAATGAAATAAGTCATTGATCAATTCTGTTCTGTCTTGCTGGTTAAAGCCTTAGTAAGACAATTAAAGACCGTTGTTCACTGTTTAACGCTTGCAAAGCCTAGTTTCTGTAGTGCACTGTGCCACGTCGCAAGTGTTCAACTTGATGTGCAATCGGTTTATTCATCCCCTTGTGATTCTGATCCAGTATCTGCCTACTCATAAATATTTAGAATAAAGGGCTGATTATTGTGTTGTGTATTATTACGGTCAGTATTTTGTAAGACAACTCTTACTAACATTCCAGTAAAAAGCTCGATCACCACCCAGTCACCCTCCACAGGGACTCAATCCTGAGACCTTCTACTCAATGCAGTCTTTGTCCAGTGATGCCTCTCGAACAGGTGACTTTGCCCTCTGTGCTTTTCCAGAAAAGAGCAAGAATTTAACTCCTCAATGCCAGGAATGCAACAGAAAATTAGTTGTTTATGACCACAATTTTAAACCAATGAGCGTACCAGAAATAGCAAGGGTGGTCAGTTAGTAATGTCCCCTATTAGCACTGGAATGAGTTGACCAATCACATTAGACGACTTTAGCTTTGATTTCTCCTGTCAGGAATATCTCTTTTCCCATCCGTCCACTGTTTTCTCTACTTCTCTTATCTGTCTTGGCTAGTCACCATCAGTCACATTTAAAGTACTTTAATAAAAAACAGGGTCATCTGCATATTCTTTAATCTGATAATGTGACTATTCACGAATGTTCTTAAGGAACAGCAGGAGATGCTGCCAGATGGAAATGTATGAGGTGCATTTAGAAAGGAAGCATTCCTCTGTTAATCAGTTAGCCGCCACTCACTTTGAGCTCATATACTGAGTTCATGACTATCAATACAATTCTTACAGCAAGTTGTATTTGAATAGGCACAAAATGAGCCACACACAAAAGCGTTTTTTGAATGAAAACAAGCGCCTGGCTTCACCAATCAACAGTTTTGACGTGTTATCATCGATGGGAGGGGTTAAATGAGGTGAGACCACAGACTGTTTCAGTATGATTTAACACAGGAACACTCTAAGCCAACACCTAAAGGTATAGTTTAGCCAAAAATGAAAATTCGCTCATCATTTACTCGCCTATATCTTTTCTTTTTCCAAAAGTAGATGTTTAACAGATTATCTGAGCTGCTTTATTCTGTACAATGAAAGTGAATGGGGTCCAGGGTCAAGCTTTAAGTCTTTCAAAGCCATATGAAAGTTTTAAGTCGTTATTCTCTGAATATGTTTCTTTACAGCTTTGGTCTCCATTCACTTTCATTGTATGGAAGAGAGCAGCTCAGATGTTCTGCTAAATATCTCATTTTGTGTTGCACGGAAGAAAAAATGTCAGTAAATGTGACAACATTGTCGTTTCTTTTATTATTCATCCTTTTTTTTTTTTTTTTTTTTTTTACACAACCTGAAAGCAAGCCCATACAGACGGAGCAGTTTCATATCTACAAGCAAGCCGGCCCTTGGCAAGGCATTAGATCTCACTCACGATTAGCCTGCAAATCAGGAAATAACAACAATAAATAGCATTAATATAAGAGAACAATAAGCCACAATCCATCTGAAACAAAGAAAAAGACTTAAACAGGAAATCAAAGCCTTTGAGGACTACTAGACTACAGTAATGTCAAATCATGCATAGTCTGAAGATAATTTGCACTGAGTGAACAAGGACACGGTTCCATTCCAGTAATTGCTTGTTTTCATGTTTTGTTCCGACTTTTGAATTCTCCCCCCCCCCCCCCCCCCTCCAACATCCTGTAAAAAGCTGCTTCAGGACCCTGGTATCTCCTCACAATAGATAATTTGGTTAAGTGTAGTTCCACAAAATAAAGCGAGACTTTAACTTATTGACGTCACAGTTATTTAGCAACACAGGTCCTCACAAATCAGCTTTTCAGAGACTTTGCCAAACTGTAATGCATAAAATAACTCTTAACTGCATAGATAAAAGATTTTCCATTATCAACAATTGTAATTTATAGATATTCCACTTTAAGACAGGACAATCCATATAGCAATACACATACAGTTATAGAACACACACTGACCGGACTGAAAACAGACATCCATCATTTAATCGTGTGTTTGTTCTTCATTTAAACAATTCTTTAGGGCTACCTCGGCCAAAACCATTGACCTGGTCATGAAATACAACACGTGCAGAAACCGTAGCCTACATGTTTTTTAAAATTCTTGGCAAACAATGCATAAATGCATTTCATTGGTATTAATCTTCAAATAGTAATGGATGTGTCTCCTCTATGTCCCACAGATAGGATGCATTAAATAGAGCTGTTTTTCTTGTTCCCCTTTTTTTTCTTTGGACAAATATTTTGAAGCTATTTTTCCATCTATAATATCTTCTCATTGATTGAACTTTGCTTTGAAAATAGTAAATGAGTATTTCTTGTTATTGAACATACTATTACATGTCCATTTATTACAGTACAAATAATTAAATTATTTTGTTTCTTTTTCAATTCTAGAGACTTTAAGTACAAACATAATTACTGCTTTCCTGTTTTTTAAATGTAATGAGCATTTATAAAATCTGTTACATATAGTATGTGCTTCAGAACCAGCAAATTAACAACAACAACAACAACAACAATAAAACACAAAAATGCCAGCTAATAAAAAATATTTTTCACCAGATTCTAAGGGTCAGAATTACACTAGTACATAAACTGGCACGTAGAATCACTTAGAAAATGAATTATGGAAATCACTATACTTTAAATAATGTTTTCTTATATCTTAAATATAAAAAGGTCACATAATCTATGGCTTGCACATTGCTCACAATTCAGGGTCTACATCTTTACCGTTATACATTCAAACTTAAATGAATGTGTCACATGTGTGAATGAAGCACATTTACCCTGCTAAAACGGCAACCTCATGTATAAGAAATGAAGAATTTACTCAGTTTCACTTTGAGGGAAAGAGAACTGAAAGCTTATCCCATATTTGCATCACCCATAAAAATCCTGTTTACATGAAATACACCAGAAATTCATCTTAGATTTCACATCACCATGTTTATATCTTTGAACTTTTCAATGATGGTATAATGTATCAAAATGACATGGCCACAGTGTCTATAATATAATATCACATATAATAGTTTTAATGATAAACAGGATTCAAAAAAGCCTTTAAAAAAATTTAAAGTCTCACACTTTCTGAAGAAACATCAACGCTAGTTTACAGGCAATTCATTTTTGTGACATGCTTCCACAACGCCAACAACAAGATACGGTGATTAAAGAAAGTAAAACCAATAAAACAAATGAAACAAAAGCATAGAGTTATTGTGAAACAGAGTCTTACAGTTTTAACAGTTGTGTGAGAAAGAAATACTTACACACCCTGTTTGTCACAGTAATACAAAAAAATTTTTGAACAATGGTTTGTGATCTAATACATAACATAAGGAAAACACATAACAGACATTTAAAAAGATGTGCATGTCTTTAAGCTGTATAATTCAATGATATGTCCTTGATTTTCTCATTAATGTACAAAATAAACTGATTTATCGTATGATAATTCAATAGATACACTGATAACCTTCACTTCACAAATTCAATTCATCTGAAAGGATTGTCTCAGGAAAAATGTCTTTCCTTAAATTCACATAACTATAAACAATTAAATAACACTTTAAAAACACTGTACTAACGTTATTAAGTTGAACAAAGTTCAGTGATTATTGATGGATTTTTTCACACCAATAAAATCAAGGAGAAGGCTATACAGAAGCAAGGCAGGACAATAAATATAGAGGAAGAAGAGTTCGTAAGTAGAAGGTAGTAAAGAGGTAAACATTAACATTTGTGCCATAAAGCACAGGATACGGTGCAACACACCATCCAGGCCTGAAACAGGAAGGCCCGTATGACTTTTTAACTGGGTTACGACTAAATGCTAAAAATTTATTGCTCCAGAAATTTTATAGCGATGACAAGAATATTCCAGAAATAACAGCATTTTATTTCTATTTCATTGCGTGATGTTTGGATAATTGTAGTGTAAATCTAAATGCTCTCTATGGGATATTTATGAGCTGAGTTTAAAAACTAGTAAATGCACACACACTTTCATGTAAGAGAGCTGAATGTATAGCGTTGTTCTGCCAAAAATGTGAAATCTGGAGAAAGGAGGACAGAGGAAACCAATTTAACTTGTTTCACCGACAGAGAAAAATGACTTAAAATGGCAGTAAATAAAATTAATCTTTTGATGCCTTGAGGAAAAATGAGGAAGGGAAGCAAGATCTTTTCTGGGTACAATCCTACAGACCTGCTCGGAAAAGGGCACATTAGCGGGCTTTTTTTCTATTAAAAAAATAAAATAAAAGTGGGGGTGTTTCTAAGAAATATAGGTATTTATTCGAGAAATCCACTTTGCTCTCAAGCCTTTGGTTTTGCAGTTTTATCTTAAAATCACAGGCTCACAACACACATGCCTTTGATTTTCTATCATGATGGGGAATTTCCATTTCCTTTTAAAAATTCAGTAAATAATATTTTCAATCACCTAACCCTAAAAATTAACCTTACACACCTCTTCGTGAATTTTTACATTCTCTGTTTGCTGCCCTCAATGTAGGTGTTTCCACTTTTCACTATGCTTGTGGGGACTTTTGGTACCTGACCTAGACACACACACTTCTACAAAAGACCTGAACAAGTAAACACTCTGATCTGTGGTAAACTTCACATTTCTGCAGCTTTACCTACACTTTCTCTTACACACACACAATACCGCAACAACCCTATATGCAACCTTTCACATTAGACACACAAATTTGTACTCAAAATGGTTAAGTAGGTATGTACACACACACACACACACACACACACGCACACACGCACGCACACACGCACGCACACACGCACACACACACAAATAGATTTGAGTTGCATCATATTTTAGTGTGTACTTGGTAAAACCACAAAAGAACACAGAGAGATAAACAGTAATGACACGGTAAATGCAACTCTCAAATCACATCCAGTTCCTTGAATACATCTTCATTTTCTCTGAAGAAAAACAAGTCCATAAATAACCCAAATCTGCTGATATTCCCTCCACTTAATTTAGGGTCAAAAACATCATGTGGACAAAAAGTGAGGAAAATAATGTTTTTTTCTTCTTCATTGGAAACAGATTTGTAAGAAATTCCCTATAGCATCAGCAATTTTTGGAAAGTAAGAGAGTAACAAGCTGTTTTCAAAGTGGAGTGCTGATGCAATCTACATGTGCTGTTGCAGTTATGGCCGGGGTGATTGACGCTTTGCATTGTCAGATGGGGCTGCCCCGAAGACAGGTGTTCACAAGCCAAAAACAGCAGGACTGAACACCACCTATAGCATCCTATTTCCCTGTTGCAACACTACTGGCCACCGCCACAGCACAGGTGCTTGAAGAGTCTGGGGTTTAACACAATACACCATGTGTTTGTAATTCAACATACAGCAGATGGTAGTTAATGTGGATCTTAACAGCTCAATTTATATAACTCTACTTACAATCACTCTGTGGACAGTCTCTAAAAAACACTGCACAACATAAATGTACTACACATGAAGGTCTGTAAGTGTGCATGTACAGAGGCCCCATAAAAAACACTTAAGCCACAATTAAAATGAATTTCATGGAATTACACAACAAGATATTTATCCGAGAGGCCTTTAGAAACTTCGGCCTTAAGGTGATTTTTATCCATAGTAATCAATTGTCGAGTTCACGCGCGTGATCATAGGTAACTAAACCTATGCGCGTGAACTCGACAATCGATTACTATGGACTTCGACCGAAAACAGGAAGAAAATACAGGTATGTGCGCTGGCTGAAATAACATCATTTTTATTCATATCTTTCACATCTACTGCAGTCAGATTCACCCGTGTTCACTCTGAAGGAATCACTCACATTAGCTGTGCACTTGTAATGACACATCAAGGATGTTAAGAGGCTAAAAGCAGGTTTAAAACTTGCCCCATTGAAGTCAACAGGGTGCAAATTTTAAAAAGAGGATAACACGGTGTAGGCAACACCGATTTTTGTCGTTGTTCTTTGTATTGACAGCACTCCAAATTTACAAAAAATGAGCTCAATGTTAAAATGACCGGAGTTCTCCTTTAACTACAAACATGATTCACTAACATTTAACAACTATAGTGTCCAATACAACCCAATACAATATTTATAATTTATTATTTTAATTTATAGCAATAGTGTGTGTGTATATATATATATATATATATATATATATATATATATATATATATATATATATATATATAGGCATTTGGAAGACGCTTTTATCCAAAGCGACTTACATTGCATTTCAAGGTACACATTTTACAAAGTTATGACTTTGGCGTTGCAAGCGCCAGTGCTACTGTTTGAGCTACAGGAAAGCCCTCCCTATACACTATCGTTCAAATGTGTGGGGTCAATGATTTTTTTAAGGAAATTTATCAATTTATTCCAAAAGGATTCATTAAATTGATCAGAATTGACAGTAAAGACTTGCCTTTTTACAAAATAAAAAGTTTTTATTTATTTTTACAAATAAAAGCTGTTGTTTTGAACATTCAGTTCATCAAAACATGAGATTGTAGAGATTCACTGACTTTTGATGGCAGACTGTGGTATTGTCAAGTCTGAGAATTTGAGACATTTTTGTCTTTATTTTTAAAGAACTCAAACAAGATCTGTTATGAAACACAATTTTTTATTATTTTTTAGTTTAAGCAAAAGTCTTTAATTTGTTCTTGAAATTAATTTGATCTCTTTAGGAGAAACAATTAAGAAATGAAATCTGTTCTAAAAACTGTTTATCAGGAGCTCCACAGAATCAATATTCATAGTCGGGCTGCTATAGCCAAACCTTTGGTTACTTGTGCCAATGCCAAATGCCGATTTCAATGGTGCCAGCAGAGGAAAACGTGGGCTGTGGAAAATCTAAAACATGTTTTGTTCTCAGACGAGTTCACCTTCACTATCTTACCTACATCCGGGAGAGTTACAATGTGGAGAAAGCCCAAAGAAGCTTAACACCCGGACTGTTGCATGCCCTGGTTGCATGCCCTGCACAGGAGTGGATCAGTGATGGTCTGGGCTGCAATATGAGATTCCCTAGGCCCACAACTTGTGCTAAATGGGCGTATACACTGCAAAAGACTACCGGACCATTCTGGAGAACCATGTGCACCCAATGCACACATTGTACCCTAAAGGTGGGGCAGTGTATCAGGATGATAATGCACCAATACACACAGCAAGACTCGACTCAACGGTGGTTCTTCTATTAGTGTGTGAACTTGAGGAGGAACTGACTTCTTACATGCATGAAAAATAACATCAATATCAGTTGGTTTCAAATAATTAAAAAAGGAAGCTGTTTTGTTATCTAATGCAATGAAATGTACTTTTAAGTGTGGTTCTGTGTCCAATATGTTTAGGGGGCTTTATGTGCCCTAGACAGGAAGTTCTCATAAGCTGCTTCCCAAAAGCTGCATTAGTTTGCATGTATCTGTCTCTCTCAGTGTTTGTCTCCATCTCTCTCTCATTCTTTCTTTCTCACACACACCCACTCACAGTATTCCAAACAGTCCGTTTAACCATTATGGGATCTTTATGTGTAGTAGCGGTTCATATGAAACACTCTGGGTGGGCGTTATCTTCAGATTAGAAGGACCACAGGCCACAGGCCAATGACAGAGACAACGTCAGATCCATTACATGACAGGGCCAAATCACCATCTTGCACTGTCAACAAAACTCCATCCATAAACCAGGACCAACCTGAGCTATGCCATCAGATCTAGGGTGCAACTACTCATCCATGTGGAAAAACAATAACTAATACAAGAAAAATATAAGTTGCATTAAGGCAAGACACGATAGGGAAAAGCATTTTTTTTCATGCACTGGTCAATTTTGGGCAATTTGGCTTACTTAATGTCTTCTTTCAGACTACTGGGGAAAAAACATCCAAAATAGACATTTAAGTGTTTATTTCTTTACACTTGATCTATTCACATCTGTAGATTTTATTTTCATACACATCTTTTTGTTTTGTCCTTTTGCACCGAGCCAGAAATTTCCACTTCAGTAGCACTTACATTCACTAAACTAGAGGTTAGAAGAGTTTGTCATATATTATTCACCTGCTTTATATAACATGTTACTCCTAAAACATGGTGAAAACATACTTGATAAAAAGAGATATCCAAAATCCTCTATGTAAAAACCTTTAACTCTAATATGTCAGCAAAATGAAACAAGGATTTATACAATGCTAAGATTTCTATTCTGGAAAAGTGTGCATATTTAATTAGATAATACCTAATTTGCATATCTAAACATTACATTTCAGAAAACATGAACAACTGTTATAATGTACTGTGGTTAATGAACTGGGGAAAAATAGTAGTGCATATTAATTCAAATATTTAACCTATTCACCTGTAGTGTGTTGCGTCAAGTTCCACTTAAAAAGCCAAAAGCTAAATCCACGCGCCATTTAATGTCTTCCAGAAAGCATATATGGTTTTAAAACACATATTTAGCACATACAAGCTCAAGCTTAGTCTATGTTTGTGAAAGCGATCTCACAGTGAGTATAACAACAACAAGAAACATGTGGGCGTACAGCATCAACAACTCTCGTCTATCTAGGCCATTTAGCTCTGAAAACAAGATGATGGGAATTTCAGAGCAACGGACAAAGTCTGGACCCCATGATCTCATTTCGGCCTGTAATTTACCAATGGCACTACCACCATACTAATTTCCACAGTCAAACTGGCAATTTGATGTTTTATGGGAACTGTAGGTAGACACCTTGCAGACTATGTACAGGGTTTCCCCAGCGCACAGAACAAAGTTCTGACTTTCTCTCCTTGTTTGCATTTAACTCTTTCATTTTTCTGCTATACATCTAAGTAGTCCGCCCACCCTCTCTGACACACCGAAACCACACACACACACACACACACACACATGTGCATGTGCACACACACACCATTTTGCCTTTCCATTTGCTCACGGGCCTCCAGATATAAGTCAATGTCTTGAATTACTCACCCAATGAGGGCCACCATCTGCTCCACTATATGTGCTTGCTGAAGGAATCACAAAGACTTTCTGTATGAGAGAGAGAGAAGTCACTTCATCAGTTATCCATGTGCACATTTGGGAGTGGTACTGGGTGATACACTCATAACCACATCAGATGCCCCCCTATGGACCTTCTAACACAGCAAATGAGCAGGCGGTGGTCAGCAGAAAGAGAGTTTTTTCTGTGATCAGAGGTTAAAGCACAACATGACACATCTTAGAGCTGACAGACAAGGCCTTATACAGATGGCGTGAGCCTCACAAGGCCCAGGGCTACAGCTAATACACTCGCGGGAGGGGGGGGGGGGGGGACTTTACCAGGGCTACAGCTAATACACTCGCGGGAGGGGGGGGGGGACTTTAAAAAAAAGAAAAGAAAAAAAAGAAACAAAAACATGTCTGAAAACCTGACTGGAAGTATAGCAAGATCAAAGATGGCTCCTGTCCAGTCTGGATCCTGCTGACTCACAAGTTCAGCCATGATAAAAGGCAGGATGGGCGGCGTGGGTGTTTTGGGGGTCGGGGGTTTTGTTGGCTGGTGCCTGGTGCAACTCAATCAGTCAAGACTTACTCATTATGTTTTCATTCTGCAGTGTTTGTCACGTCTGTCATAGCTGATTCGCACAAAAACACTCTGCAATGTCTGGGGCCTGCATAATCACATCTGGAGGTACTTTCAATTAGTTGTATCACTTTATTTGTGCGATTAATATAGAGTATATGCTCTGTGTATAAAGTACATGCATACATTGTTTATTTTTTAATCAATTGTGGTGGGTTTAGGGGAATTAAGAATAATTAATAAATAAATATCAATTTTTTTTGTTATTTAATGATGTTTTATACGAGGGGTTAATATTATATATAAACAACCATTATATATAGTCAATTATAATTATAAAAAACTAAATAAAACATTAAAAAAAAAATAACACGTATATGGCGTATATGGTTATGTTGTTGCATACCAGCATGAATACATTTTCATATCCAATCATGATATACAAAACATGCTAATACTAAAACACACGTACAGAACCAGATCTCAGTAAGTGCTAGTCAGAATAGGTAAGGGTTAATCCCAATGAAATAAAAGAAAACATTTGAGACGAGTGTATCATGTTATATACAAAAACAGATTGTGTGTCGGAATACACCTGATCCACAGGTGAGGCCATTCAGACATAGTATATGTATGACTAACACTGACACACTCGCACATTTTCTGTCCGCCTCACCCTTCACGCACTTACATGCACACACATTCTGTCTGCCTTAAACTTCATATTTCTCTCGATCACACATATGTTCACACCCTCTCTTTTCAATTTTCATACACACCAATGCACACACTCCATCACTTCACATTCCCTCTGTCCTCCTCGCAAACTCACACAACTTTACCATAACGGTCCAAACAGTGCATATCTATTCTCACCACTGCATTTTTTGGTTCTAAATGTGCAGTTTAGCACATGAATACAATTATTATGAGAAATATCTATTAATTAGATATTAAAGAGACTTGAGAAAGTATGGTATTTGTACACAAACTTACATTTTCCTTAAAGAAAATAATTATTGTACGTCATAATGCAATGCTATAAGCAAAACAGACTTTGAGAGGAACGTCAAAATGGGGTTTTCAATGACAGATTAAAAAAACTACACATTTTCATGAGATTAATTTAATTTATGTATATAACAGCATGTTTATTTATCACTGCGAGGATTGATTTCAAATGATATTAAGGCAGTCATTTTCCATTTTCACTTTGAGTGTTTTGCCAGCTGTCATAACGGTTATGTTAACAAGCTGTGAGTAAACTCTGCTGAAATTACTAGACGAAAGATTTTCAGGCCGACTTCATCATCATGGTGACTGTGACGAGGAAACTCCCCCCCCCCCCAATCTTATCTGTAGGCATTTAGTGCACAGGTATTTAAATACACATACAAACATCTAAATACATTTTAAATGCACTGGCACAATAAAACAAGGAGTACCCTGTATGATAGGCTATATGTTAAAATTGAGTCTGACTTCCTAAACTTGCTTCCTAAACATCGTTCTACTGAAACTACTCAAGGTATGCATTACAGCATCTTTGGACAATTTCCACCATAATTTAATACATCTGAGTATGGAATGAATGTCCGGGTGTCTCAATCGAGAGGCTACAGCTGCAACTTTCACAAAATGGAGGCAGATAAACACAAAATGGCCGCCTCTGACTTTACTTTAGAGTCAAAGTTAATGTGAATGCTCCAGCTGGCATCCTGACTCCACAAATATAAAGTTATGGAAACATTATACTTTGTATATAAAAAGGATGAATACCATACGGTTATTTTTGTATTGATACATATATTTCTTTTAATATATGAGTACATATAGGCTACATATAGAGACATATTAATTGTTCATATATTCACAAACATATACAACTTTACAATAATGTACATTTCTCTTTTACCTATTTATTTGTCTTGGTTTGCATTTACGTAACTAAGAATAACTCAACACATGATTGTTGCACATTTTCTTAAATATCTGAATGTCAGACACAAGTTAATGTTTGTACTGTCAAATTCTTGTTAGATGACAATTGTGAATCTGAATCATACATATATAAACATATACAGGCAAGTCTGTGAACACACATCCCACAACCTGCATGACTGAAATAGTTTATTTTCAATGAGACTTTCAGTATCTCTTTTGTATGTTTGTGAGAAACAAAGTCTTTACTCACCTCAATGTCTGTCTTTACCACTGTTTTCCTTACAGCACTGAAAATAAAGTCCAGAAAGGGTTTGGGAATATGTCCAGAGCTGATCCATGACACAGATATGAGATCTGAAACACAAAAAGACCATAAAGGTGTAGGAAAGCACAAGGGGAAGAAACGTACAATTCTTTTGTTCTGAATATACATTTGAAATCAATGCAAGGCAATATAGTAACATTGATGTTTACCTTGTTCTTTATGAAAGTAAAATAGATAAGTCAGCATTAGTAATTAAATTCTGGAAAACACACAAGGAAGAGCAAGTATCCTTCAGTCCGATTCCATAATAAAATTGTGATTTTTTGAAAGTGGAAGCTCTGAATAAAACTACTCATCACTGTCAAACAGTGACATATTCTTGCTATTACTAATAACCTTGAAAGGTCTTCTATTCGTCAGAACACTAACAGAGACACGGGCAAGAATTCCTGAGGAATGTCTCAGATTGCAAAGTTTGTTCTGATTGCATGAGATCTTAAGAAGAAAAGAGTTAAAACAAAAAGTGTAAGAGAATAGTGCTATTATAAAAATTACTTAGACATAAATTAACATATCTGACTGTTGAAAATTGAGACATTAGACATTGAGTTTACCCTTACGAAACGGATGAAAAACTATTTTTAAACAGTTATCTTACTACCGAAAGGACATAACAGATAAAACAATATTTTAAAGTATCAAAATGATGCATTTGATGTGCAATAATATTCAAAGATCTGATGTGGTTTAACCAAAACACACATTATATATGAAAAATAGAAAAAGCATATTTAAAACTGAGCTTTTACTTTTTTTTATTTATTTTTTATTAAAAACTAATAATTAGAGATCAGTCAAATAATTTCACACAATTGTATAGAGACATTAGGAAGGGAAAAAGGTTTAAAAAACTGACGTTACTAATACATTTTTTTTTTAAATGCTCACGCACACTTTGTGGTCTTTGCAGAGCAAAACTAATTTTACAGAACTCTAAAAATGATTAACGTCTAGTTAATAAATAGTTATATACTACTATGCCAACAGGCACATAGAAATGAAGTTATGATAATACAGAAACAAATAAGAGAGTAACAAAAACAGTGATGAAAAATATATTTTGTCATTCGGTTTAACATAAGAACCGTTTGATTCAATTAAAGCTTAAATGAAATATATTTGAGGGATTTAGTAATACATTTAACACTTGTCACATTTGTTTTTTAGTCAATGAACCCGCTTCACCTAAACCCGTCCATAAAAGTGAGACAAATCTGAACAAACTGCTTGCTAAAATGATGCTTTTGTCATGCATCATTATTTTTTATTTTTGTATTAAAAAACATATCTGAATAGTACATCAAATTCTTGATGAAATAATAACCAAACTGCAGTGCAGAGACATTCTGACAATGTGCTAAATGTATTAACTCAACTAGGTAGTTCATTTAATCATTCCCAGTTTAAAATAACTCTAAACACTTGTCTTAAACTGTTTTCGATCTTAAAAAAATAAACCTTTAATTGTTTACTTCACAGTAATTTACGAATCTTATTTTGCAAGTTTTAATTATTTAACAGGATTTGGAAGGATTCTGTTAACACATACAGGACAAAATGTTGCCACATATTCAGAGAATATTTTACACAATCATTTAGTTTGAAAAACACACTTTTAAAATTGTTTGTGTGTTACAGATAACGTAAAAAAATGTCAGAATTAACTGATCTTGATGAAACAATTAGAACAAATCGTAGCATCTTAAGTATTTAAGGAATCAAAGGGAGGATTTAGGTGGATTTTAGCCAGCATACAAACTGACAAAGCAGGAGAAGAATAGATTAGAGAATATAGAAAATACATTGGGATGTTTTTAGCATGAAAAGATTTGTAACAGTTCAATGATAAGCTCTATTCTCTAAGTATGTTTTTGTTGTTGCATGATATCTCCCCACTAAATTAGAAGGGACTTCTACATTATTTGTAGAGAGAGAGAAAGAGAAGGTCTGTGTTCATTTAAGAGCAAGAAGTTAAACTACACTAATTACATCAACCTACTGTTCTGTAACACACTTAGAAAAAGAACAAGACAACTAAATACACATTTTTTAATAATTTGGTGTAATACTACTCTAAGAACTACATAATCTTATTGTGCAAATGCATATTTTTTGCAGGACTTGCTCCCAAAATATTAGAAACAGTAAAATGTCTTACCCAACACATTTCATTCTCATGCTCCATTCTATATAATTTTTACAAAACAAACATCCAAATGTTTAACCCTTACCAGAAAGATCCATGAACCTTTGAATGACATTATATTTTCATTGAATTGGAAAGAGGGACAAGACCAGACGCCTAGGTGCTTCCAGTGAGTCACAGAAGCTTTATTCCTCACAAAAAGCTATTTTACAGAAATGACAAGGACTTTCCAGCAGATACCCTTTCTGGGAAGAGGGGTGGTATATATATATATAAAAAACTATATAATTAAAAAGATAATGACAGGAAATTGTGTTGGATGTTTGTATGAATGCCCGCATTAATGTTTAGCAGACAGGAATACTTCTGATAAAGCAACAAACTAACAAATATGCAGATTTCATTTTATTTTATGCATTCATTACAGTTAAATGACGGGTTTAGATGGACAAGCAAACCAAGATAATCCTTTTAAAACAGTAGAATTTGCAGCTGGATTTGTGCTTGCTTTATTCATCATATATACATAGATATATCTCATAATCATGCAAAAGTTCATTTATTTCAGTAATTCAACTTAAAAGGTGAAACTAATATATTATATAGACTCGTTACATGCAAAGTGAGATATTTCAAGCCTTTATTTGTTATAATTTTGATGATTATGGCTTACAGCTTATGAAAACCTCAAATTCAAAATCTCAGAAATTTTATCATCATCAATCATCAAAATTATAACAAATAAAGGCTTGAAATATCTCACTTTGCATGTCATTTTCTATATAATATATTAGTTTCACCTTTTAAGTTGAATTACTGAAATAAATGAACTTTTGCACAATATTCAAATTTTTCGAGTTTCACCTGTAAGAGCGTCTTAATTTGTATTATGCAAATTAAACTTGTAAAAATAATTATTAGGCTAGTAAATAGACATTTAACGTGTTAACAAAATGACAACAATTATTCTTAATAATATTTACCTATTCATACAATTTAAAGAATTGTATGTAATTCTTCCAGAAATGCATTTTAACAATCATCTCAGGATCAATGCATGTTTTTCATTTAAATAATGTTTTACAGTTCAGGGCATACATATAATGCTCTAATTATCTCCAAAAATCGAAAATAAATGTTTAACACCCACTGATCATAAAAATGAGCAAAGGCACTGAGAAAATCACTGACAGGTGGCAAATACAATTAATATATTGATGGCATGGGCCAATGAGATCATCTTTAATTAATTTACTGTACACAGGTTGAGAATGCTTTTTGCTGCTAGAGATAAAAGTACATTAGCACTCGATATAATACTCGAAGGGCATGGGAGGGGATTTTTACTGAATCAAACCTAATATGGACATCAAATCGGTCCAAGAAAAGCTGTCTGGGGAGAGAAAGGAGGGGTGACGGGAAGCAGACAGAACAGCTGTGTTTTGATTGGACAAACTTGAAAATTCCAAATTTGTTCTGTCCAATCACAAAGACTGGCTGGACACATAGCAACAGCACATTTCATTCCATTGCCGTTCTCTCTCTCTCTCTCTATAGATTCTACTGTTCATTTTTACAGTAAACCAGACATAAAAATGGCTGTCGAAAATGTCAGGTTGGTGAGAGAGGAATGTCTTTTGTTCAGAGCTTGAGCGCTCTGGATCAGCTCTAAACCGCAGGATGAAAGTGTTTGATTAAAGAGCAACATTCATGCCCATCCCCATTACAAACACATCATTCTGCTCCGAGCAGTGAGTCACTTTCAGTCGGGCACAAGAAACTGCTGAGTAATGTCAAGACTAAATCACTGCATTCAGGCCCAGTCACAAGTCTCTCATCTGTCTTCAAAGGTATCTTTTATCTCCAGACATCTGTATACACTATCTCTCGCCGTCCATACCCCACACAGAACAGATGCGGCAAAATGTGTCAATGCCCAATATGGCAAGTAAACGGACCCCATATGGCGGACAAAGTTATTCTCAGAATGTTTCGTATTGCTGACTAATTCCCCTTAATCATTTTACCCAGAAAACAACACAGAAAACTGATGAGAGCTAAATCGAGCAGCTATTTCAGCGTTTTATAGAGCGGTACACATGTAATCATGCCGTTATGTGACGTATTCATAATTCTAGTGGGAAGTTTCCTTCTCTAACCACAACAGTGGCCATCTGACATGATGAATGAATAACCAGGCTGGTTGTTCTTTTTTATTTCAATCTATTTCAATCTTTTTCTCATGCACATGGAAAATTACCATTTGGCAAAGCGTTCAGCCACCACAACCTCCCTGCATTTACCAGCTCCGACCCAGCATCCCTCAGGGCAGGGTTTACCAGCAATTACATTTAAGAGATCTCGTCAAAGGTGCGCCTTCAGTAAAACCATGGGAGACAGTTTCGGCTCTCTGATATGTTTCCAGCACTATTCAGCTGTTTTTTGTTTTTAAAGCTATTGATGTTGGTCATCATCACCTTTATGTTGTTTACTTAGGGCTTGTTTTCAAGTTCAGAAGTTCAGAGGGCATCTCATTTTCTGGAAGCAATTTTTGCATTATTTTGGCCGGGACATCGATTTACCAGAATCCATTGCTGGAAAGGCTTCTGATTCTGATTAGATCAGATTACCATTAAAATGCTCTACTTAATAAATTTTGCGAAGCACCATAAGTCACAACCTGCTTTTGTTACCAGAGAAATGACGAGAATTGACGCATATAGACGAAAGACTTCCCTAATCCACATTTGCACCTAATAATATTCCTCTTTCCACGCCACATTCTACAGTTACAACTTCCCCTTACGTCAATAGCACCTTGGTAACAATAGCAACACTCCTATACATACATCAACATTTACCTGAGCCCGACTTACGCTAATAGAGCTCATTTGAAGAGACAGTTAACCCAAAAATTTGAATTCTATGATCATTTATGTATTTTCTTTTTTCTGTGGAAAACAACTTTTTTGTGTATATAATGGAAGTCAATGGGGACCAAAACAACACTTTCATTATAAGGATTTGTATATATATATATGAAGAGTTCAGATGCAAAAGCCTCTAAGTGCCATCTGAAATTTCTTCTAGAATGATCATTTTTATCAAGCTCGTATATTTAAATTCAGTAATTTCACTTAAATTGCAATGAAAATTACCTATTAATTGTCATTTAAGTGAACTGAACTTAAATATATGAACTTGATAAAAATGATCATTCTAGAAGAAAATTTCAGATGGCACTTAGAGGATTTTGCATCTGAACTCTTCATATATACATATATAAAATTTATTTATTCAAAAATCTCTTGTGTTTCACAAAAGGAAAAAAAAAAGTCATACAGGTTTTTAATGACAGAAGGGTGAGTAAATGACAGAATTTTCATTTTTGGGCGGCTAACTAACCCTTTAACACCAACTCTTTTGTCTTTTATTAATTTAATAAAGGCAAATTGCTCAGGTAATAGATTTCGATGAGGTTATTTGGATCGTTTTCCATGTTCATTTGCATGGAATGTTAATTGTTCCGTCTGTGGAGCAAGTGAGTTTGCAAAAGCAAATATTACGGATGATCTAATATGATCCAGAAAATCAGACCGCCAGCTGGGAGAATCACAGGAAGACCGTAATCAGGTTATAAAGTAAATTGTACCTCCACCACCACCACCACCACCTTTCTCAGATTATTATCCCCTTCTTTTTTTCTTTTTGAATGAAACCCTTTCAGACAGGCACCAAGACAAACGTCTCTGGCACAACATGCCGCCAAATATCAAAGTCCATTATACGAGCTCTCTCTCTCTCTCTCACACACACACACACACACACACACACACACACACACACACACACACACACACACACACACACACACACACACACACACACACTCTCTCTCTCTCTCTCTCTCTCTCTCTCTCTCTCTCTCTCGCTCTCACACACACACACACTCACTCTCTCTCTTTCTACGGCGTAGCGCAGGAAGTGATTATGTGTGCCTGACGTAATCGGACCGTTCCAGGGAGGGAGAGACGAAAAAAATTCAAATCTATATATCACAAGGAGGAAAAAAATGTGCACCCTGGAGTCCACGTTGACAAATTCTTTAACAAGCTGTGGTCAAAGGGAAGCTGGTTGAAGACTGACTCAGCCCCTCCTTTCAGCAGTTTACTGGAAACACGGGGGGAGGCAGGGGGAGGAGGGAGTTTCAGAGAAGTCACATGACCCATAAAGGGCAGGGCTAACCACAGCTCCGGGAGGAGGAGAGGAACAGAGGAATCAGGGCGAGGGGGAGGCAGATACACCCCCTTACCCGAGCAGATGCCTGCGAATCGGGTTACTTACTCGACTGCCTGGGAGTTGGCAGGGGAGAATTCACAGACAAGCTAACCCTTTAAGTGCTGGAGATAATGACTCATAAAACAAAATTAGCATTTCTTAACAGTGCTTGTTCAACTTAAACAAGGAAGTAGACATCTTTTTAACAGTTGAAAAAGAAGGTTCTTTTTAAAACAATGCACTCCTGTGACTAAAACAGCTGGTCGTGACTATAAACGGATGCAGCTGATGATGCCTTGTCGCTTTGTGCCAGCCTGGCTCG
The DNA here is from genome assembly GCF_964197995.2 of Scardinius erythrophthalmus. NCBI lineage: Eukaryota > Metazoa > Chordata > Actinopteri > Cypriniformes > Leuciscidae > Scardinius > Scardinius erythrophthalmus. The sequence continues at coordinate 18,582,826 of NC_138243.1, forward strand.
TGTGTGTTCAGTCACACACGTGCGATATGTCTGGTGCACTCTAGAAACCAATCATGACGACACAGACACTTGACATATAATCCCATGCCCTTGACCTTTGGGCAAAGGATGTCTGGAACCATTCTGTTAGACTTAGAGACGTCACACAAACACAGAAACACACATATAAACAAACAAATGAGTAAAACACGCAAAAACCCATTTAATAATTTCCTGTGCGCTGTCAAAGCTGAAAAAATCGATAAAACAAATATTTGCAATGCTTTTGTGGATATTGTCCTGGACAAAACGTAGTTTACAAAAAAGCATTAGAAAGCAAGCTAAAATCAAATCCGTTTTGGAAAAATGGACCCGCATCATCTTCGATCGCAACGCTACTGGAGGATGATTTCAGATTCAAAGTGGCAGAAGATTTCGGCAGAAGAAAGCCACAGAAGAAGAAGAAAGCGTGCCGTCTTCAGTCACAGAGCAAATGAGGAGTAAAACGAGAGATTTGGGGGGAATCAGGCTTCAGACTGCACAGGGAAACTCTCCTGCAGCGCCAGAAAGAGATGCTGGGATCCAGAAGCGGACGTCAGAATGACCAAACAGCGACAGAGAGGGAGTGAGAGATAGAAAGAGGGAGAAAGAGAGAGAGCGAGCACAGGAGAGAGACAGAGAGGTAGAGAAAGCAATGGAGACACATCGCAACTTGAAAAAGTCAGTTGAGAGACCTGAAAAATTAATGTTAGTTTTCTTCAAACAACTATATTCTCAATTATATATACATCTTATATATATATAATATACTCTTTCGGTATTGTGGAGAAATGTGAGGGTAGGACAACACAAATAGACACACAGATAAACATTTATAAATAATAAATACACACACTTATTCAAATATATAGCAGCGGCTCTCAACTGGTGGGCCGTGACCCCATCTGTTTTGATGAGTCACAGACTAAAGGAGAAACTATGCTGAATGCAATTAATAAAATGCAACTAATCATCAAAAACAGTTATGATAGCAAAATAAATATGCTTTTAGGGAGGAGAAAACTCCTCCCATATCTTATGTTGTTGGCTGTGCGTCCAATCAAATGCTACAGTGCAAATAAATCTGTTAAAAGTTAGCCAAATTAAATGCCTACATGTCCTCAGTGTGTTTTGTGCAGTAAATTACTGAAATCTTGCAATATCAATACATTTCAAAATGTTAAATCCTTTTTTTACTCTACTGCATAAGTTCACTTGAAGACTTGAAGCAAAACTAGTTTTTGAACCACCATTTCTGAGATCACATACATTACTACTAGTTTGAGTACCAGGCCTGCCTTAATGTAGCAATGATGTAAAAATAATACCAAAGCAAACAGATACCAAACAAATATGGGCTTGCACATTTGATGGAAAAATGTGTCTAAAAATCTAAATGATTTTTCTATAAGTGTTGAGGTGCAGAGTAATTCAGAAACAAAATGACCACGACAAATGAGTCACGATACATACTTCCATCAGTGACGGTTTGAGGTTAACACCAAGATAAAGGTTCCCTATAAGTCTGACATGACTAGAAACTTACCATTCATGAGAAAGACTGTTGAGAAAGACCTACATCTGTCAAAACATATGTCATAACACAAATACACACAATGTGTTCATAGATATTTGTATTAGTTGCTTCAAGATAACATTTTTAAGATGGGTGCGAAAAAAAAGAAGTGAAATTTGATATTTTCAATTTCTGAGGAAATATTGCCCATGCAAAACCCTACTCCATAATGTCAGCACAATCGCCAGGGTGGTGCTATGCAGTCGCTAAAGTGGTTAGAAAATTGCTATGCCATTGCTACTATGTTCTGAATGGTTAGCAAGGTCTGAATGGTTAACAGGTTGTTATGGCATTAGAGTGGCCTGAAAGGTTAAAAAGCGGTTTCCATTTCTAAAGTGTTCTGAACAAGTTGCTACGCCATGTTCTGGATGGTTAGTTAGTGCATTGCTATGCCATTGCTAGGGTGTTCAGAATGGCTAAGTTGCTATGCCATTTCAATAGTGTTCAGAATGGTTAACAAGTTGCTTTGTCAATTCAAGAGTGTTCAGAATGGTTATTAAGTTGCTATGCCATTTCAAGAATGTTCAGACTGGTTAACAAGTTGCTATGCCATTTCAATAGTATTCAGAATGGTTAACAAGATGCTATGCCAATTCAAGACTGCTCAGAATTATCAAGTTGTGATGCCATTTCAAGAGTGTTCAGAATGGTTAAAAAGTTGCTATGCCATTTCAAGAGTGTTCAGAATGGTTAAGTTGCTATGCCATTTCAAGAGTGTTCAGAATGGTTCTTAAGTTGCTATGCCATTTCAAGAGTGTTCAGAATGGTAAACAAGTTGCTATGCCATTTCAAGAGTGTTCAGAATGGTTATTAAGTTGCTATGCCATTTCAAGAGTGTTCAGAATGGTTATTAAGTTGCTATGCCATTTCAATAGTGTTCAGAATGGTTAAAAAGTTGCGATGCCATTTCAAGAGTGTTCAGAATGGTAAACAAGTTGCTATGCCATTTCAAGAGTGTTCAGAATGGTTCTTAAGTTGCTATGCCATTTCAAGAGTGTTCAGAATGGTAAACAAGTTGCTATGCCATTTCAATAGTGTTCAAAATGGTTATTAAGTTGCTATGCCATTTCAATAGTGTTCAGAATGGTTCTTAAGTTGCTATGCCATTTCAAGAGTGTTCAGAATGGTAAACAAGTTGCTATGCCATTTCAAGAGTGTTCAGAATGGTTATTAAGTTGCTATGCCATTTCAATAGTGTTCAGAATGGTTCTTAAGTTGCTATGCCATTTCAAGAGTGTTCAGAATGGTAAACAAGTTGCTATGCCATTTCAAGAGTGTTCAGAATGGTTCTTAAGTTGCTATGCCATTTCAAGAGTGTTCAGAATGGTAAACAAGTTGCTATGCCATTTCAATAGTGTTCAAAATGGTTAAAAAGTTGCTATGCCATTTCAATAGTGTTCAAAATGGTTATTAAGTTGCTATGCCATTTCAATAGTGTTCAGAATGGTTATCAAGTAGCGATGCCATTTCAAGAGTGTTCAGAATGGTAAACAAGTTGTTATGCCATTTCAAGAGTGTGCAGAATGCTTAAAAGGTTGCGATGCCATTTCAATTGTGTTCAGAATGGTTAAAAAGTTGCGATGCCATTTCAAGAGTGTTCAGAATGGCTGTTGCCATTTCTAAGGTGTTCTAAACAAGTTGCTACACCATTGCTACTATGTTCTGAATGGTTGGCTAACACATTGCTATGCCATGTGGTGGCCTGAATGGTTGATAGCATGTTGCTATGCCATTTCTAGGATGCTCTGAATGGTTATCATGTTGCTATGGCATTGCTACATTGTTTGAATGGTTGTCAACACATTGCTATGTGGTTGCCTTAATGTAAGTCTATGCAATTGTTTTGCTTCGAAAAGTAATAGCACACCTCTCCTCAACAAATAGCACAAACGGTGCAGGACGACTTATGTGTTGTTTTGAACAAGTGTTTGATCAATTCGTGAAATAAAAAGACATAAGATTGTGGGATTCTTTGACACCAGTTTCCAGAACAGTTGGTTGTGTTTACAAGTGGATGAGGCTATTGTGGTTAAACTCCTCTCAGTCATTATCACAGTTGCCATGGCGACAGGTCACCTATTGGTTGCAGATTAATCAGAGAGATAAACCATGTGATAGGTTTCCTTGGTAATGCCTATAAATGATAGGCAAAAAGCCACCACCTCTTCCTGGAGTATTATGGGATTGTGCTATATGTGAAATTTCATTCATTCACGAGTTGCATGCCGAGTTTGTTTAAATCCCTAACCATAAGTATTAGTACTAGCAGTGATGCTTGTTTAACCAAACGCCTCTAACAATATTCAATAGAAGTTTTGAGAAAAGGAGAACAAGAAACAGGCATCATGTGAAACATGGGGGTGTGGTTGTGGATTGAATGCAGGAGAGAAAAGAGGAATAAAAAGAGTGCTGAAATAAAAGATAGCAAGAGAATAAGCAGGTCAAATGAAAAGGTGAGAGAGAGGCAGGCATAAATGTGATATGACCCACCTGACTGCTCTTACCATTGTTGAGTGGAACATTTCTGCAAACTTCTCACAGCCTTCATCACACGGGCCCGTCCCTGACAACACGGCAGCCCGGGCCGTGAAGAACGCAGGGGCCTCCCCTATCGCCATTCCCACACCCTACACCCTGTGAACACACGCACATGATCAATGGCATTTTATGACTGTATACATGACTGCGCATAAAAAAGGAGTCGTGTGATTTAGGATTATTTCATCTGAAATCAAAAAGCATTGTTCCGTGGCATATCGAATTATGACAGCTTAAGTTCAGACGAGTTTTCTCCTCTCTCGACCTGTTGTCATGCTGACATTAATAGGTCTGTTATTTAATCTGGACATCCTGCCTCACATCCTGTCTCTTCAACACAACTGGCTTTGATGGTAGCCGACACTGCATTACTCACATAGCAGTTGGCCCTAATCTCCTGGGCAGCTGTCCTATTCAATGCCACTCAGTAGGAGGTGTTTGGTTAGTGTGAGTGTGTGTTCCACCTGCCCCTTGGGTGGGGAGTGTGGAAAGCCCACTAATGTCTACAGGGGGTTTGCAGGGTGGCACAGGAACAGATGAGCTCTGCAGGAGAGGAGAGCTCCACTTTCCCTGATAAACCGCCTCCAACATGGATGGATGGGTGTTGTGTGAGCGCGTGTTGAAGCAAGTAACCCTTGCCCTGAGAACTCTCACCTTTGAACAGACAGGAACACGCGTTTGTGTGTGTATATGCAGCATGAGTTCTGCCCCTTTCACCGTAGAAAGCCCTGAGGGTGAAAACACACACACAATAATGCGTAGTTAATGTCTCTCCTGCCAATGACAGTGCTAAAAACAAGAGTTATGACATCGTCAGTCTCCTGAGACTGGGCGCAGCCTGGCAGACAGTCTGGCACTGCCAGGTGTTTTGAGACCCATATTGCCTTCACTCTCGGTTTGCTTTACACAAATGAAACTAACACAGGTTAGGCACAGACTCAGAATTAAAAAAATATATATTTTGGATGGGTATAAAATAAATCCATTTAGGAAACCCAACAAACACAGGCTTTTGACCTTGTCTGAATGCATTTAAATGTAATTTGAAACTATAATATCAACATCTACATTATTCTTTGTATTAAATCTCAATGTATGAATCAAATATGAATGTACGCAATTTTTGTATTAATCTCAAAGTGTATCAAACTGTCAACTTCCGAAAGATTAAAAAAAGTGTTACTCACTGAAAAAGTACACTTGTTACATTATTTCTTCATCTGTGGTGATCAAACAGGGAAACTGCTAATTGTACATTATGAACATACATAATTGCACAATAAATGATTGTACAATTTCAAATTGTGGCTTTACTATTTAATTAACTACCATTTAATATTTGGCAGCTCATGTAAATAACTGCAACACAAATTTGAAAAAGTATTTGATACATATAATAAAATGTATATTTTATCAAAACCAATGTTGTGAGTTTGGGGCAGAACTACATGTTTGTCTGACCAATGGCAGACAGATGGAGTGTTTGAAACACAGTGTTTGTTACACAGAAACTGCATACCTCACCTTTAACATTATGAGTCTATTATGCCATTTTGCCTTCATTAGACAGGGCAGTATAAAATAACAGAAAAGATGAGTGACTTATATAGCCTTTATAGCGTATATAGCGCAGGCCGAACTCAACCCTACATCCCCACAAGCACTACAGTTGCAGCAGGCAAATGTGCCAAATGCTGCACCCTGACAAGCACAACATTTTGTACAGTGCAATATGATATTTATTTTTCACAGAGATTTCTACAAGAGCAGCACATCATGAATCATTAACAATGAGTGTACTACAAAATCATAAACACTGAATGCGGCAAAACATATTTACTGTGTGGAACAAACATCCTGATGTTCTCTCTATATCTATATCTATATATCTATATATCTCTATATCTAAAACTAGCAATTTCTATGAATTCATGATTAGAGATTTATATACATACAGCTCATGATACATGCTTTGGAATATGACTCATCACTGCTCCTTTTGCATGTCTTAAAGTTGTTAAACAGTTCTGGAGAAAGTCTATTTTGCACATGACCCGTTGATAGACATGAAGTGATAATGACGTCACAGATATTCGAGTGCACTTCTCATTTCTGAGTGGAAAAATAGCTCAAGAGCATCATTTACTGGACGCTTCTCTTCATTTCTTCAAACAATTGCAACCAAAGCGCCGTTTTTCTCTGTAATCAAAACTTCCCCAAAATTTTCTAAGAAAGCAACACATGCCTTTGGACTGAAGACAGATCTACGTGGGGTTACAATCAGCCAATCAGTGATTCCCGCATACTAGGCTTATTATCTGCACGCTAGGGCAAGGTTAAGAACTCGGGGTGCTAAAGATCATAATCTTTCTCCAATTATTTCAAACAAGCTCGATTTTTTTGGGGACACCTGATGGTCTTAATTTTAGATTTAAAAATGTAGATTTCTAATATAAAGATGAAATGATAACAGGACAACCTGTAACATAGCCCTGAGGTTTAAAGTCACAACAGTGAATGTGCGCAAACGCTGCATACGTACATAATAAATGAGGTGAGTGGCAGGAAGATGGTAAGAACATTTCTAGATCAGTCTGTACCATCTTTGCCTTGTCAATAGAATCACTTCCTCATTGGTGTCGCGCATACGCGGGTGTGATTGGAGGAGCGCGTGTTTAAAGGAACAGGTTGTACTACTCATAGTAAAAAAATGCTAAACCACATGTCTGGTGTGAGAAGTGTGAAACCACTAGTAAGCAGCAGCAAGCAGCAGCAGGGAAATTCGCAAACATTGACAGGTTCTTTCCCCACCACACACACTTATCATTCAGAAAAAAATAGACCTCAATGAAATAAGACCTTAGTATTAATAGCATTAAACTGGGTCATGAATCACAAGCAGGCCCAGACAGAATCTGCAGCCTTTTTTGGCTGTTCTTTCGAATCTGCTGAATTCATTTTAACATGTTAAAAAAGCTCATTGGTAGCTAAACGCATTCTCAACCAGCCAAAATATAACTGGTCCGAAAGTCTGAGATTAGTCAACATATGGAATTGTGGGGTTTCTGACAAATTCAAAACGAGGAAACTTTATGATATAAAATATCAGAGATATAAGAAATATCACACTATTTATCAGTCACTAATACTGTGGCAAACTTGAGGCATTGACTATATGATTTCCTTGCCTCCAGGCAGCTGTGTGACTCTTCTGCTGTCCAGATCTGGTTTGGTGGTGAGTTACACTCATGAGCAGGCAGCATCACATGGGCTAGATGACGACACTGCAAGACAAAAAGAGGGAAAGTTCTGGATAAGCATTAACAAATATGCCTACATGATTTTTCATATTAAAAAAGACTATACCAAAAAAAAAAAAAAAAAAAAAATTGTCATCATTTACTTATTTGGTTCCAAACCTGTATGACTTTCTTTGTTCTGTGGAACTTTAAAAGAGAATTCAGAATGTCTGAGCTGTTATCTTCCACACTGTGAAAGTGAATGGGAATCAGGGGCTGTGAAGCTACAAAGCATTTTAAGTCTGATGACGCCGAAGAAGTTTTTATATTTATATTTTATTTTTTTTAAAAGTCAGAATCTTGCTCTGAAAATCTTGCCTGACAGTTGTGGCCACCATTCACTTTCATTGTATGAAAAAGAGAAGTTTGGACTTTCTGCTATAAATAACTTCTTTTGTGTTTCACATGAAAAAGTGTCACATGGATTTCCAAAGACATAATGGTAGAATTTTCATTTTGGGTGAACCGGTCCCTAGATAAATCATTTGAATATTAATATTAACATTATTAAAAAAAATGTAATAAGCAAATTTTTTTTTTGTTACTTTTTATCTCACCACTAAGCACAACAGTGGTTAAAAAGAAGACATCTTTTAATTTATATATATATATATATATATATATATATATATATATATATATATATATATATATATATATATATATATATATATATATATATATATATATATTGTATTCATGTTGGCTTAATATATGTTTTTAATGTTTATAACATTTTGTTCCAAAAAATAATAATTCTGAAAATGTACAATAATTAAGTACTAAAGTATACAATACTTTCCTTACATCACAAATACCTGTGTCATTATGATTTTGTTTTGTTTCGTTTTTTATGTTTTTGTTTTTACAAATGAATGTTTGATGACCACAGTGATGAGGGTCTATGAGTCCTCCCCACTTTATGGCTTACTTGTCACATTACAATAAAATAGCATGTTTGGTGATGCCACACCAACTTTTCACACTAAAGTTTTTCAAATAGTATAATATTGTATATGAATGAATGAATGAATGAATGAGACATTTATATAGCGCTTTCATATCATATCATGCATTTCAGGGGATCTCCTCAACCACCACCAGTGTGCACTGCAGCATCCATATATATATATTATATATATGTGTGTGTGTTTCATATTTTTTATCTATTTCTTCTCCAAATATGTCAGCCTTTAAATGAAACAACAAAATAGTAATTAATTCAGAAATTAAAAACATATGAGGTGGTGTAATGCTGCAATGTTTCGCACAAATTGCATTTGAATAGCTTTTTAGATCGAGACAAAAATGAACGTCATATCATTAACCCTAGTAACACATGAGTGGGAGACAGAAATGGAGGGAGGTGATAATTGGAAACCCAGGGGGGCAGAAACGAGCCCCGGATCAAAGGAAGAAAAGAAACTCTGGGGAAGAAACGGCCGTTATAAGGGTGAGTGTCCTGCACCTGTGCCAAAAAGCCACAGAAGCATGAATGAGCATCAGAGAACTTTCCGTTATACACACACACACAACAAAAGCACAGAAACACACACATTCACTGCTTCTCTGTAATCCATTCATATCACAAATACAGATATGATGTGTCACCAGCCAACTGTGGCTCCATGTAAGGTATGCATGGCGAGAGTGGGAGAGATGATGCAGAGTGACCCCGTGACCTTAATCAGAAGCTCTCATTACCCTACCTAGTTCCCTAAGTTGTGAATCCAGGCACTAGCAATGGCCTTTACTGTCAACGCTGGGACACTGGTACCTCAATCATCTGCGACACAGTGCACCTTTGTCGACATTAAACAAATAAAAAAAAATACAATTTCATTACATACAAACTAACAAATAAAGCATAAAAAGAGGGTATAAGAATCTTATTTCTGCATAAAACTTAAAAGATTTTTTTCCTTTTCATGCACATTATATTTTCAAGACACAACTGAATGATTACTACATTTACACACAGGGTATTTTTATGGTACTTTGAGGGAGGATGGTACTTTTATGATACTTTCAAACTGGAACTGATAACCTACAAAGGGGTTCCCTGAAGGGGAAAAAATTACAAAAAAAGACTTTTTACATAATATTTTAATGTCATTTACAAAATTTGACGTGCAAACTTAAGATATTATTGATATGTAATGTAGGCCTAATAACTAGTTTTTACATAAACTATTTTTTTATGAGGAAGAAACATATGAACATATAGTTTTCTGAAAATTGTTCAATTGTTTTCAGAGACAAAAAAAATATATATATATTTTGGCAATGATTTTATTATATTTTATTTTATTTACAATATCACAGTATTTATTTTTCCATACAGTAGCTATAAATGGGTTTTATGCTCTGATATATGTACAGAGAAGACGTAAAAGTCGAGTTACAGTGTCGTCTGATATTATTACTTTTACATGAGCACAGCTGCAGTTGGCCATGTTTGTTTTGATTCTGCCGTGTTTTTTCCCTTAAAGGAGTCAGAAAAAAATCTGAATGACTTAGCACATGAAGGAAAGAACGGAATTCTGATGATAAATCCTGAGCTTGTTTCAACACATCTTTACACACACACACACACACACGCACAGCTGATGACCAACATCCAGCCTGTCCCGACAAATCGCGAAGAGCACAATATTTGAATTGACGACGATACATTCTCCGACACAGAACTGACATGGAACTTCAGCAAGGCTCAACGCCATTGGCCTTTTGATTGTGTAAACATCGTGGCTCTTTCAGGTAGTTTGTTTAGGACTGATTGGTTATTTAGCAGGGTGTAAGAGAGGAGTGCTCGCTGACGCACATTCTACAAACAGGCCAGAGGAGGATTATGCAATTGAATGCTGAAAAGGCCTTTTGCAATAGGGCGGGGATCTGACTTCCGGTACAAAGTAGGGCAAAACCATCAAGACTAACCCAGGACAGAGAAACAGATCCTTTAATAATGGCATTAACACCGGCGGGCATATTCCCTTCGAGTCAGGAATGCTTCTTAGAGTCTGAATCATCTGAGAAATCATATCAAACTGTCACTTGTTTTCATATAGGCTTTAATGAGTCAGAGTATTCCTGATATTGAGCAAAGGCGAGAGCTTCCTCAAATCTAATGAGTTTGTGAGCATTACACAACAACGCAAGTGATTCTGAGGTTCAGTTTCCACCTTAGAGAGGATTTGTCGCAACGGCCCATTACGCCAAATGAAAGGAAGATGTTGTAATTGCTTAACAATGAAGAATTCACTTTTTAAAACTGTGATAATCAGAGAAAAAGAACCAGATGTAGTTAAACCTAATTCAGTATTATTATCAAAATGCACGGAATGACTTTCGCTTATAGGCCCTGTAAATGTGAGACAGATCCAAAAAAAGTGAGAAGATGGTAAAATGTGATTAAATGATTGACTCATCATTGATTAAATGTGAGAACTTATGAGCATTTCTGACTGTATTGCGTGCATTAGAAGTGTTCACCTCTGACCTGGTGCTCTTTTCAACTTCACGTTCAGAGGTCTCATTGTCTTCATCTGTGTGTAGAAATAATATAGTGGGGAGATGAACAAATAGAGCAGAACATGTGTTAAATGAAAGTCTTAGTTGTGAATAGAAGATAGGTGTGTTTACTTAAATGAATGTATAAACTGAAGTTATAATAATTAATTTCCTTACTCTGTATACATCCTTAAAGATTAGGTGCTCTCAGTGTTTGAAGGTATGAATAAAAAAAAAATTGAAGTTCAAATTTATATTCAGTGGATTCTAAAGAGACCACAATAATCTTTTTCTATATAAAAACAAGAAATAAATGTTTTAGAATTTTAAAACATCTAAAACTAAGAAAAGGAAATATTTGATTATATATAAATTTACTGTATGCTACTTCAGTACATTTGACACACCGAATTATATCGATAACATGATCTTTAGGTAAAATAAAAAGGGAAAAACCAAATACTAAAACTTTTTTTTACCTTTTCACTCAAATTGTTAAACTGGTCATTTAATTTGCAACACAAAAAATCATTTAAAAATCAATGCAAAACAGAAGAATTTTCACTAATGGACTTTGTAATTTGCACCCCACAAAATATATTAATATATTGCAGGTGCAGTTTACAGCTTTTTACAGTCTGTGGTGTGACAAATAATATAAATTCTCTGAATTAATATATAACATTAAAACTGCATGCAATTATACAAGAATTATACAACACTGGAAAATGTATTACACAATTTTGGAAAAGTACATATATCTTGATTATCAATATATCTATTTAGATTTAGAATATATACATTTTTAAACTAAGTTTTCTAAATAAAATGCATGTCTAAATAATTGTTCTTACCTTACAGGCAATAAAATCATTTTAAAATGTCATGTCATCTACCCTCGATATTCTGAGTCTGGTGTAAATCTAAGTTTTGCAGCAGCCATGTTGGAGTTATACAATACATTTATAAGTAACAGATTAAATTGGACTGCAGAAATTGAGAACCAGGCACTTGGCTCTTAATCTGAGTGGGAGTTCGCAATCGTCTAGCAATAACAAGACAAGAGTAGGGGATGAGTGGAGAAAAGGGGAGTGAATGTGAGAAGATGCGAGGAAAACAAAGAGACAAGAGGGGCGTTGGGATAACGGCCTCCACACAGGGAGTCGTTTACCCTCCCTGACGTTCCACAGGGGGAAAAATAGTCGAATTATGTCAGCAACTGTAAAGACTATAAAATGGCCTAATACTTGTCTTTTATTCCACAATAGCCCATCTGCACCAAACACCGGTCCAGAAGTCTAAGCCATGGGATAATGGAAAGAAAATAGCGGACATTCTTGTGGCGGCCCACAGAAACCCGGGCCGTGCAATAAAGACAGGCGAGATCACTAGTAAAGTGTACACGTTCAAACAGGGGAAAGATGCAGCCAACTCTGCCACATGGGAGGGAAGGACGTGGGGTCTGGCAGCCCTCCCTTACGATCTGTGAACTGCTCTCGAACTGCTGGCCTCAACTGATGTGGAGCTATGAAAAATGAAAGTGATGCATTATTGCTAATCTGAGAAACATTTTCTCTATTAAGCCCATTAGACTTTTATTAATGTTTATTTTTCATCTCAAAGGAAACAGGAGAAAAACAAAGCCTGACCACATGTGCAATTTGTAGCACATAATAAGAAAACCAAACATAGGATAACTTATCATACCTTTTTTACACAAGTGAAAATGTGACGTATGTGAAAACGTGAACGTATAAGATTTGTGTATTTGAATTGCATACAAATGTTCAGCTGTTTTGGATTACACTGTTAACATAGTTAACAAACTAATGGACTTGTGATGCATATTTGTCAGAAACCGGGTAGGATTTCTGTAATGCTACTCATAAACAATGTTTTATAAATACACACTAACCAGATTTATATTTTTCCTTAATAAATCCAATTTGTTGAAAAAATCATTCTCACTAACTGAATATTGCTTGTTCCACAGCTAGCCGTATTTAAAACATGTTCACACTTATAAACTGAATTGTTTTCTCAGTTAATAGGTTTCTGATGAATCAAAGCAATTGAATAAATGCATTTTGAAAATATGATTTAAGTAAAATTAAATAGATTCAAATCGTTAATAATAAACTATGCCATGTTTTTTTTTACCGTTTCATTTATGTATGACTGACAATTGACAAATATTCTCACATTAAGTTTATTAAAACTGTGTCATTTTTTATTTATTACTTATTACATATTTACTATAACTGAAGCAACCTGCTGTTTTCAAAGTAGATTGTTCAACCATCTAAAACATGGATAAGGTTGATAATATAACATCAATACACAACTGACAAAACTTAAAACAGTCTGCGTGTTCACATTTTGTTTTACTTCAGAGGAAAATGTATTGATTACTTGACTTTAAATTCTCTCTCTCTCTCTACACACACACTAAAAGAATGCAAAGTTAAGGTAAAAAAAAAAGGTCTATATCAAGCTTAGACAGTGAGGTCATCTGTGGCACCAACAAAGCTTCTGTGAAATTCATTATTACTTGATTTGTGTACGAAACATCATCCAAATCACGTTGGGCTGCATGATCAATCGCTGATGACAGAGAATGTTCGGATTGCAATCTGGACAGTGTATGTGTGTGTTTCAGTGACTATGAGACAACGTCCCCCGGGTTGAAATAATGTGTGGTTGGGTGTGTGTGTGCATGCGTGGGGGTTAGTCCATGATTTATCAATGTGGGATTTTCAACCACATGAGCTCATTCTATTTCCTCCACCCACTGCAATGCCACCGGAACACACACATGCTGTCCGGCCCAAGGACAATTAGGTGAGGCCGTCGACGAGACAAGACCTCAAACGATTCTTATGACTACACTTGGCATTAAAACAGACACAATGTGCATTGATTGACTGGTTACATTCACATTTGGTCTTTCATGCATCACAAGATTTCAAGACAATTAAAAGTCCAGCCAATTTATGCCCTAATTTGTTTTGATCTGTCGGGAGGGAAGGGAGTGTCCTGCTCCAGAAAGACATCAAGCGGCACAAACACCAACGCCTTTGTAATTCATAATTTATTGGCCTCATCATGAACAGAACTGCCAAACTCTCCTATTCAGAACGGCAAACAACCAGATTCTCTCGCTACTGGAGTATGTTCAAATATTTAGAGACAATGGTCCGCAGGTGACATCAGAAATTGACAAAGAACAGGAACTGCAACTGAAAAGTGAAGTCAATGTACAAAGGTATCATTAGTTAATGCATTATAATATCTAACATAAACTATGAGCAAGCGTTTATTAATCATGTCCCTAATAACTAATGTTATTAGATACAACTTTTTGTTTAAAAACATTAGCAAATGTTGAAATTAACATTAAGATTAATAAAAGCTGTAGAAGTATTGTTCATTGTTAGTTCGTGATAACTCATTTAGTTAAGTAATGTTCACAAATGAAACCTTAAATGTAAATTGTTACTGAATATAAAGGGCTACAGTGTCTAAACAAGATTATAACCTAGAATTCAGATGATACGGATGATTCTAGCATATTTCTTACTAAACCCTCACCTTAAATTTTTTTTAAAAAAACATCATATATTTCTAGTGAGAGTTGCCAATGTTTGGTGTCATTTAGGAAATCCCCTTCCAGATCCTATCACCTTTTATTAATCAGAAATGTTGTGCATTATCTTGTTCTAGATAATCAAAAGAGCTTTTCCTAATGTTAACGCTATGCTAAGCTCATAAGCCTAGCTGAAAACACAAAGAAAAGAGACTTTTTTTTAGTACAATGTGATATTTAGGTCACAAAAATATAAAATATATTAAATAACATTTTTAAAAATTTAAATAAATACACTTTAAACTCCAATACATGCAAATGAGCAGCTACTTCCAACGGGATTGCGGACAGGGATTCGCCCCTAATTAATTTGCATACAGCAGTAGAAAAAGAACGCCTACTAAACCTACAATCTTGTACAACAGTTCAACTTACTCAAACATGCACATGCACAGACATAAACACAGGGGCTATTGACAAATTTCCCTTTGTTTTATCAGCAGTAAGTCAGACGTGGGATGCGTGTCATGTCATAGTCCTTCTGGTGAATGAGAAAAAGAATCAATGAAAGCGCCTGTTTCATTCATCCCAAAAACAATATAAAAGGAGCCTTTGTCTATGTTTAAGCACAAACAGAAAAAAAAAACAGAAAAAAAACATTTAGTTAAAAATTGAGAGAAAAGATGTTGGGATCTCGTGCCGAACATCAGCACTGGTTCACCTTTAACACAAAATCAGGCACGTCTGCACACATTTACACCTGTCACATCACCCATATGAATTGGCTGTTTCCTTTCGTGCGTCTAAAATGCGGTTTTACGGCCCTGAGCAGGTACAGATCTGACTCACAGCTCAAACCCACCCACAATCATGAATGACGCGCTCGGTTACAATGCCGTAGTGAGGGGACAGGGAGGGGTGAGGTATCGGAGTGTGTATTTGTGTGCACCTGGACAATGGTGTTCACATTTAGGACTGCAAGTGGATTTGGGATAGTTTAGTTAAGTTCATGAATTCACAAAAAGAATTTCCCAAAACAGTGAGATGGGCTTCAGAATCTGGATCATGGTAAATAGTATGTGTAATTTTGTACTTATTAATATACTAATATACTAAATATACTAATTGTGTGTGTGTGTGTGTGTGTGTGTGTGTGTGTGTGTGTTTGGCTATACATGCGACAATTGCAAAAGTGAAATGTTTTACTGGTCCTCACTAATAAAAAGTTTTGATTTAAATCTGGTGTTTTGCACATTTCTGGGATTGGTATGTTTAGGGGTTGGGTTAGATGATAGAAAATATAATTTTTTTTATGCAATGTCGTTTATGCAATGTCTTCACTAATATAGTGAAACAAACATCAGTTTGTTTGTGTGTGTGCATAATATATATATATATATATATATATATATATATATATATATATATATATATATATATATATATATATATATATATATATATATATATATATATATATATATGTATATATATATGTGTGTGTGTGTGTGTGTGTGTGTGTGTGTGTGTGTGTGTGTGTCCAGCCTAAACAAATTTATCTGAAAATATGCCCACAAGTTAGAAAACTCAAAAAAAAAAAGTTTTTTTCTTAATTTTAAAAACTCAATTTTTTTATTTAAGGTTTAGAGATTGGTTAAAATTTGTCATTTGAAACCAATTAAAAATTCTTTTATGGCACATCCAGATTAAGATAGCGAGAGAAATGTGTATTTGTGCAAGTTAATGACCAGTTAGACTAACAGTTAACAAACACACAGTAAATTGTTCTGTTAAATGTTTTAACCAACCTGTTCATTTGTGTTCAAATGTATATTAATCATATTATTTATATTTTAAGAATATTTCAATTTTAAGAATAAAATAAAATTGCATAAATGTAAAACTTTTTATCAGGTAAATAACAAATCTGAGAATGAACACAAAACACAAAAGACACAAAAAAGCACAAAAGACACAAAAAGCACCAAACATAAAACACTGAAACACAGAAGAAACTATTTTTCTAAAGCCTTTCTTTTTCATGTCAAAACAAGATAAACATAGACAAGAAAAAAATCGTGATATTTTTATCGTCATAGTTTGTTACAGCTTCAGGGCACCAACTGCAGTTTTATTTAAGAGTGAACACTTAAACACATTTATCACTTTCTATAGCCGGTGTAAAACTTTATATAGAGAAATGCAGTGTACTTCCCTTATTGATGGATGCCAGCTGCGTTATTTCAAATGGACTAATAGCCATTTTCCTCACATCCTATAAAAAAACAAAATGTGTTTCAAAGCTGATTACGGCAAAATGACATTGTAGGAACACACTGGCTATGTGGAGGAAAACTGCCACACACACACACACACACACACACACACACACACACACACACACACACACACACACACACACACACACACACACACACACACACACACACACACACACACACACACACACACACACACACACACACACACACTCTTTTTTTATGAGAGATTGCCTAAATGACGGCTTACATTCAAGTGTAAATGTTGAAATACAATGCCATGTTTTTATGGTCAAATTTGTTGATTTACAGTAAAGTGTGGTAATTTCCAAACTGACAATAAAAGTGCAATGACAACAGCCATTACTAACAGCAATATATTCACAAAAATCACTACTACTGTTTTTTGAACATGGCACCATGACAATGCCATGTTTACTGGACATGGTGTTTCATAAAGTACCAAGGTGTCATGTAAACACTATGGAATGTGATATATATAAATATTATTTGCTTATTTTATACTATTAGATTACATTATATATATATATATAATTTTTTTTTTTTTACACACATCATGGACATGTGATTTACAGTACATCACGGTATATTTAACTTAAAGATGAGTTAATATCTCTAAAATAGAAAGTAAGAGGAATGATATTTTACAACTTGAATAAAGTAGTGGTCTGTAGACCAGTTCAAAGGTCCATAAAAGTGCCCGCTGGTTGAAGTTATAACAACTGACTTTCCTGCGAGGGGGTAGAGTACACGTGGTCCTGCCTCCCACTGAGAGACACAAAGGGAGATGTTGGGGTCGAACTGTGACTCACACGAATCTCTGAGATACAAGACAAAACACAAATCACGAGAACTTCATAAAGACCTTTATCACGGCGCTCGTTCAGTTAGTAACGGTCTTTAGCGGCTTCCAATGAGCTGGCGATGTGGGTCATCTGTCATTCATTAGAGGCCAGTAAAAACTTACAGCTCCATAAATTTATATTGAACATTTTCATCACAGTTTTATGTATCCTTTCCATATTTCTGATGGACTGACAGGTCCATAAGGAAAGAGTGACTTCACAAGAGTGGGATTGAATTAACATCAGGTCCTCTTTAAATAATTATACCCTTCACCCTCTGCTGGACAACAGCGAGAACTAAATGTGTGTGTCCTTCATCACTAAATCAAAACTCGGTGGATCAAACGGTCAGTGATGTTCAGGAAACGTAAAAATCTTGGTTGTGAAAGTAAATGTGTTAAACGCGCTAAATGATGATGAATGGGGAACATGTTCAGGTTATATTTCACCTTAAAAAGGAGAGAAAATAAGAATTTATATTTTGCATTAACAAAGTAGTCATTGTAGTTTTTTTGAGATTATTTTCATAACATTTAAGCTCGTTTCCCTCCTCATACTGAATACTGCGTAAAACAGAAATGAAAACCACCATGTCCAGACCTTTAAAAAAATATCAGGAGTAAATAAGTTCAATACAACTAATGCCACATTTATGTATACTTGTTTACAGTTGTACTTTACAATTGAAATATCATTATCATTTTTTTGTACATTGCAGCAGATCTCAAAGTTGTTTTGCGGGGAAAAAAAAAAATATTCATTAAACAAAAAATACTAAAGATGAAACAGTTCAATGCGACCACAAAATGCATTAAGTCAAATTAAAATGTAAAATTATTATGATAATGAATCTGCAATGTAAGCATCAAAGGTTTTTAACTGACATGAAAATAACTGATTCCGGTTTTATTTCTTTATGCAAAGTGTAATCTGGATGACCCAGATATTTCTGACAGTTTTCATAAGATTCACCTAGATATATCAGAACCTGCACTAAAACTGTATTTACTTCCAGCAATGTATGAGTTCACGCTCAATAATTAACTACTATGTATTCAAAAGTATAGAGAGAGATGACATGTATTATATACGCAGAGCGTATTATATGAATGGATCCGTGCATTTGCTCTGTCACAAAAGACAAACAGGAAAACATGACAACACCTTCACAGGCTAAAAAGAAAGAATTATTTTTCTAGAAAAGAGAAATCCATATGTTGAAAATTCAAAAATGCCCCCTTTAGGAGTTTCAGGACAGGTAACAAGTCTATTCATTTCTTAAACACAATGTGGAGTAAAAACGTGTAGGTCTCAGATGGCATCTGGACTCTTTAGTAACAGCAGGGCCAAAAACTCGCAGTGGTCTATGGCGCCATCTTCTGGACATTGTGTAGAGTTGAAGGAAAACACAAAACAAAATGAAGTTCTATCTAGATAAGTCTGTTTTAAAAAATCTAAATGTTTATTTTCAGCTTTTATATGTAATAAATACATAACCAGCAACTAAAAAATAAATTGTTTTTATGTTAAATTAATTTAGAGTGACTTAATTGAAATTAATTAACAGTATATGAACAAAATACCCATTCATTTTTATGCACAAACACATATATCTGTTCTATTATTACATGTACACAAAACTGATAATATTTGCCATAATCCACCATTATAGATTATAGCAATACTAATCTTAAAATAAGTAGAAACAATTTCAACCAATAAAAATCAAATGCCGGACAACAACAAACAAATAAATAAATGTCCGACAATAGTGTTGATATAATGAATATCCCTAATGTAGATATAGAATATATAATACTCTAGCTCACAGTTAAAGTGTATGCATGACTAACTTAATTTGTCAGTTCCTAGTAAACCTCAATGAATCCGAGGGGTCACTGGGTTCGTCTGTTACATAACCAACCACACGGTGTCGCTTCAGTTCTAGCAGATAACAAGAAACACAGCAACAAGCCAAACCGTAAAAAAAAAAAAAAAAAGTCACTAAACCTTCTCAGATTACATTTAGGACAGGAAAGTTCTTTTTCCAGAGGAAGTTTCTAGTACATTCTTTTCAACACCTGAATCCAGAGACGGTGCCAACTGAAACAGCAACTGCGTAGCGCGCGTGTGACGCAGAGGGTTATTCACAGTTAGTGAGCCCTCCCTAAAACCCACCAGATGTTTGAAGCATCTGTCTGTGGCCGTTCCAGCACCTGTATGTCAGACAGAAGCTTAACGTAAACATTTGTGCGGTAGAAGATAAAAAAGCGGCGACGGAGCAAGGCGAAGGGAAAAACACAAGGTGTGAGTGAGAAGAGAACAACAACAAGAAGAAGAAGACGACAGAGAGAGGGGCGTGTCGTCAGCTAAACCGCGGGTCAACGGGTTCGTTCATTCCAACAGCCTCGTGAAATGACAACCGATCCTAAACACGATTTGACGTTCTGACAGACACACACACACACACACACAACACGAAACATCACCCGTTATCGACTCTGGTCAACACAGAGGCACACTTGCAGACCCCAAGCATTGCTGTGAGACCATCACACGCACGTGGATTCACTTTCAGCCTGAACAACATAGACATTGCTTACATGCGCATATGCAACACGGAAGCAATGTGTGGGTTACACAACCACTTGCACAAGAAAAACACCATTACACACGCCTTTAGGCAGATGCAACCTGAAATACGCGCATGCAGCAGCTCCTATAAAATAAAATAAAATAAAAACTATTATAAAACAAATTTGCACGGCACAGACGTGTTGCAGGTGGTTCTTACCAGACGAAGAAGCTGTGCACGCTGGTTCCCAGTCCATCAGGACAGAAAACACAAACTTTCTTCACTTCATATGTGAAGGGTACACTGACACATCTGAAGCGGGCAACTACATGTGGGAGAGAGTGAAAGACAAATGAGAACGGAGCAGAGAGGTACATACGATGGGAAGAGAAAGAGAAATGCGACACAGCAGGAAAGGGGAGAGGGAAATAGATAGAGAGAGTGAGTGAGAGAGAGAGAGAGGTAGGTAGAGAGAGAGAGAGGAGCACCTCAGTGTGAGTTCTCGCTGTTGCAGAGAGGGGTGGTCGGAGCTGTAGGGTACCAGAGTTCAAAGCACTGAGAGAATAAGAGTGTTATTCTGCTACAGCCAGCCAAGTCTTACACAACACCAACCAGGGGCAGCAAGTTCCTTCTGCCTATCTCTCCCTCCCTCCCTCGCTCGCTCATTCACCAACTCGCTCACAGATTCCCTATTCTTTCCATTTCATCTATTTCTGTTTCAGTTATGTGGTTGCTCTTTCCCTCAGCTTTTTCTTCATCACTTCCCAACAAAAATGAGATTTCTTTTAGATCTGATCCAGATTAAATACATTACAAATTGTGTATAGGGATGGGTTGACCAAAAAATGAAAATTCTGTCATCGTTTACTCCACCTCATACCCCTGTGTGCATTTCTTTCTTTGGCAAAACACACAAAAAATATATTTTGAAGAGCATTTGGAACCAAACAACATCAGAGCCCATAGACTTTGATAGTAAACCAAAGAAAGACCCATGTTTCTCAAACCATCTTCATTTCATGTTCCACAGAAAAAGAAAAACAGTTTTGGAACGACACGAGGAAGATGAGTAAATGATGACAGGATTTTCATTTAGCTTCTTCTCTGAAGAGAATAATTTCTCAAATTGAGCTCAGATTTGCCATGACACCAAATATATTCACCACAATATTTATTATTCGAATCACATTCATTTTATAGCTGTACTCTCTTGCTGCATGTCAACAATTGTGTATAATTTATGGCTACTAGGGAATTTTAGGAGAAACATCTGAGACAAATCCATTAATTGGCTATGAAAGAGCCAGTTCTAAGCTGTAAAATGTTCCTCTGGGTCTCTCCATCTCCTGCTGGTGAAGGGGGCAGGTTGTTTTGCAGTGCTAGTGAAACTTGTGGGTTTATATTATGGAAGTATTGAAGGGTTTCTGGAAAAGGGCTAGAGATCTGCAACACTGGAATTCCAGGAAAGTAAAACAAAACTGTCTCATTCCCCACTACATGTGACATTAAGTTGTAAGTGTAGACCTTTCAAAGCCATTGCAGCGTGCTGGTTTGCTTTAATGGCTGATGCAAATGTAAGGGATTAAACACGGCATGCCCAGTAGGATTTTGGTGAAGATTTGGTTTGGATTTAAGGTCACAGCTGGGTTAAGGTGTTTGGCCACTGGCCCTGCTGAATTTGTATTTAAAGGGATAGTCCACCCAAAAATGAAAACTGCAATCATTTACTCGCTCTCCTGATGTTTCAAACCTGTATGACTTTCTTCTGTGGAACACAATGTTGTTTTGGACCCCACTGACTTTCATTATATGGACAAAACAGTTGAAACATTCTTTAGAATATCTTCTTTTGTGTTCAACAGAAGAAAGGAAGTAATACAGGAATAAGGGTGAGTAAAATATGCCAGAATGATCATTTTTGGGTGAACTATCCCTTTAAAGATTTGAATATATATAGGGTTTTTTGTTTTAATGTGATGTTTTGCCAGATGCAGGTCGAAACTGTTTATACAAGTATGATATAAAATCTGCAAAGTCATCATTCATAAATCACTGGTGTCAGGTTTAGCAATAATTAGAGTTTATGTGGAAGAGATGGAGATGTCAAGGCATGTTTTTGTGCTGAGCTAGAGAGGGCATTATGCAACCACACACACACACACACAAAAAATAATAACAATCTTTAAAATAACGGCATCATATTTTAAGGTTTTAATGCAATCAAATCCATGCACAAAGTGATCCAAGATCAAAACCAGCTCATCGTCGATTCTAAAAGACTTGACAAGATTGAAGTCTAAAAATAGATAGAAAGATTTTATAATTGTTACATAACAGTAGGCTCAGCTTCAACTTCTGATGTGCTGCCTGAAGAGAGACGGCAGTAAAGAGGAGAAAACAAGGCCGTAACCACGATACACATTTGGCCGCACACAATGTACACAAATAAATAGATGATTTACAAATATGCAATAGCATATTGACAACAAAGTAAACTAGATGCGGACATCTAAAGTCTTTAAAAGTCAGTACAGGTTTAAATCATAACGGTTTGGAACAACCTGAGAGTGAGTAATTGATGACAGAATTTTAATTTTTGGGTGAACTAATCCCTTTAACTCCATTAGGTTACCAACAAAAGTCAATTTAAAAGTCAGATCAGATAAAACATTGGCACAATTTCACAGCAGAACTATCCCTTTTCATATTAAAAATGAGCTGTGGACAAATGGGATCTTGTTCAGGGGAGTGGAGCATCCGTTGGCCTATTTCGAAGCAGTCATTTGCGTCAATTGGGTGCTGCAGTTTTGGAAAAGCCAAAGTCAGACGCCTGGTCCGGGAATGTCAGACTTAGTCATATTAGAATCATTTCCACGTCAGTCTTACGAGTCAGGGCATTTCGCCTGATTAAACGCTCCCACACATGCTGAGAGGCGACTTGAGTTTCTCGCATGAAAGATGGGTTTTTCCATGTAAACTTGCCAGTTAAAGCACAATTAAAGCTGCACATTATCAGCCCCTGAGCAAAAAGTAGTCAGTCAGTTTGAAGATGGTGGGCTGAAAGTCTGTATTATCTAATGCAAAAAGTAAATACAATGCAATATTTACAAATTTTTCATGCTCATCGCACTATGTAAACATTAAAGTGGCGAACTTGAACAGTATGTGCTCTTGAAGAGCACGTAGAGCACACACTCTATCACATTCAGCTGTGTGGGAGGAAACCACTCAGAGGCCAGTGTTTAACTACTGGTATTACATACCCGAGGCTATTTCGCAAGAACACCTAAGCTTTTTCAAGCCTCTTTTGCAAAACTGAAACAAAATCTATTAAAATAATCTCAGGGGGTTTTAATAAACCCAGACCATCTTGGCAAAGGCTCTAACTTACAGTTAGATGTCATTCTTGATTTGTGAGAACCACTGCAAGTGTTTTTATTGGATTAAGATGAGGCTTTAAGATGTAAATGACACTGTTAATGGTGATTTTTTAATCTTTTTAAGGCATACAGAATCAAGTTTTTTTCTATCTAATTCATTTGACCTCTGCAACTTCGTCAACATGAATGTCTGTAGCAGGATGTACTGCAGCAGGACTGGCCTCATCCACAAAACCTCTTCCTATCCATGGTTTCTACTGTTTGTACATTTGTATGCATGCATAAGAGGGAATTCTGTAATTATGATGTCTGAAAAAAAGTGTATACACGCTACCATTCAAAAGTGACAATACATTAGTAATATTTCACAATATTTCTATTTCAAATAAATGCCGTTCTTTTGAACTTCCTATTAATTGAAGAATCCTGAAAAAAACGTATCACGGTTTCTACAAAAATATCAAGCAGTTTTCAACATTGTTTTCAACATTGATACTAATAAGGAATGTTTCTTGAGCACCAAAGCAGCATATTAGAATAATTTCTGGAGAAACTGGAGAAATTATGCTGAAAATTCAGCTTTGTCATCACAGACATTTTAAAATATATAAAAATTGTACTTTTATTTTATATTCTAATAATCAAATAAATGCAGCTTTGGTAAGCATGATACTTCTTTCAATAACATTCGACCACAAAACGATAGATAGATAGATAGATAGATAGATAGATAGATAGATAGATAGATAGATAGATAGATAGATAGATAGATAGATAGATAGATAGATAGATAGATAGATAGATAGATAGATAGATAGATAGATAGATAGATAGATAGATAGATAGATAGATAGATAGATAGATAGATAGATAGATAGATAGATAGATAGATAGATAGATAGATAGATAGATAGATAGATAGATAGATAGATAGATAGATAGATAGATAGATAGATAGATAGATAGATAGATAGATAGATAGATAGATAGATAGATAGATAGATAGATAGATAGATAGATAGATAGATAGATAGATAGATAGATAGATAGATAGATAGATAGATAGATAGATAGATAGCCTTATAAAAGGAACTACATTAAGTGTGCACATTTCTGTTAAAGTGAGGTCAATGAGTACATTAGAAGAAAGCCTGCAAGGCTGACCTGTCTTTCCAGAGCTCTGATTATGTTGGTCCCACAGTCCCGCTGTTCTTCAAGGAATCTTTAACTCTGTCCCATTTTCAGACATCTAATTATAGATATTCATGCACCTGAGGGACAGAAAATCACAATGTTTAAAATGTCTTTCAAGCCCACACAGAGGAAGGCAGAAAAGGGAAGTATCTGCATTCAGTCTTGTCTGTTCTCGCTTCTCTTTCTCTGATCATTTTGGTGGCTGAGGTTCTTTTCTGTGTTTTGCAAATTACTGTAACCCAATCAGACCTGTGCATGACCCAGTGACACAACCATCTGCACTGCCAGAATCATCATGGATGCCAAGAATGCAACCCACATTTTGTAAAGCCAAAACCATTTGTTGGCTTGCCTGTTCATTTCAATATATATATATATTTTTTTAAATCTGGGACCTAAACATCCCATCATTGTCATTAAAATGGCAGTTCACCTAAAAATGAATATTGTGCCATCATTTACTCACCCTCATGTCATTCAAAATCTGTGACTTACTATTTAGTACTGTGCAAATTAAAAGGAGATATTTAGCAGAGTGGTCACAATGCCCTTTTCCATACAATGAAATTGTGAAATTGAGATTGTGCAAAACTTTCTACAGAAAAAAAAACATCATTTGAAATGACATAAGGGGTGAGTAAATGAACGAATTTTAATTTGAGGGAACTATCCCTCTGAAGTCGACATGAAACGGAAGTTGCAATAGTCTTTACTTCCCTATTGTGATGTATATCTGAGTGAAACAGCTTCTCATATAAGAAAAAATGTTGGTTGGGGCTTGATTTTTTTCCCTTTGGGAATTGATTAAATCGTTGGATGGCTGTGGTTTGCTATTCAACTTAATCCAAGAACTTGATTAAGAACTTGGATCAACTTAATCCAAGTTGATTTTTTTTAAATGCCCTTGTGCATGAATAAATCATATATAATTAATGCTGTAATATTGTCAATTTTGATTTTATTGTGACTTTAAAGGGTTAGTTCACCCAAAAATATGTGAGTTTGTCACATGCAATCTTTCAAACTTAAAGAGTCAGTTCACCCAAAAATGAAAATTAGCCCATAATTTACTCACCCTCCAGCCATCCTAGGTATATATGACTTTCTTCTTTCAGCCAAACAGTTATATAAAAAATATCTTGGCTCTTCCAAGCTTTATAATGGGAGTGAATGGTACCTTAGATTTTAAAACCAAAAAAGCACATCCATCCATCATAAAAGTAATCCATATGGCTCCAGGGTGTTAATAAATTCCTTCTAAAGTGAAGCGATGCGTTTTTGTACAAAAAATATGTGTAGCGTAAGCTTAGGTAACAAACTCAAGCTCCTCTTCTCTTATATCGAAATTCCTCGACATTTCTCTAAAAATTCATTTTAAACTTCTAATTCACGACTGGTGTTTTGTTTTGCTCTATCCTCTTCGCTTCCGCATTCATCAATACATCATGTGTCGGGACAGAGTTCACTCTTCTGCCGGAACTAGACTTGCGTACAGCCATTACCGGCCAATGATTATACTTTATAAAGTTATGGATATTTTTCTTACAAAAACGCATCGCTTCAGAAGACCTTTATTAACCCCCTTGGAGCCGTGTGGATTACTTTTATGATGAATGGATGTGCTTTTTTGGGCTTCAAAATCTTAAAGTACCATTCACTCCCATTATAAAGCTTGGAAGAGCCAGGATATTTTTTTTATAGAACTCCGAATGTGTTTGGCTGAAAGAAGAAAAAGTCATATATACCTAGGAAGGATTGAGGGTGAGTAAATTATGGGTTAATTTTCATTTTTGGGTGAGCTAACTCTTTAAGTTTGAAAGATTGCATGTGACAAACTCACAGGAAGGATGTGTATTTGTCCACCTACCGATACCATAGTCTAGTGAGATCTCACAAGCACTAAATAGGCCAGTGGCATGACAGTCTATATAAAGACTCTCGTTTCAGTTACCAACCACACAAAAAACCCTGAGGCACACCACAAATGCACCGAAAATAACTCCAAGTACTACAGGGAGTTGACATCATGCAAACAAAACATTTTTATACCAGTGCCATCACTGCGTAAAGGTACTGCCCTTTGCTGTGAAAACGCTTGATAACGGTTTTCATCTTGGACCAGATCTTTTCACATCTCTTTCTTTTGTCTGTCAAAAAATTCAGTAGGCAGCCGCACAAAAAATTAAGTGCAGCAACACAAAAACACACACACACACACACACACACACACACACACACACACACACACAAAAAAAACATCCTACAAATTCTCTGCTGAAATGCATGTCTAACATAATGTAATGCGCATTTGTAATGGTAGCCTATTCATTTTTGGATTCTTTGCAATTACATATTTCACATAGTGCCTTCACCCAGGATGGATAACCTTTACAGCTGGTGTCAAATCAGCATATGAACAGCAGCAACCTAGATAAACAACAACAAAAAGAACCAGCAGGTATAAGACAATCTTAAATGTCAGAATCAAGAACATTTACACAATCCTGAGCACACCTGCTACACTAAGGGTGCAAAATCATGAGAGGCTAGGCCAAAAAACAGTGTCTGATTTCAAAGCTTCTGTACACTGTCTTAAATTAGGTTGGGCCTCTGGGGTTCAAAAGAATTGAAAGTACCCGGATGAGAGATTGGGACCTAATTGTGGGAGTACGGTAGATAGGCAGCTGTTACAGCATCCACCTGCCTTTAAATGGCCTATATAGCTAACCCATGATGCTCAAAAATGCTGTCTAGGTAAGCAGGTTCCTAGATTTTGTGACATAATCACTATTATAATGTCAAATGTCGTGGGCATAAATAGGCATCAAGACAAATACACATTAGCCTAGTCAGTGTAATGATGGTGGACTATTTCCGTTCTAAAATCAAAGGTCCCTGAAAAAGATGTGTGAAATTAAGGTGCCCGCAATACAATATTCATTAATAAGGATGAAATACACATTATACAAACCTGACTGAATTTTTCTCGGCTTTCCGCGGTTTCTTTAAACTCCAACTCGTGACGTCATCAATAAGCGTCGGCTTGAAAGAAGCGGCCTTCGGAGTTTGCTGGAAACTTCAGGCTGCTGAATCATTTTGATCGCTGGTGAGTCCGATTTCAAGTGGTCTTAAATACATTTATTCTGAATAGGCTCACCAGCACTTGTTAGTTTAATCTAGATGGTCGTTTAAATGAACACGTTTTAAATACTAGATTCAAGCCAACCAGATTGATTGCCAGCATGAGTTGCCATGGACGAATGACATTTACATGTGCACAGGGATTTGTTTCATAGAATATTAGTAACACAAATAATGTTCATTTGATTCAGTGGGTGTTATAACACATATTTTGCCAAAATTACTATCATTACCATAGTTTCCTCTAAAATACCACAGTAACAGTTAGGCTATTGTTACTAAAATTTTTTTTTTTTTTTTTATATTTCCTCCATACACTGTTTTCAGAATCTTTCTCATAGTTTCATTTTATATGCTCTTTGTACTTTCAATTGCACCTCAATGCTAATATGCATTCTGGCTTCTTATTACGTCAGATGTGACTATTATATTTAGGATTATTTACATGTGATCGAGCCATGAATTATTTGATTCTGTGCGTTTTATAACATTCCCTTAACAATAGTCAACAAAACAAAACAAAAACCTTTAGTAACAGTTTTAGCTACTAATATAAAGACGAATCATTGTTTTCATCCATACAGTGTTTTCAGAATCTTTCTGTCATTTTATATGCCATTGGTTAATAACGGCTTTATCTTGTAACATTAACCCTATGGTTACCATGATAATTTTATGTAAGGGTTTAGCCGTTTCCTGTCTATCCTTGTTCAACTGGTCAAGGTTCATATGGGATTTAGAAAGTAATAAGTAATGCATTAATACTTTTATGAGAGAGTAATCAGTACAGTCATTTAATTACACTGACTTTTACCCAACACTGCTAATCACTTTGTATTTCATCAGGGTGTGATGATGGATTCTCTGTATGGGCCTGTCGCTCTGGGTATACTGGCAGGTGTGGGCTGTGGGCTCGGCCTCGGATGGCACCTCAGTGGGCGTTTTGGCAGATCGTCCCGCAGCATGATGGCGGCTTTAGGAAACAGCACCGGTGCTGGCAGCGAGGCCAGTGTGATGGGCGAGAGCGGAGAGTTCAAAATGATCCTGGTGGTCCGAACTGATCTGAAGATGGGCAAAGGTAAAGCGGCGGCACAGTGCTCTCACGCTGCTGTGTCCGCCTACAAGCAGGTCCTGCGCAGGAACCCCGAGCTCCTGAAGCAGTGGGAGTACTGCGGCCAGCCCAAAGTGCAGCCCAAAGTGGTGGTCAAGGCTCCAGACGAGGACTGTCTGCTGGAGCTGCTGACCCACGCCAAAGAGGTCGGACTTCCCGTCAGTTTAATCCAAGATGCCGGAAGAACCCAAATTGCACCAGGGTCTCGGACGGTTCTTGGCGTGGGACCCGGACCGGCTGATCTTGTTGACAAAGTGACAGGACACTTGAAACTATACTGAATAACACTATTCAAATAAGATGGGACAAAACTGGTGCAGTTTTGACGACATGATAGTTTTTATACGAGTGGAGAACTTGAATTAAAAGGGTTAAAATGACACATTATAGGTTTAACCATTTATTTTAAGTAAACAGTTCACCCATTCCATCATTGAACATACGAGTACATTTGTTTTGTCATAAGTTTATGTACAGAAAATTAGTTATTTGGGAATCTCATTTTTATCATATTAATCACCCCCCTCATACCCAATGGAATAAAGGACTTTTGTTTGTTAAACTTTGGTGCAAAAATGACCTGCTCCTGTTCCTTTTTCAGTTGCACAATGCTAATATGACCTGCGAGGATTTAGATTTAAAACACTGGATTTTTGACAAACTGGCTGCTTATTAAATCAGACGCGAGTATTAACATTTTTATTTACATGTGTGATCGAGACACTTTAAAAGCTTTATGTTAAGCATGTCTGAATCAAACTGTCCAGTGAGTATGAAGGGGGAGGAACTACAAAAAAAAATACATGGCACATGAAACTGTGGTTAGACCATATTTTTCTTGATGAACAAGAAGCCTTTATTTATGTGGTAATCTGGAGGGGAAGAAGGAGGGGAGGGGATATCTCATTCTCTGTGCACAATCAGATCTCTACAATTTACGTGTATATGTACGATTAACTCAGTGAAAACTGAGTACAGGACACACAGGGAGTTTAAATCTTTCTTAAACCAAATTACCATTTGTGATTTCTCTTCTGTACAAATAAAGGGTAAATTGAGTTTCGGAACAACTGGCAGGATAAACTGGCTTTCTAGTCTCACTTCGCTGCCTTACAGTGACCTAAACATCACAACAATAGCATACACACATACGCACACACACGCTGCAGCACAGAGAGGTAAGGTTAGTAAAATACACACAGGTGTGAAGAGCCGCATATATATTTATATATATTTTAATCATTACCCCTTTTCAAACAGATGGTCCCACACAATGAGCACGATACTGCACAACAAAAGTTTGTTTTTCATATGGAAAACAAAGTGAACCTGCATAGGTCAGAGAAAAAGTTTGAAGATGCTGTATGAGTGTGTCTTCACGCATTTAAAACAACCTTTTTTTTAAATATATATTTATCGAGAGCTACACACCCGCATTTAATTACTGGTGTTGAGTAGTGTTTGTTTGTGGAGGCGGTAGTCACATTTTCCTCGATTTTATTTTCTTTCCTGGAATATACAAGTTAAATGCAGACAGACTGAACAAGCTGCTCACACACATCAAAATGATACATTAGTTGTTTTTCCTCTGACTACGGAGTGCAAATCAGATTTTCTGTCTTATTTTAATTAAACTGACTTGCTTCTCCCACAAGTCTCCTCATTGTAGACACCATTCCCCTTTAAATTGACAGATAAAATGGACAGGAAATTAAATCTAGTAGATATTTGGAATGTGAAAACAAAAATAATTCTCAATGAAATCTTTGACAATATAGAAATAAAGTCCTTCATGATGGTATAAAGAAAACACGATAAACAAAAAAACGATCATTTTAAAAAAGGTGAAGTAAAAGAATAACATTTGCTCAAATCCCCCGTTGCGAGCACAAAGTAAGAGTCGGACCGGTGGAGGACTGAGGGAGAGAGATCCACGGGGATTGCTGGACCGAACCAAGCGGCAGCAGGAAGAGGGACGAGCGGGAAACAGGGAGGTCCTTACATGCCGTAACCGAAACCTGGCTGGGCCTGAGGAGCCTGTGGGTAGCCGGGCGCTGCTGTGTACCCGTAGCCGTAAGCCTGCTGCGGGGGGACGGCCACACTGGGGCCTGCTGTCAGCATGAGCTGAGGTGTGCCTGAGGAATGGGAGATAGTGAGAAATGTGTTAAAAATTAATTTTAAAAAATAGAAATAGTTTCCATTGCATATGTGCTTTCATTGTTTTACCATAAACAATGGGTTGAGTTTCCGTCGCCTGCTCCTCCTCTTTCCTCAAAGACTCGCAGGTCTCCAGCTTGTCCACCTAAGAACATGAGAGAAGTAAGTCTTCAGTCTGTGTGTGTTCATTTCTGTTGAGGACTAGGAATAACTCTTTAAAATTTAAATAACTTTAAATCAATAATAAGACCGATTAATACAGTCACTCAAAAATATATTATTCACTAATATAGTTACAATTAATTAAATTTGTTTAATATTTATAATATTAGAAGTTACTATATATATTTTCAAAATGACAAATGGAGATTTAAAAAACGTTAGTCAAATTTGCTCATTTTTATTTTTAAATTAATATAGTGATGATGTGATGTCTTTATTTTGTTATACTAATATAAAGTATTTAAATGTTAATAAATTACATTTGAAAGTGACAAATAGATAAAAACTAACAATTTAAACATAAATTAAACATTTTTAAAAGGTCCCATATTGTCAAAAGTCAAATTTCCTGGCTTTTTTCATGATAACAGAGGCTATTAAACTACCAAGTCGAGAAAACGCTGTTCAGTCGATGGATGTCAGGAAACTACATCATTGCACAGGCTTCCGAGCAACATTAATATAAGAGACCAGTGGCTAATGTTCGGAAATACCACAGTAATTTAGTTCGACCTTAACCGTCTGTTCTGCACATTTCGCAAGTGACTGCTTCGTCGATCAGGCACAGTTCAATGCCGTTTTTTCAAAGAAGCTAACTTTACTCAAAGATGCTGCACTCCCTACATTGTTGGGTCCGACCTCAAATTCGCAATTTTATGTTACATTATGGAGCCAGCATAATCTGAAATTATAGTTTGTAAACGGATATGCGACACTAACGTGTTGTTTTTGATAGAAGCTTTGATAGAATATCTGTTGGAAACAAGACAAAATACGTTGTTTGTTTTCCTAAGTTACAGTTGGTGTCTGTTGTTTTTATTGAGTTAAAGACGGTGAGATTGAGTTCACTCAGTCTCTGTCTTTTGTTTTGCTAATAGAAACTAACGTTTAGTGTACTTGTGAGCATCACCAAGCCACAGCAGGCTACAGCGTACATGGACCTAGTTACCTGTGGTTGGCCTGGCCGTGCGTCACTCAGAAAACAACAGGCCAATCAGAAGAGAGGCTCATGAATATTAATTAGACCGACCAAAATCGAACTGTTCTTAGCAGAGCTCCTGAAAAAAGGAGCTGTAAAATATTTTGAGATGGTTTTTGGTACTTATACCACCAATATATATTCTTAAAGGACATCAAAACCTAAAATAAAACTCCAGAAAGGTGTACAATATGGGACCTTCAAAGAATATACTGATAATTGATGTGTTCATTTTATGCAATTCTAATAATTATACTAATATAAAGTATTTAAATGTTAATAAATCACATTCAAAGTGAAAAATAGATGTTAAAAAGGTTTGAGTTTAAGATTAAAATCAAAATTATTCACATTTTTATTTTTGATACATTGATAATTGATATCTTTAAATTATACTAATATAATTTACTGCATGTAAATGTTAATAAATCACTTTTCAAAATGACAAATAAACATATTTAAAATGGTTTGTGTTTAAAATGTTAGTCAAGTTTATTTACAATAATTGATCATTTTAGTTCCTCCACACATTTATGCCCTATTTTAGAGTAGAAGCCCGTCCTTACCTTGCTGAGGTATTCCCTCATCACCTGGATGAAGTAAGGCATGGAAAAGTCCATGATGTTGTGCCTCCACGCCGTCTCCAGCACCACGTCAGGCCTGAGCAGGTCGTAGCAGGTAAAGAGGCAGGCGGCGAAACACTCCTTCTTATCCTCCTGAAGGAACCACTGCAGCAGCTCCTCGGCCAGCTCCGTGTCCTTCGACTCGGATGCATACTGCATGGCATCCTGGGTAAAACAACAGATCAGATCAGATCAGCAACACATTTACAAACAGCATAACTGAGATAACAACCCTGTTGTCCACCTCACCTTGTAGAGTTTGTCTTTCTTGCACAGCTCCACACTCTGCTTCCATCTGTTGTTGCCTTTGAAGAGGTAAGCAGCGATTCTCCTGAACTCAATCAGCTCGTGCTTCTCCAGACGCTGGGCCAGCGAGATGTTGTCGAAGTTATCGTATGCATCTATAGATGTCCTGAGCGCCTGCGGACGGGATAGTTCAACAGCAGATATGAGGTGGTGGACAAGAGCTACTGCAATAAGCTACAATAACTATTCAATGTTTTTTTCAGAAAAATGCTTTAAAGTGTTGTTTGTACCTGATAGTCTTCCTCTGAGATGAAGAGGTTGTTAAGTGCTTCATTGACAGACTTGTTGTTGTGGTTTTGTACTGATCGCAGGTAAGGCTTAACGAGAGGAAGCTGCTTAACCTGGAGGAATGAAAAACTCTCGTTTTACCGGATCTTAAATAGGGGGAAGTTGCTGAAGTTGGAAAAGCTGGCCTTGTGCTCGCTTGCTTTACCTTGCTGAAGAAGTTGACGGCTCGTGAGTGATCCAGTCTTGGGGAAAGAACTATGAGCAGGTCGTTCAGTAACAAGGGCCTGAACTCCAGATAAAACTGGATTGCTTTGTAGTACAGTTCCACGTTGGCCACCTAAACAACACAAGAAACACGGTCACTGTTATTTAATTCATTTCCTGGTGTTATTAGAGTATTATTTATTTATTTACTAGTATAGTATTTATTAATTAGCTTTTATTTTAACTTTAATTTTATATGCTTTTATGTTTGTTTTTCTAATTTATTTAGCTTTAATTCATTTTTATTTTAGTTAAAATCATTTTAGTACTTCAAAAATATAATTTATTTTATTTAAATTAGCCGCCAAGGCAACATTTCTCATTTTTATTGTACATTTAATATTCTCATTTAATATTCTCATGTTTATTCTCTTTTTTTGTAAATCAATACATTCACAACTGATGTCTTCACTTTATTTAATGTTAATTAGAATCATTTAATAAAAAGACACTTGTACACAAATATTATTTACTATATGTTAATGTAATTAAATCACTTTTCAAATTGACAATTTTTAATAAAATTGTATTTTGTCATATTAATTATAATTAATAATAATTATATAATTTACTACATGTAAATGTTAACAAATTAGATATTTGACTTGAATTGAAATTTGACAAGTTTACAAACTGTACAAAATAAGTATCCCATACACCTTTTTTTAAAACTCCCCAAATCTTACACCCCTTTATTAATGTTGGTAATTTATTCAATGCAATAGCACTAGTGTATAAAAACATTTTTCCCCACTATTAAAAATTAACTAACTCATGTTTTTATTTCTTCTTTTCTTTCAGCTTTATTTCAGTTAAATACTAAATCTATAGCTATTAAAATTGTTTTAGTTTTAACATTACTGGGAAAGTCAACTGAGTTTGAACTCAAAAAAAGTTAATTGAATTTATCGATTTATGAAAGCAGTTGAACTTTACCTTGGTGATGATGTCCTTAAACTGTCCCTCTTTCCAGGCATCTGTGGGATGGCTCATCATGGTGATGATGGCGTTGTCAAACTCTTCATACTTGTCATAGAGGAAAACAAGCTCCGCCCACAGGTGAGCCTGCTCTGCGGCTCTCAGGACCTGAAAGTGAAAGATGTCAAGAAGTGAAGGAGACAGACTTTGTAACATCTGTGCATTGCAGATGATGACACCAAGATCACAAGAGAATATCAGATTACACGCTGAATTCAATTATAGCTGGAGGGGGATAATAGGAGAAGAAATCAATGAACTCCTGCTGTTTAACAGAACTGAGTGAGCGACTCTTAAAACAAAAAAGAGGAGTGTTACAAACCAACATCTGCAATAACAATCATCGTTAGTACTGCTGTGTACCTTGGGGATGTTGACTCTGGACCAGAAGAGTTCCAGGTGCTCCCTCATCTTCTGAGGTTTGAATTTAGAGTAGAGGATGGCCAGCTCTGTGAACATGCCCATGTGAGCACGCTCCAACCCCAGGGCCGCCTCCAGCATGGTGATCAGCTCCTCGAAGTAGCCACGGTCCTACAGAGAGCATTTGAAAACAATATCATTCAATTTGATCAGCTCTGTTAGTTGCAGAATTTTCTTTCTTTTTTTTTGTAGGATCAAAACTTGCCTGGTAATAGTTGATGAGCTCTTCTAGCTCATCGGCATGGACCACGATGTGAAGGCCACACATCTGAGCCAATCTGAACTCCTTCCCATCCACACAAGCAAAGCACACCTCCTTCCAAGTGCGAGTGCTGTTAGCCTTACGGGCTCCGTCCACCGCGGCCTGATACTCGCCCAAGTGGACCAGAGTAGAAGCCAAGCGGCCGAAATTGGAGACATTATTGTACAAGAGTTTGGCCGCCTCGTACATCTTCTCGTCATAGCAGCGATCTCCAACCTGTGAGCGATAATAAAACAAATGAACTTCAAATGTGATGCTTTGTTTGTTTTGGCTAACAAATATAGACAAGCTCTGTCAATCATCTCTCTTAATAACCAGTGTTGTTATCGTTAAATAAAATTACAATTTCGAAAAACTGTTGAAAAATTGCAAATTAGAAATGCTACCCTGGCAGCTAACAAGTTAAAGCTGACGTACTAAAATGAATAAATCTGAAAAAATAAATTAAAGCTAAATAGAAACGTATCTAAAACTTAAGCTAAATAACTTTCATTTAACAAAACTGTATACTAAAATGAAAACTAAAAATATAAAAATAAAAGCTAATTCAAATGATTAATAAATACTATAAAAGTATATAAATAACACGGTAACACTTTATTTTAGTGTCCTTGTAATCATGCATAATTTACTGTTATAACTAAAGTACAGATGTGTAACAAGCACCAACCATAAACCTAACCCTTATTATATAGTAAGTAAATGTTAATATTCCACAGTGCTTATTTGTGTAATTACACTATAACAAGGGCACCTTAAAATAAAGTGCAACCATATACACTGTTATTACACATTAAATTAACAAGCAATTCATAAAAAGCAATTGTGCATTACCTGCTGGATGTGTGCATTATTGGGTCCATTTATAAACTCCTCCAGTTCAGCAAGACGGTTGGTTTTGGCCAGTGCGAAGATCAGCTCTGTCTCCACGTATGACTCTCTGGCCTTCTTTCTGGCCATCTGCAAAAACTTCACCAGGTCCTCCCAGTTACCTTAGCCAGGAAAAATAGATGTGAATATAGAATCAGAGGAAAAAGTCCATAAGTAAAATGATTTATTATCTAGGACTAGAACTGAAGAGGCCATACCACTCTGGTCAGCAGCCTGAACAACCTCCATGTAAGCCGAGGGGTCATCAGCCTTGATGTAGGAGTCAATGGACTCTTTGACGAGACCCTTTTGCAGCTGCGCCTTAGCCAGCTGACTCCACACCGCAGGTTCATTACAGCGCTCTGCAAACTCGTACGCCCGGTCCAGATTACTGATGTGCTCAATCAGAACCTGAGGAGGACAGGAAACATCAGCTCTTTACTTATCTGCCATTCAATAAATCACATTAGCAAGCCTACTTGAAAATGAAGGACGAGAGCTGCTGAGAGATTTACTGATTATGGCTCGACCATATACCTGCACTGCAGAGGTGTTGACATCAAACTTCTTAAAGATAGCAAAGGCCTCCTCAAACAGCTCGCTGCTGATGGCAATGTTAGCAATGTCTGGGGCGTCATAATTGTCCAGGCGGTTGATGTATTCCATGACACGGGTGCGGTCCGCTTTGATGGCTGTTAGGATGAGCAGGTTCTGCAGGTTTCTAGGAAAGAGATGAGGATTATTTAAATGAGTTAAGGATTTAATATTCATTTGCATTAAAAAAAGTTGTGCAAGACTGTTTGGGCAAGGAATTTAATGTCTGTAAAAGACAGAAAATACACAAAAAAGCCCAGCTGTTTATGTGTTGGAATATTTTTGGGCTTATGCACCTGTGTTCACTGAAGACCGAGTTGTCCAGGACGATCTTTTCCAGCAGCTCAATGAGTTCATTGGGCAGGTCAGCAGTCATGAAGGCCTTCACTGTGACCGACACTTCCTCTGGGTCCTGAGTCTCTGACAGGGCTGTCTGCACCACCTAAAGACACGAATAACAACTTGAACACCAGCACTTTCCAAAACCATACAAGAAGGTCAAAAGAGAATCAGAGATTTATTGCTTATAATTTGAGTTAATGATAAGTGCAGAGTATAAAACACATCTAAAACATTATCTACACTTAGTCTGTGGTCGGTAATGTATGTTTTAAATGTTTTTGAAAGTCTTTTATGTTCACCAAGGTTGCATTTATTGGATCAACAATACAGTAAAAATGGTAATATTGTGAAATATAACGATCTAAAATAACTTTTGTATTTGAATACATTTTAAAATGTAATTTATTCCTGTGATGGCTAAGCTGAATCTTCATCATCATAACTCCAGTCTTCAGTGTCTAATGATCCTTTCAGAAATAATGTTGAAAACAGTTGTGCTGCTTAATTAAAAATATATATTTTACTACGCTTCCCAAAGTAAAGACAGAAGGTAGCATAATTATATTTAGGAATCCCAGAATGCATTGGAACAAACTAATTGGGGGGAAAAAAAACTCATCCCAGATGGTGGAGTTGAATGGTGATTATTTATACAATGCATTCAATACAGCAATAACATTAATTTGATCTATTTAAAATAGACTATTTCACCCAATATTAAAGTGAAATTAATAAAACATAACAATCATGCACTTCCAGTTCCTGTATGAGCCATGTTTATGTATTGTGAGAGATGAGTGCGACACATATATATGTGTACCTGGTCAATAAGAGGCCTCCTAAAGGGGTTGGTCTCCAGAAGCACACTGGCCCAGAGCTCCGGGTCTCTGCGGCGCACCAAGTACCGGGACAAACTCTTGAACAGCGAGTTCTCATTGCAGACCTGTGTAGAAAAATATAAAGATACATAGTTTATATTTCATGTCGTTTGGTTGAACGGAACTTGGAATAACAGGCTCTAAACTTATTTATGGTTGAGCATTACTAACGCTTATGAGCTCCTGGTCGCACTGTCCTCTCTCATAGGCCACACAGGCCAAGTGAGGGTCTCTTTTCTCACAGTATTTCCCCACCACGCGGCTGTCGTAGTACGGGTTCTCTCGCAGGAAGCGTTCGGGGTTGTTGTTGCTGTCAATATAGATCTTGGCCAGGGCATTGTGGGTAGCTGGCTCCTCACAGCCCTCGTGGATACGAGACTCCAGCCATGGCAACAGCAGCTTCAGTCTGCAAAAGAAACTCATTTAAGCTATCATATCATTTTTTTCACCCCCAGACATCCACTTCCAGTGTTTAAGTCATTTTTCCCCCTCACAAAATGATTA
This sequence comes from Scardinius erythrophthalmus, assembly GCF_964197995.2. Taxonomy (NCBI): domain Eukaryota; kingdom Metazoa; phylum Chordata; class Actinopteri; order Cypriniformes; family Leuciscidae; genus Scardinius; species Scardinius erythrophthalmus. The sequence continues at coordinate 18,621,526 of NC_138243.1, forward strand.
CAAACACCATATTGCAAATGTAAGCGCCATTGTTAAACAATCAGAACAGCTACTGCTGTTTGTTTTCTGTGTTTACTTCTGCAATCAAAATTTCATCTGGAAACTCTTATGCTGTACACAAACAAATGATTAAACATCACCAAAAATAAACAGAAGCATCCTGGAATAGATCTAAATCCAAGATAGCTTAGCATCATGCTTTCAATTGCTTTGTTTTGACAACTTTACGTTCGATATTGTTCATACCGGTTTCTCTTCTCAACCTCTGCCACCAGCTCATCGGTGGAAAATTGGCCCCGCACAACCAGGATCAGGTTCTTGATGACGTCCTCAGAGCAGTCAACATCGAGGAGCCCTCCAATCACCACAGGCAGACGGCTTGGGTTCACCTACATGTACAAATTATCATTTCATTTTTGTTCATTGCTTGACTACAAAGGCTTTGTGACTGTGTAACTAAAGGTTCCTCACCTTCTGCACGTAGATTTCGATGTACTTCTGCAGGCTGTTTCGGTACAGGTAGAGTACGAGGTCATGGACAAAGTCGAAACGATCGCACACAATGATGAGAGGCAGCTGGTCAGTGAGTTTAGCTTCCTGTCAGTCAAACACGATGGGGAAACGATAAGATAACATCAGATGTCAGACGGACAAAAGGCATGTGTTCAGTAATACAGTCAAATCAGTAAATAACTCCAGGCGGTTTTTAAAGTTTAAGAGTGACTTCATCAATAGAACGAAATTTAATGCAAAACATTCTATTAATTATTCAGTATAAAGGGGCGGTCACACCGCACTTTTCGTTCCATTGACTTCCATTCAAACGCATGTAAACGATATTTTTTCAGTGAAGTCGAGTAGATTAGGTTTTTCTTTTTACATTTTGAGTGTATTACTATTCGTTATATGAATTCGTGTTTAAGAAAAAGAGCTGCAGAGCATGACGTCATAAGAAATCTCGCATGCTCAAAGTCTAGTGTGAAAGACTCAATTTTACAAAACTTGAAAATGTATGGATGACAAAGCTTATGAAACAGATTTGACTGTATTTGTTAAAAATAAATACTAAAATTACTGAAAATGATTAGTTCTACAAAAACCTACCAAGTAATTAATAAAAAAAAACCCTACAGAGTAATGAATAATTAAAATATATATATATATTAAAGCAATAAAAAAATAGTTTTGTAAAAACCTACCAATTGATTCATAATTTAAAATGTTATATATTTAATAAAAACATAGTTCTATAAAAACCCAACGAAATAATTTACAATTTAAAGATATAATAAGAAAATTAAATGTTTAAGCAATAAAAACATTTAGAGGGCAAGACAAGATTAGAGGGCAATCGAGTAGTCCAAAAATATGTTTTTTGGAAGAATTAAGTGGTTAGTGGTAAAAAAAGGAAAGTCTATAACTGAACACAAGGCTTGAATCATCTCAGGTTTTGATGTGGCAGCTTTGCTCCCCCTGCTGGTTATAACATGTAACAATTCTTCTGCCACACAAGAGTGCAGTTTACAACACATACAGGATTAATGAACTGGGATTGTACACTTCACTCCACAGAAACACCACAGACTGACCTCCACAACCTTCAAAACATGAAGCTACAAACATTTACAGAGGCCGAACGTTTGCACTGAAGCCTTAAACGAGACTATTTTAAACTTAAGCGAGTCTCAAAATCATTCCACAAAAACGTGGCTGTCCGGACCCACCCTCTGAAGCTGGCATGGCAGAGTCCAACTGTGAGGTCAACTTTATATGGTCTGACTCTGGTGGAATAGATTCTGAAAAAGACCCAAGGCTTCCATTTCTGCAGAACACGGTCACCACAAATCAACCACAGCCAAACACACATCAACACACTACCACAAAACCACAAGCTCAATCTCAGCCCGGTCACTCGCTACGATCATCAGGGGAGGGGTCAAGTTCAGGCCGAGAGAGGGTTGTTCCCAGCAGTCAATGCTTTACGAAACCTCCCTGTATGTGCATCGCACACACCAATCCCAGTATTAATCCTTCAACTGACCATTGGGAGAAAAGAAGGGATGACAAAAGAAAAGAAAAGGGGAATAAAAGTAAAAGGAGTCTTAGGATGACTTTACCTTATACAAGTCCTGACCATCCAAAAAGTACAGGGTAAAGCACAGGAGATAACAACAGCCACCGTGAGGATTAAATAGTGAGATCAAAAACTAGAAAACTACAGGAACATGGCTGCCTGATCTCAATGGGGATTCCTTTTTAAAGAAAAGAGAATATATGTATTGGATCCCCCCATTAAAACAATGTACTAAAGAACAAACAAACAAACAAAAAAAGTTCATTTTGTCCACTTGCATCTGAAATTGCAAATGGCTTACACGTAATGATAAAAGACAGATCAGTAGAAGAGAACAAAACAGGAAATGTAATGAGGGGCAAAGATGGAAAGAGTTTTAACAGAGGAGAAACTAGAGAATATAATGTGCTTTTTGCGGTCGGCAATGGATCGTTTCAGACGGGTTTTACTGACAGAGTCTTGGCAGTACCTTGAGAAAGTTCTTGACTCGTTCAGGGTCGTAGCAGTTGCTTTCCCGACAGATCCGCTCCACCTCTTTGATTTGGCCCGTCTTGCATGCGGCCTGGATGTATTTGAAATGCACCTCTGGGTCCTGGCTGAAGTTCACAATTGAGCCGAGGAAGTAGAACAGACCTGCATCCAGCACAGAACAATAAATGACGCTTGACTTTCACTGGACAGACTTCTGGTTGCGGTTTGATCTACACATTTTGTATGTGCAGATTTTGTGTGATATTTTTATGGTGCTTTTTCGTCCTTTTAAATTATTTTATGTTCCACAGAGGAAAGTCAAACGGGTTTGGAACGACATGAGGGCGAGTAAATGATGACAGGGTGCGCAAACCCTTTAAATTACTGATCAGACCGCTACATTTGCATGAGCATTGCATTTCCATTAAAATCTAGCTTCTTGTCAAAAGCACTCTTACTCTTGCTGTCATGTGAAAAGCCTGAGGGATTGTGGGTGGCCGCAGGCCCTGTGCTGCTGCCTGCTGATTGCCAAACCTTTTGTCCTACTTAGCCCAGAACGGAAGGCTACATGCTGCTCCACACACAGAACAGAGCCATTACACGGCCAAGATACCAGTCAAATTGTGTCTGCACTATGAAAGCCAAACAGCAGAGTGACCACGAGTGTTTAGATACAAGTTCAAAGACATTTAAGAGTGATGTTCTGGCAGTGTCTGCCAACAGAAGTGTTAGGCCAGCCAAATGTATCAAATGAAACTACATGGGCAATGTAAACTCTAGGTGGGATACATATTTGCAGGAAAAATGTTGGGTTTATCCAACACTTCTTTTTCAGTCTTATTGCTTTTGAATGAACTTTATGAACCTTACAGTTGTTTCTAAATATTGGATAAGGCTTACTGTATCATTCGCCAACCCATTTGTGCAATCAAAATTTTAAACGAATTGACTCAAAAGGCCTTGTTCTTGCTTTCAAAATTAGCCTCAAAATGCATGAGAATTTGTGATAGTTTTTTCTTTCCTATTGTGACGTATATCTAAGTGACGGAAGGTATTTTGTTACTTTTATGATGGATGGATGTGCTTTTTGGAGCTTCGAAAACTATAGATGCCCTTTGAATGCCATTACAAAGTTGGGAAGAGCCAGGATATTAATAGAACTCAGATTGTGTTCAGCTGAAAGAAGGAAGTCATATACACCGAGGATGGCTTGAGGGTGAGTAAATTATGAGATAATTTCTGGGAGAACTATTCCTTTAAATACAACAGATAAATCTAGAATAATTTCATAAACTCCAATTATATTGATCTTGTATGACATGCCTAGGTTTTCCATGACTGTTAAAGGTGGTATCAGTGATTTCAGGCCCAAAAATATTTTTATCACATTCATCTAATCTTTCCTAACGATCCGCTAGCTGCCCGCCCCATAAGCATGCCGTCAAAAAACGTGTCTCTGTAGGCAGCCTAGGCTCTGAGATCTGCACACAAAAACAAATGGTTTAGCCAAACACTCAAAACCAAAACAAATAGTGTTCCAACCAATCACCGACAGGGGGAGGGTGTTGTGAGGTTTTGTGCCAGCTTTTTCTTCAGCTCTGACTTCGCGTGCAGCCGTGCACGAGCACAAAACCTCACAACACCCTCCCCCTGTCGGTGATTGGTTGGAACACTATTTGTTTTGGTTTTGAGTGTTTGGCTAAACCATTTGTTTTTGTGTGCAGATCTCAGAGCCTAGGCTGCCTACAGAGACGCATTTTTTTGACGGCATGCTTATGGGGCGGGCAGCTAGCGGAACGTTAGGAAAGATTAGATGAATGTGATAAAATATTTTTGGGCCTGAAATCACTGATACCACCTTTAAAGCGCTCGTGTCAAAGTGGTTGAACTTTCCTGTTACACCAGATAATAAAACAGAAGGAATGAAAGGATGTTCTTACCCTCAAAACTCTTGAAAGACTCGAAAAGCTCCGTGAGGGACTGTGTAGACAGCTGCTCGTGATACTTGGAAGCCACCTGGACACAGATCTGCAGATTCTGCCTGATGTTAGCAGATAGCATGGCTCTCAGACACTCCACAGAGTCCTCCACTGACAGAGAGCCAAAGTAGTTCACCAGCCACTGCAGACATTAACAGAGCAAAATGAAGAGAGACAGATTAAAAAACAGTCATACTTTAATTCGGCATGAATGAAAAGATAAGAGAAGTCAACACTTGTTGGGTACCTCCGGGTTGAGCAGGTGCGTGTGTACGACAGCTCGTTTGATGTCGTACAGGTCAGTGTAGTGCTCCAAAGCTCTCTGCAGAAGCCCCGCCTTCTCACACAGCTGGGCAATATGGGCACGATCGTAGTTCGTGAACATCTGGTTTCCTAGGATGGCATCCGCAACCTGCGAGAGACCATTTTGCTTGAAAAGAGTCTGACCATAAGTGTGTCAAGATGCTTTTCAGTATGTTTTTCTGCATTGTGTACCTGTGGTGCATGCATCAGGTTCATCTCCAGCAGACGGGTCTGCAGTGGTCCTTCTGATGGGCGGTTGTTTTTCAGAGCATCCAAAAGGAAGGACGTGCACTGCTGGACCAGGTTGTACTCCATAAACACATCAACGATCTGGGAGAAAAACGCAGTTTGTCAGTGAACGTCAGTTCATTAAATTGAGTCATAAAAACAGGTCCGGGGGGGTCACAGTTTCTCTCTAAATCATTTCAAATACTCCTTTCGTTCCTTTCTTCTCAACCTCCCACTTCACTTTCATCTCCTATCCTCCTTCGTTCCTGACCTGTGTGATGTCAGCCAGCGGTTCCTCATCCTGAACAAGCATCTGAGCAAACTGCAGACCCTGATCCGGACTGATCCGCATCACATTCCTCAGCAGGAAGATCCAGTCTGGAGTGTAGCCCACCTGTAACCACCAAATGAGTATGTTTTTAAACCAGTTTCATTTGAGCCCAAATTTAGCTTGAAATCTGATCGGTCATCATACCTTTTTGGCGTACAGGACGATCTTGGGGAACTGGCCGGTTTCTGCGAAACACTGAATGACTTTGTTAGGTACGTTGGCCCTCAGATAGACGCTGAGAGCTAGAGTGGGGTCCACAGACTTTACCAGGTCACCCAACTCCTCCGAGCATTCAAGCTGAAGAGAACACCACAATTTCACAATAAAGGTTAAAAACACATTAAAAGCACAATTTTAGAGTGCAGTGTTCAAATCACATCCATTTGATTCTTAAGAACCGATTCTTTTTTATGAATAACACAAAACTCATTATTTAGCATGTTCAACTCACTTAGTCATTCATTCAAAATCATTTAAAAATCGTTTCTAAAACAACTGACTTCCTTACTGAACCGTAAGTCTGAATGAAATGAACCTATGATGTATATTTTATGTTTTTAACACTTACATAAGTCTATTTAAAGGTGCCCTAGAATGTGAAATTGAATTTATCTTGGCATAGTTAAATAACAAGAGTTCAGTACATGGACATGACATACAGTGAGTCTCAAACACCATAGTTTTCTCTTTCTTATTTAAATCTCGTTTTTGAAAAACACCCCTGTAAAACAGGCGAATCTCCACATAACACCAACTGTGACGCAACAGTTGGGATCATTAATATGTACGCCTCTAAAAATTTGCATAAGCCAGCCCATGCTCAGTGCCAGGCGAAACTGCACAGCCGAATCATCGGAAGTTCTGCAGGTGAAGAAACAAGCGAGGATCATAGAGAAAATGGCAGATCTATCTATAGTCTATCTATAATCTATCTATAATCGGATACCGCTACAGTTTAATTCGAAGTTGTTAGTTGCTCTGCCCATTTCACCGCGGACTGTTTTTCTAACCTGGAACAATATCAAGCAGCCAGGCTTCTCTCGGCGTCTCAAACGGACGAAGGGGGCAATTTCAACTAACGTTATATTCCCGCAAGCGGCAAGTAGTGATTTTATTAACGATAATTTACACTGTGTTATCTAGATCCAGCGCAATATTGTTTTTTCCTCGAGAGACATCGTGGCTTGCAGACGAGCGAACGAAGCATGGCAGTTGCTCAGTGTTTGGATGTAACTACAAATGAACACAAAAATATTTTTTTAGCTCCTTCATCCGAGCCTCTGGAGAACCAGTGGGTTATGTGAATTTCTGATGTGTAATTGTTCAAGTCCAGACAGATAATCTTTCTCTCAAAGTCGTTCAACACTGTTTATGCATCAGTAAATCGCGTTGCAGTGATAAGATCTTCATTCACGCGATCGACAGGCTGTCATCTGCTCAATGCTGGAATAGATCTAAATACTTAAAAAACTTATCATGATTCGTTAATCCCGATAGCTGTAATAGTAAAAACGTATAATCGCTGTAATAGTAAATGTTTTCCAGATAGCTCTACATGTAATGCCAGATATTTCATATGCAAGCATGTCAGCCAATCACAGCAGTGGGCGTTTACACTGAAGTCTCACAGCAGACACGCCCCTTCAAACAGAGTGTCCAGATCAGGGTATGAAATCAGGCTAGGAAATATGCCTTTTATTTCTAAATTATAACAAATTTTGATCTAATAAACATACTAACATTATAAGGGCACCCCAGGAAACATTATAAAATAATAAAATAATCCATTCTACGGCACCTTTAATGATTGCTAGTTTATAAGACAATGTGAATGTGAGAAATATGCATAAATTAATAAAGGTGCTCTATATGCTAAGTTTAGCATACTGTTTAAGAATTTGGGGTTGGTAAGATTTTAATGTTCAAAAATACAGTAAAAACATTATATGTACTGTATATTACTGTATGTACATTACTTTTTTAATATATTTTAAAATGTAATTTATTCCTGTGATGCAAAGCTGAATTTTCAGCATCATTACTCCAGTCTTCCGTGTCTAATATGCTGATTTGCAGCTCCAGCAACATATTTTATTATTATATAATAGTTCTCAGTGTTGAGAATAGTTATGTTGCTTAATAATTTTGTGAAAACTGTGATAGAGTTACAGAAAACTGTGATACAGTTTTTGTATCACTTGATCAATGGGCAGTTCAAAAGCACAGCATTTCAAATATAAATCATTTGTAACATTATAAAGTCTTTTAATGTCACTTCAGGTCAATTTAATGTGGTCTTGCGAAATAAAATGTATTAACTTCCTTTAAAAAAAAAAAAAAATTCTAACTGACCCCAAATTTTTAAACTGTGGTGTATAAGGTTTAATTGTAAGGTTGCATTGAATGCAAGGAAAGCTTTATTAGGTATAGTGTTCTTTGTGTGTATTTATTCCATTCAAATGTATTTCAGGAATGAGCAAAGGATCATGGTCCTCAACTCTCCAAATAAATCATGGTCGTGGAACAACAAATCACGTCAGTACAATCAATAAACCGAGAGATGTTACTTGTTGAGACTATGAGAAAGAACATTTTTAGTTATTTTGAGTGTGGATTGTAAAAAAACAAGCTGGAAAAAAATCCCAAGACTTTCCTCTTCTGTGCTTCAGAAGGAAAGAACCCAAACACCCCTCGCCCCACATAACAAACACATGACATCACATCTAAAGCAAACATCTTAGATAACAGACAAACACACACACATTCACACACAAACAGTCATTCTCACAATCAACACAGTCTGTTTTCACACAGACCCTTTCTTTGTCACAAAAATATGGATGCATTCTTTCTGTTTGTGAAAAAAAAAAACCACATGTGAAGAGCACACTCTGTTCCCTGCGCCTCTCACACAAACACATGCGTGCAGAGGAAGTGGCTCTTGTGGGTGTGTGTGGAGATAACCCATCTCCCCTGCGACCTCCTCCACATACCTTGTCCTCCTTCAGCCATTTCTCCAGCAGTTGTTTGCGGCCCTGCTGAAGGACAGGTCTGCACAGCTCCAGAGACTCAAACTTGTTGAGTTGGCCCTGGTCCAGCAGGATTCCGAAATACTGCAGCAGCGGGGACGTCTGGCCAGGCTGGGCCGGGACGCTCTGGAACCGGCGGATGGTATCAGGGGTGCGCAGGATACCCTGAGATAAAGAAGATGAAGAGAAGTGGGTCAGCAAGCAAATATGACAAACACATACATAAACTAGAGCCCAACCATTACAATTGTTGAATCAAGTGAATATTATTTAACATAATATTTATATAATTATTACATAGTTGTTTTATAACACTAATAATAATAATAATAATAATAATAATAATAATAATAATATATATATACACATATATATACACACACACACACACACACACACACACACACACACACACACACACACACACACACACACACACACACACACATATACAAATTCATTGTTACTTTTTATGTTATTTATAATATCAAGCTATAATTATGAAATAATATTCAGCTCTCCTCACCTTTGGAGCGTTAGCGGCCACTTTAGCTGCCTCTGAGTAGCTCCCTGCGGCAAAAAGGTTGTTAAACTTGCGGCCGAACAGCTCTTCTGCTCCCGCCAGATTATTCCGGACCGCCATACGTAAAGCCAGGTCTGGGTTCTGCAGCACATTGGTGATGTACTGGATGATGTTCTCCTCCTCAACACACACTGACAACACCTAAGAAAACACGCAATAAAGTAACAGAGTTTGTGATTTATATTCGCAATTAGTTATTTTCATTCGCACTGATGTACAGTAAGGTGAGACATTTTATCTTTCAGACCACATTTCTGGTGCATATAAGCCCCTTTCACACAGAGATTCCGGAAAATACACGGATAATGCGTCCCGAGATTTGTCACGGGATCGTTTGATTTTGGTTCATTCACACTGCCAGTGATTTTCTGGAATCTGTGAGTGCGTTCACACACATCCTGTAAAGATCCCGTAAAGACATTTTTTCGATCCCGGGACATGTTTGCGTTCACACAGAAGGCACTCTAGCAATTTTACAGCAATTTCCCGGGATCAACGTGCCATGTGAAAGGGGCTATAGAGAATCAGACCAGGAAAAGACAGGAGAATGAACAACTCTAACACTGAGAAATGTTCTTATTTCTCATTCATTTTATTATTAGTTTTATTATTATTACTATTATTATTATTATACTGTAATTTATCTGTTTGTTAATAAAAGATCATTTCATAATTTGTTAAATTAATAATTTGTATTTGATGTTATTTATCTATTTGTTTATGCCAAAAGGCTAAAATCTAATTTTTAATTTCTTAATAATAATAATAATAATAATAATAATAATAAAATATAAAAAAAAATCTGTTTTAAATGTCTTTATTTGTTAAATTTGCTCAACAGAGCTTGTAATTCAGCACCAGGAAGGAAGAACAAACAGGAAGTTCAGGGACATTCCCAGTGCCCAAACCTCATATAACTCTAAGCATTTAAATAACAACTCTTATATTTTGAGACTTTGAATTACACAAGGTTTCTATAACTAGCTGATTTTTGACAGTTATCACACTCACAGCAATACCGCAAACTTGAAAATGTTCATGGTCACCTGCATAAAAGCAGCAGGAAAAGCCATCACACACAGAGCACAACTGATCTGTTGTATAATATCCCCTTTCAATGCCCGTTAATGAGAAAACATAACACCTCGTATCAGCTGACCTCCTCACACTGAAGCTAAGGTGCATACTAATGCTCGTCTCAAGTATGTAACATGATCAGACGCAGGAGTGCAGTGAGATGTGGAGGGAGTCCTCTTTCAACCAAGTCACGGCTTTGATCAAGCATCTTATCTTTATTTCTAATAAAACGTGCCACTAATAAAACATTTAAAAATTACTGACCAGCCAGAAGGTCGTTTGAGAGACGCTTATAAAGTTTGGTATTATTAATGAAGATATTTGGCCAAGAGACAAGTTAAAGTTGCCAGTTAAAGCACAATGTTCAGCAATATTTCTCAGGAAGTACAGTACATATTAAAGCCTGGAAGGACAATTTCTCCAGCTACTGTACTAGGTTGAAACAGTGACATACACAATCAAGTAAAACAGATTTATGATGTTTAATGCATACTTAACTTGTATGAACACTGATTAAACTAGACAAATGAGAGCAAGTTATTTTAAATGAATCAAGATAAAAAAAAATTAGGACTATTTAATTTCTTGCAACCAAAAAGGTGCAGTGTAAGAGTGCACTGTATCTCTGCTGCATGTCGCGAGTGTTTGTAAGCTACTGTGTGTTCTAGATCGGCATCAGCAGGTCAAAGTCACAGCCGTTATTCTGCATGGATGCACATGACTCTCCGTTAAACCCGAACGGCCTACCCCCAACAATATGGGTCAGCTCGCCCAGAGATGGAGGGAGGCAGAGTCACTAAGGAGAGGAGTAAAAATAGAGCAGCTCATTGTGTCTATCAGCTTTCCTCCACAAAGAGGCAGTGAGAGAGAAAGAAAAGGAGAGGGCAAGTGAATGAGAGATTACATTTGCGTGTGTGTGTGTGATAGACAGGGGCTGCAGTGGCCAACAGGGAAGAAACGCTGCATTGACGTCAATAAAAGCCCAAGGCCTGAGGAGATGATGATAGTAATAATGAGTCATTCCTGATGAGGACCACAAATTCAAACATCTGCGCAGAGCACATCCCAGTATCTCTGTTCTCAAATGGACAAGATATCAATTCCAGTTTGCTTAAATGTATACAATGCCACAGCCGTTTTGACTAATTTAATATATTTTTGCATTGTATAATAACCATTCATTTTCAAATGAAAAATATATATATTTAAACAGTTCGACAAATCTCACAATAATAATAGAAATATTTTGTGTGTCCATTGCACATTTTTTATCCAGTCCATAGGGGCTGTCTAGGGGCTGAAGTACTAACAGACCAGACATTTGACTTATTGAGAGTCATGTTACAATTGTCCAATTCAGTATCAGAGTGTAGTAGGCTTGATCGAGGGAAAAAGAGAGGGCAAAGCGTGATGTCACAGAAGCTGATGATGCATTCTCCCTACGCACACTGTGATTGGCGCTCCGGTTCCGCCTCTGTTAACGTGAAAGGATTTAGGATGCCAGTCAATGCCTCCCACGGCAAGATCACATGATAACTGCCACTTTTTTCTCTCTCGCTCTCTCTCTCTCAGCCTCCCTCTTGCATTCTCTGCAGCTATTTTCAGTGAAGGCTCTCTTTCAAGGTCACTCTGCTCACGAGTGCAGACGCAGCTGGTTAGAACCTGACTTTTCATCACCCACCAGTGCTGAGTGGTGCAGAGCACAGGAAGATGGAGAATGCCAGTATGAGAAGGGGAAACAGGGGCAGGAAGAGAGATCTGCATACCTTTTCCTTTACCTAAACTTCAATAAATCATACTCAGACAATTATTCCAGTGTGAAATTTACTCGATAACGAATCCATCCATTATGTACTAGATCTTACTACCACATGATAAATAATAGATCAACTAATTGTAACCCAACTACGTAATGCTCTACAAAATAACAACTGTAAGCCAAAACACACATAACACTTCAGTCTATTAGTCGAACAATGCATTAACGCTACGCCGTTCACCTTTGTTATGTTGTGCACGGCATTGTTGGTCGACCCAGGCGGAGGTTCTGTATAATTGAGAAAGGTAACAGTGCTCTCCAGGTTCAACGTGACACGGATCGGATAGGCTTTCTGTCACCTGCTGCATAATTTAAGACTTTCTCCGGCAAGGCTGGAAAATTATTTACCCGCTTGCGGGATCCATTAACAAGCTCATAAAGGAGCATTGTGAACAAGGAGAGCCTTTGGAAAGGAGTGTTGACTCACCAGAGATACTGTGAGCACCCAAGTATTAATATTATAAATCTAACGTCCTGGGATTCAGCATGCTGAACTGGGGAGAAATGTATCCTTTTGACCTCATTTATGACATCACAATGCTTTTAAGAAATATGGTGTCTTCTATATATAAGTTAAGTGAAAATTTCAGTGATGGAAAACAATGACAAAAGCTTCAAGCTAGGAAAGATTGAGGGAAATGTGTAGAGGGAGGATGGGCGGTTTCCGTGTCTCAGTAAGACGGGGTATTAAATGTTCTGCCTCTGGGGTAATCAGCTGAGTTGTGTCCTCGGATTCCGTCTGACAGAGCGGAGATCCGACCAAACGCACACATAGAGCTCCACAGTGCAGGATCAAAGTGACACAGCTGCTAGAAATCTGAAATACCGACACTAATTACAGCTAAAGCGTGTCATTATTTCAATGTTAATATCCTTCCTCCTAACCCAGCTTAACATGCAGAGACAACTGTAAGTAAGCCATTTGAAGGTTGATTTTCCTGAAAATTGTAAACATTGTGGCTTTTTTCAACACGTACCTGTCCTTTCCTGTTGACACCGATGATTCCAGCTGTGGCTTCGTGGGGTGCCGTCACAAAAATGGTCTCTCCGCTGATTCGGTTCATATAGATGCAGGTGCCCGTTTCCAGGTCGTACAGATGAATGTAACCATATTTAGTGATGAGAAATACGACGTCCTGTTTGGAACTGATCTGTGTAATGAGAAATGTTGCATTGCATTAAATTTACTTTCTCATTCAAAATTTTAGGGTTGAATTTTTTTAGAAAAAAGTTCTCTTAAGATCACCATTTGTCTGCATGTATTTGATCAAAAACACTCTAAAAAGTAATATTTTGAAATATTACTACAACTGAAAATGACTTTTCTATTTGATAATATTTTAAAATTTTCAGGAAGGAAGAAAATAATGTCTCATTTAACTGGAAAAGACCAAGAAAGCTCATACCTGCATGGCCACGGGGAAGTCATTTTGCGCTTCTGGAGGGAAGAATACATCCACAGCTTTCTTTGGGAATGGCTGGTTGCCAGTCGGTGGTGTCCCCACTTCAATAATATGAAGCTGCATAGTGAATCATTTAGTAAATTTCATGGTGTGACGTAATACACACATCTCAAAGTGCTTCAAAAATGATGCAACAGGTGTAAGAGACAAATTAAGCGATCATCAATAATTAGCTCAGGAATGTAATTAAATTAAGTGAATGTTGTTCAATAATATTAGTAACATGAACATCTGAAACTAAAACTAGCAAGCTACATGACCTCTTCCTCAAAAACAGCAGTTAACACCCAAAAAACTGTCCAAACAACTTCCTATTTTTCTTAGACAACCATGTTAGGAATACTGGTAAATTTGGTCATTTATGCAGAGTAAAATGTTTCTAGTTAATGCAATTAAATACTATAAAGACATTTGGCAATGCACCTTTCCTCCTGCCTGACCCCGCACAGCGAAACAGAAGAGAGTGGATTCTTCTGTATTCCCCTCCATTTTGAACTGGCCAAAGGCTGCGGCATGACCCTCGATAGGCTGTGACACCTTCCTGTCAACTGAGTACAGCTGCATGGCACCAACAACTCTGTTTTGCTATAACAAGAAACAGAATAATAGAGAGATTTGGAAAAATGCCTTTGATTTAATATCCAACATCTGACTGAAAGAAAAACAAAAGAAATGATTAACTAATATAATAATAATAAATAAATAAATTACAGAAAAAGTCATTTATATGAAAAGGAAATAATGAACGCAAGAAATAAAGAAAACAATATTTCAATGTGAGCACGTGTATGTCTAGAATAGTGTGCATAATTCCTGAGTGATTATTTAAAATGATTATGACACCTGAGCAGAAATGCCAATGAGCAGCAGCCACTTCTGCTTGGCATCGGTGCGGTAGTTGATGATTTGACAGCCTGCCAGGCTGGAATGTCTGTCAAACACTTTGACCGGCTGAGAGTCTCCCTCCATGCTCCAATGATAGACAGCGTTATCGGTCACCAGGGCGACCGTGTTAAGAGAGATCCACTTCCAGAAAGTGACATCATCGGTCATGGTGTGGGCTTTCATCTTACTCTTCATCTCGATGTTAAAGATCTGAAGGGTTTTGGCAGCTGAGAGGAACAAAGGAGAAATGTCATTGTAGAAAACATTTTGACTTTTATACACATAAAAGCATTTAATTAGATTACAAAGAAATCAGGGTAGAAATATTGTCAGTCATGGCTGGAAGTGCATCAGGCAAGCCCACCATGACAGCTCATTCAGCAGTTAGACAAATGAAGCCAAGCAAATCAAAAAGCGAGTGTGGAGAGAATTTGTGAACGGAACACAATTTAGACATCTCAAATTAAACACCAGAGACTGATTTCATCTTAGCACAAGACATAATGTGTGTTATGGGAAAGGAAAACTTGGCGGGAACTCACCTGATTAACTTCCAACCGATTATTTATAAAAAACACTAATCTACGTGGTAAATTACTTTTCAGGTTCCAGTTAATCTGATCTTTGTGTACCGATACAATTAAGACAAGGATTGCAGCAAATGCAAAGATTTTTAAAGTCAACATGAAATGTTTTACTTTTGGTTTCGCTGACTGCTTTTAAGGCAGCCATTAGACCAGGATGTGGAGGCTGAAGGTGAAGTTCACCCAACAAAAAAATTTTTAAACAATGTAAAATGATTGCATTAATTTGAGGAAGGTTATGCACAACAGTAACCCAAAATTATGCCTAAATATTTGGGACTTGTTAACATTTCCCCAGCCTCTGTGACTTAGATGTCAGTAGAATATGAATGTTTCAAAGAAGTTTTATTTACTACTTTACGTTTAATAAAATGTATATAAAAAAAAAAAAAAAAATAGGAACAGGAATGTGTATTAAGTGAGTATATATTTTTTTTACTTCAAGCAGCTTGCTTGTCAGGGGTCTCATTTATAAAACTGTGCGTAGGAACCTTACTAAAAGTGTACGTGCGCCTGAAAGCCAAAAATGACGTATGCAAAAAAATTCAGACTTATAAAACCGTTCGTACGCCAGAACCGGCGCAGAATTCACTTTATAAATCCCAGTCAGCGGAAGATTGTGCGCACATGCGTCTCCACCCCGAAATAACCATATATGGAGCTTACAACGCCTAGTTTTACTATGCAGATCCTCATCTGCATATCATTTGCATATGATTATTCATCCATGTGATAACGTTTAACGGTACAAGACACATTACATTAATAAAAATCATGTACTTGCCTATCCTTGCCTTGTTTTTGAATACATAAATCAAATAGTGTAAAATACATTTCATCTTTTCCACTGGCCGAATAGTATTTTAATTGATTTATATTTGCAATGGAAACAGCCTTGGGCATTAGGCTATTTGCACGAAACTATTTTCTCAGACAATCTTGTATTATCATGATAAGCAATTATCTCTGTGGTTAAAACATTCAAACACAGCACGCCACAGAAAAAGTGTTCAAAAACATTGCATCCACAACAAATATTTCTATTGATTGAATTTGAATATAAAAAAAATGTTGTAACTTCTCAGTAATGATTTCATGTTTAAGCGTTCTCCGTTAATTTGAATGGCATATTTAATCTAAATGTTTATATCAGAAGTAAAACATAGTTTAAATCATTATTTTATTTATTTAAACTGTTATTTGCGTCAGTTTCACTAAACGGCCCAACGCACTCGCTGGCTCGGACATTTAAGAAGGGATGGATATTTGCTTCAAGTGACAGGCTTGGTGAGTGAAATTAGCCTATAATATTAATATTATAATATTTGTATTATCTTGTATTTCTTTAGATTTTCTGTCTCAAAGTGAACAAAAAGACGCTTAACTCCAGCTCACCATCGGTGTCGCCAAACTGCTCCATCTCCAAAACGTTCGTACGCATGGGTCAGAGTTTGCGTGCAGGTGCGCACATTTTCCCATCAAGTTTGTTTTTATAAATCACAACTTATGCGTCGGAAGTGGCGTACGCCTCTTTCAGGGCCTGTTTTGTGCATACGCAACGGTTATAAATGAGGCCCCAGATCTATTTTTTTCTGTGCTGACATTACTATAAGTTGCGATGAATTGGAAGTAGTGTACTAGTGACAGATCTTTTCTTCCACATTCAAGTGAAACAGATTATCGAAAAAGAAAATGTTGGGCCAGGACTTGGTTCTATCCATTGCTTGATTGGATTTTGATATGTACAGTAGGTGTTACACAAAAAAACAGAGTCGGATATGAATGCAAGCTTGCAAGGACAGGGTTTAGACAGCCTATGATTGGAAAAATCTAGCAAACATCATCAGAAGGAAGTCTTATTTTCACCGAAAATATCAAATTCAATCAAGATTAAAAAGATATATAAATATGTAAGAATTCATAATTTATACCAAAATAAATTCATTTTGAAAATAGATTGATTTCATGTCGACTTTACATTTTCAGTAGAACTTGTGTGAGATCGCAGGCTGATGTGAAGCTGATTACTGCAGAGGTCAGAATTTACATTTTATGCATCGACGGAAGCAAATGAACATGTTTCAGGCCAGTGTGGATATGATTCCTATAATACAACCTAACACTCATCACATGGCAAGGGTGGTAGCGTGAGAATTAGAGTGAGAAAGGGATAGAAGGGATTTAAATCGACATTTAAGATTGTCTCAACATAATAAGAGGGCAGGAAACAGCACTATAGTCCTAAACACCCTAAACAGAAGAAAACAACAACAACGTCTCAACATAATAATAAATAGGCCTACATGTCAAGGAGCTCAAATCCTGCTTTTGGACATCTAACTCAATACAGAGTATGGTTCCAACCTAGCTCTAAACTGAAAGCCTTAATTGGTTCATATGGTTGACAAACAAATCGGATTTAATAATATTCCAAATTTGGAGAGTCAGTCCTGAAGATCAGCAAATCAGATTTATATGCAGTGTGAACAAAGGTCAAAAGCAAAACTGTGCAAGTCTAGATCATTTCAGGTTAAATATTGCTCAGGAAATGTGCTGGTTGATTCGTACATGATATTGTGAATCCAAAATAGGCTAATAAAATGGACTGTAGCCACAAACAAACAATCAATTTAAAGCTAATCTAATATGAAACGGCAACTGACTGTTTTGGCTCTCAAATGCCAGCCATTCACTGCTCTTTTTCCTTCTATTGAAAAGTCAAAGCAAACAGGTTTGATGCTACAAATAAACGTTTTTCAAGCAGAACGTTTTATTTATTATGCCGTTTTACCAATTAACTTCACTTAAATGTATCAGTTACATTTAATAACATGCTAAGAATTCTAGAGATGACTATGAAATAGCCATTTGCACAGTATGACAACTCTACAGAGGCTCTAAGCTTAGTGCTAAAAGCTATTGATATTTATTCATAGCTATAGATATAACATCAACCATGACACTGATACAGAGTTAGTCACACAATTGCTACCTAAACACAAGCTGCATAGTGATTAAAACCTAATGGACTATGAACTACCACAAGAACCATAAAACTATGAGGCTACCTTTACCCAGGTTCATTTATATGGACTTAAGACATTTGATGTTAAGATTACATAGTGAGGGTGGAGGAAAGGACTCGATATGGCAAGCATTTAAAAAATATATAATAATTGAAATTAAACAAACAGAAAAGCACATGTACGCCCAACAATATTTCAGACCCCAGGAAGAGAAACTGGATTACTTATGTCTACAGAAATCAACATGATGTGAAAATTCAAGCTATGAATTTTGTGAAAGTCGAATCCTGTTTAGCCGAATTGGGTTAATTATGTGGTATATTGTTGGCTAAACAGTCTTTATCTATGTAAACATTATCAGAGGAATGCCACGACATGTTTGCTTTCCACACGGCTTGAATTTGCATGGAGCCCAAGTCCGAACTTTGAGGCACACCTCTCCAATTTACAACGGCAATATTGTAGATTTTCAAACTGCCGTTGTTCTCAAAACACATTCACTACATCAGAATATTTTAACTTCTAAAGTGTATATGAACAATGTGTATGCATATCCTAAAACATTATTTAATACATTTTCTGGCTTGAAGTGGAGGCTCTAGAAACACCTACACAAGGTTAAGCAATGAGGCCAAACAACTCTACATGAGGTTTATTTTAGAAACAGGATTATAACTTTCACAAATCATTGTACTAAAATATTAACTCACCGTCTGCATACACATGAGAAAGCAGCAACAAAAAAGGAAACAAAACAAAAAGACAAAGCAATTATGGCTGCATGACAAAAAATACACAACATATCATGTTACTGTAGGCTAAGATGTAGACTACAATGAGGAAAATGCAAAAACATTTGCTCCAGAAATTGTTCTAGTATAATTTAAACTAAAAAAACTCTGTGTTAATGAATGAAACTAAGAAAACAACATACTTAAGTTCCAGTTTAAAAAACAATTGGTTTGGATCGATTCTATGATTCAGTTCAGCTAAAAATACAGTAGTTATTACAATTAGGTTAATATGGGTATCTGTGGCTCTAATAATCTATATCTCCTACCTTTAAGTGCAATGACTTTGCTCGCAGGGTTCATGATGGCGCTGTCTGCAGAGATGGGCCTGCGGATGGGGGTGTTTGGGTCCGCCATGTCGATGATCACCACCTGTGCCTGTTCTCCGACCTTCTCCCGGATACAGATGAATTTATCCGATTCCATCGTCAGGGTGCTGAACCCGATGTTGGCCGGGTTGATCCCCAAATTTTGGAGCTAGGAAATTTCATTTTTTATTAGTTTAATTGAATTTGATTGAAAACATAATACACAAAAGATTTATGATGACAATTCCCATTTTAAAAGTGTATACAAACAAGAACATATCCTTTTCAAGAGCCATGCATGAAATCACATTCATCATTATGTTACATTATATCATGTTTCACTCTGACCCTGTGAATTATTACAAGAATTGATCTTTAAGGAAAAATCAATGACTGTGTACCCCACACTACTGACTGAAAAGGCATAATTTACAAGGGGCACAAACACACCAAAGAGTCACAAAGAACTTTGTTCCAAGAACTTTTGTCCTTTTTGTTGACAAAATTTCAGCAGCAGTGGTGTCTTTTGTAGCTTATGAGATTAACAATTTTTCACACAAAAAAAAAGGCATAGGACCAGCAAAACTTCCCTTTCCCCACTCCACTAAGCCAAACACATGGATTCACTGTCTGAAAAGGCCTTGAGGAATTTATCTCAGGGACACACAAAGAACAGATACAAGAAACAGATACATTGGTTAACTAAGTCATTTTATTTTACTGTAAAATCGTCCAATTTATGTTTTTTGCACGTAAAAACTTTGAATTAATGTATAATTTACAGAGAAAAACAGTAAACGGACATTCGCAGAAGTCCCTTCATTTATTGGAAAATTGTTGCGAATCGCAAGTCACTAACAGGCTAACCTTTTTACAAGCACACGGCTACGCATCTGGAAAGATCAGAAGAGGAGAGACAAAAACACTTCAATTATCCAGAGTTTCCCTCAATTACCTCAGATACAAAAACAGCAGGTCAGACTTTTTCTCGACACAAGCTGCTCAACAGATAAAGCAAGACAACAAATAACCTTTCACCAAATAAATGCACATAATAGTTAAGGTCAAGTAATCGCGTTTTAATTTCAGCTTTTAAAGGCTTATGGCCAATGGTTTTAATTTGATCAGCTATCAAGTGATTAATATCAGTGGCACGTAGGGAACATACCAGGTATACTCAACACTGATAAGGAACTCATATCCGCTAACGAAACATGTTTCAAAGAGGGTTTCAAGCTATTAAAGAGACACTATCTCAGGTCATAACTAATAGAACTAAACCAACCACGATGAGACTCTGGTCTCAGTCAATTAGAGACAAAAATAAAAAGTCAGTGGGACACCAGCTTAGCAGCACCACACCAGCTGTCTTAGAAGTCTGAGTCACCAAAGGCTCAGTCAGAAAGACTGACCCTAAGATCGATGGAGAATAAGATCTGCACTTGCACTCAGAGAAGCAGTGTGATCTGCACACTAATAAATGCTGATCTTTTCTTGTAAATTAGTCCAATTCTAACTTGTCTGTCTTAGACAGCATGATTCACACCATGTGACTAAGCACCACATGTAGACGAGAAAATGCAGAGACATCAAATCTGAAGAGACTTACGTTTGAAATGGGTTCGGAGAGGAGCAGAGGAGGAGGATTTAGTGTAGGAGACATCTTGACTTCAGGCATTTTCAACTAAACTGACAGCTGCTTCTGAAACGACTCTTCTCATATCAAGTCAGATGGCCAAAAGGGTGAAGTTGTAACTTTGTTTCTGATGAGCAGCCAAAACCAAGCCTTGGTTTTTATCAGCCGCCAGACAGATCTCGAAAACCAGCAAGCTCAAACAGAGGTGGCAGTTGAGTTTGAGACACAGACGTATCGCCAAACGCGATTCTAATGTTCGAAACCATGCGCCAGCTGCCGGCACCATTGAATTACGGAGATCAGAGCTGACAGGTGGACACACAGGGATGAGAATCCGTGGTCTTATGTAACATCACTTACAGTATTCAACGAAAAACTGTGACACAAATGAACCGTGACGCTGTACAGGAGGAGAGTCCTCTGTGACATTAACAAAGCTTTCAATGGTTAGTGTTTAGCAGTTATTTGCCAATAGTGCCGCTATGCTCCCAAGACTATTTGTTTTGTCTAAAATCCACTTGTTTTTGCTCTGATAACAGCCTCAAAGAGCATAACTGAATTAAAGATGACTTGAAAGTACAAGGACAAATTTTAAGGATAAATTTGTCAGATGTTATTATTAATGCATTGCAATATTATTTACCGGTACATAAAGTTATGCGACTACAAAGTCTATTATATGGCTTTGGAAAACTTGGAATATAGTGCAATATTTGTTTGGACTACACTTAAGGTAGTTTTATGATCATTTTTCAAGTACTTTTTGGAACTTTGACAGGCCCTTATCCCAACCCACTTTTGAATTATATGGAATAAAACAGAGTGAACCTAAACCAGAACTTCTCCTTTTGTGTTCAACAGAAGAACGAACGTCATAGGGGTTTAAGAAATCATGAGGGTGAGTAAACAATAACATTTTTCATTTTTGGCTGAACAAACCCAAATTACAAGGACCTTGGATATCTAATACAGAGGTCGTACACGATATAATAAACCTTACTGACTGATAATTATTGTGAAGGGCAGCAAAGACTTGGAGTCTTGTTCAAGTTGCTAAATACTAAACTAACTAAATATTAACAAATACTAGAGTCAGTTGCCTTTAGCCAGCAATGAAATGCTGTATCTATGTCTCCTGCTGCAGTTCTTAGGCCTAATCAAAGAACAAGGAGGAACAGGAAATACATTTTCTAGGAAGAGCTCAACGGAATTAGCAGCAACATTTATCAATGGGTAACGGACGCTGACACACCCGAAGCAACACCCACATTCCTTTGTCATGTGGCACAGAATGCCACATCATCACTAGCTACTAAGCAAGAATTATGAAATGAAAAAATTAAATAAAAATAAAACCAAATTATATAAAACATATTTTTGTAAATAAGCTATTTTCATGGCAGTTAAAAATTAGGTACAAATTATTATCACATATTTAAAAAAGGAGATAAACAGACAATTTATAAAAATATCAAATGAATTTACATGCAAAAATAATCTAATAAAAAATTGTAAATACAAAATATTGCTACTGAGAGAACTGTAGTCTGCTCACGAACATTTCTGTGACCTTTCTTACTGCATTTCAAAGATGACATCACACATGATGACATCACTGCTGAGCAGGCGTTGCTGATTGGCTGAGGGGAAGCTCTGCCATTCCAAGCTCTCATAACGCAATGAGAGACTGTGAAGCAAACGTAAGTGAAAGAGCACTCTCTGCTGTAGCGTCAGCCTTAGGCCAAGCGTGATTCATCCACAGCATGTACCTGCTGTTTGCTTCAGTGTCGTCACAGACATGCCCAGAAACTAACCCTCTTTCCCATTAGGTAGTTCATCCAGCCTCAAAGAACATGCTGCGTAGCTCGAGAAACGGCTATTCGAAAATAGCTGGCCAGTCCCTTCCACAGAAATCTCTGGTATGTGCATGGATGCGATATTGATTTTATTCTGGCAAGGAATTTAAATCAATAATTGCTAGGTATTACAAGGAAAGCTGCTCTTTTTGTACCAGAAATAATTCAGTTCAGAGAAAGATACTGAAGGTGACTATTCATTTTAAACATATTAAGTCAGATATGCGCAGGATCTGATATACACTACAGGTCAAAAGTTTGGACATGCATACTCACTGTTTATTAATTCCTAGAATAACACACTATTATTTGATCTCGTATCCAACTTGACAATGAAAAATAAATCATTTAAAGCATTTGAGCATAAACTTTTCAAATGATTAGATGAAATTTCAATCAAGTGTGTTTACAGCATGGTAAACTCAAATAGTTGGCAATGGCATGTGTTCACTGACATAGAAAACCAAATGGAATTATCAAGCGGTTTTTTGAAAGCATTGACAATCTCTCCTCTCTGCTGGTGTATAACTGACTTCCCATTTTAGACTGTTTATTTTACAGTGGTTAGATAAAGATCAGTACTGTGAACTTTACCAGTGAGTTAGCAAACTAAAGACAACATACGAGAGATGATGGTGAACAACAGAAGAAGAAGAAGAAAGAGACAGACGTTAGCCGAATCACACCAGCTTGTACATCGAGATTTCTTCAAACAAAAAATTCAGATGCAAAGTAAGGGGCCGTTCACACAGAATGCGTTTTTCCATTCCAGTGTGCTACTTTTCCATTTTTTTTCTATGTGAACAATATATTTGGACAAAGTAACAAGTGTGCATGCAGCTACACCTACATTGAGCTAACTTGCATAACATGGTCCCATTAGGACATTAAACTTGCCTCCCCGCTGGCACTTTCACTGGCCATCACCAGTGTGGCATTCCACATTAAACCTTAAGAACAACCACAGACACTTGACTTAAGGTTGAGCGGTTGCTCTGTTACGCTGACCTAGGCTACTTTTGAAGTGTTCATGCTTTTAGCACATTTTGATGGCCGAGCTTTGCTTTCACAAATCAGGGCAAGTGAGAGAAATGTGAAAAACTTGAAGTGTCAAGAGCTTCTTTGGGTTTGAGCAGATAAATTCAGCACGTCATTTAAAATCATGACTGTCAGCACATTTTTTTCTCCAACCTCCTGTGCTCATTTAACCCCTTTCCTTCACCATGCAGGGAAATATGGCGCCTTGCTCAGCACAAACCCCTTGTGCCTTTATGATAGCAGGAGGCTTGGGGAAGGATACACAATATGCTGAGGCTTGCACAACACTGCCATCGTCCTCCATAACAGGAAGCTGGGACCCATTGTGTAGAAAGCTAAATCAACATATTAAGAGCTGTGACCATATGACCAAAGGTGACATGTGACCAGCCTAACAGGTTCATTCTGGACAGCAGAGCGGGAAGTGAACGGGAAAGGGAATAGAAGGAATGAATCGTCTCCGCAAAGAAATCCGAGTTCAGCCAGTGCTGAGCAGTTCAAAATGGATAATGGATCTCCAACTACATGAGACAGTCATGTGTGATCAGCAGGGTAGAGTTCAAAGATCAAATGCATTCACATGGCTTTAAGGTAACGTATTAAACAGCATCACATAAAACACACAAAATCCATCTGAAGATCACCTGACTTGCCCCTGTATAATGCTTATGTTACTCTTAAAACCAGAGTAATTTACTCAGGTGATCTGCATTGATGCACTACAGGTTATGAGAAACAACTAGGCTAACTTTCTGCATTGCACTTTGATGCGCTTTGAGCATTCAATGAGTTAAGGATTTTATACATTGCATTCGATTGTTCAGTCATTGCCTGGTTTTTAGTTTGCATTGCTTAGGTAAGGCAATTGCAAAGAGATAACATCTAACATATAGACCTACTGCCCTTGTATACATGAAATCATCTGGTAGTAAACTACGTTCGCATTTAAACTGCAGGTCTTGAAGCCCAATTCCGATTTGTTGTCTATATCCGATTTTTTGGAAGACCAGCTTACATCTTTTAAAAGTGACCCATATCCGATATCTGCATTTACACTATACACTTGGCGAAACAACCCAAGGTAGACATACCGACCCGAAAAATATTAGGCCAGAAAGGAAGTAAAAATGGCACAATTTGCAATGGACGCAGACGAAATGATAATACAAGCTTTTGCTCTCCGCACCATCTTAAAAGGTCGGCAAAACATTCGTCACTTAAGGCAAAAAAAAAAGAAAGAGAGGAGAGCCCTTGTTGCAGAGCATTGAAAAGAGTCATGTGATCGTAGTTGGAGTCCTCCTGATGTACGACTCGTATTGACGGGAATATCCGATCGGTCCGCTTACATGGCAGACACAAATGCACGTATCCGATTCATATCAGATTGATTTCCACATATGAACGAGGATTGAAGAAGATCGGAGGATATCAGAATCTGTGCTTTTTCCTGCTTACCATTGGTCATATCTGATCCGTGCCACATTGGAGGGAAAAAAAATTGGAATTGGGTCACTTGAACCATGTAATGTAAATGAGGCCTCAATAATTTATACGGAAAATGACAGTTTCGGTGACTAGACATCAATTCTGCAAACATTAACATACCAATCATTATACTTTTAATTTGGCATCTAACTGCTGTGCCTCAGATTTCGGCAAACCGAAATAAGCAGCTCTACGATTCGGACTACATGAGCAGGTTTCCTGGACTCCTGTTGTACTCTTACCACTTCACTGGAAAAGTGCTGTTCCACATTTGCATTTCATGAAGTGAAAATTCCACCTGAGGACTTCAGGCTCTTTTTGGTCCATTATGCTCTTTGCTTTTTTTTTTTTAACACTACTCACCTTGTGATCAGTATCCCAAAATCTGACAAAATTTGACAGGATATATAGAATGGCATGCATTTCAATCTGTCCGCCCGTAATCAAAATCCTGTTTGGTGCCAGTTGGATACTACAAATTGTGTTTGAGAATTAAACTAAATAATCAGTCAATAGCCAAAGTTTGCCACATTAAGGACATCTAATCGTATCTAAACTGGTGGTTCTCATCCAAAATAAGCTGTGATGTGGGCCAGACCTACACAAAACTATGACAAAATGACACACACTGTTTCAGGCCTGACACTGTGCAAATATGATGTTAAACAATATCTAATTGATCTAGCAGTAGGACTGTTGGTCATAATATGACCTATGTCAAGGACACAGAAGCAATACATATTTAAAAAAAAAATACCAAAATACACACAAAACGAGACAATGGGTTAAGTTGTATTACAAGTATAATTAGTGACCAAAATGAGTTACACCAATTCATTAACTGACTGAGACTAAGGGACTGAGAGCCTCAACTGAGATAGTATAAACATAAGAAGGGACAGCAAAGCAATGTATGATTTCATTGCAAAATAATGAGCGGTTGCAGAGGTATCATGGGACCACACACACGTCTATAGGTGGGGCACTTAACACCTGCTACCAGGTAATCTCGACACCTCAAACATAAACCTGTCTTATTACAATATAATAGGCCAGGGAACCGTGTATAAAACAAGACGGAATCTCTTCGATCATATACAGTGATTCATTTCAATAAATAAAAGAGTCTGTTTATTTTAAGTTTTCCTCAGTAGATGTTATATATATATATATATATATATATATATATATATATATATATATATATATATATATATATATATATATATATATATATTAGTACACTACACACACACACAAGGACACAACCAGAGGCCAAGACAGCTGACTAGTGTAGATAAGCCCTGTGACTGCAAATCTCAATATATTCTCAATCTTCCTGCCATAAATCATTTCCAAGCTACGTTATAGTTTCAATACACTAAATTCGCCAAACCCCTGTGAATGTTCGAAGAATTATGACCAAAAAGGATGTCTGGGAAGGCAGATCACTAGATTGACTGTGTGTGTGTGTGTGTGTGTGTGTGTGTGTCACAGCCAGTATTTAATATTCAGCTGGATAACACCGACCGTAGCTAAGCTAACTCCATTGCTACTTACTACAGCTACTGGTGGGAGGTCATATTCATCAGGGAATGGGTTACTACGTCTGTTCATTTAAAAAAAAAAAACGCACACTGACGTTTTCACTACAATCGCATAATAAAATAAACGAGACCCTCATTTTAAGATGTTTCAAAGTCCTTACCTGCAGGTGCTCCTGGAATCTGATGGGCAGGATTTGAGCCATGATGATGGTGGTTTCTCTTCGCTTTCCTCTCTAATTCCTGCTATTATTTCTGCCTAATCTAAACTACTCCAGAGCCGAGAATGAATGGAGGTGGTCTTGTGTATTTTGGGGGGGCAGATGAACCGGGAATGTGTTAGGTTTCTCTAGTCGCCCGTTGAATGTAAATGAGGCGCTTCAACTCCAGAATGTCAACCGCCGCTGAGAGGAACTCTAGAAACCTGCAATGGCGGCGGAACCCGTCCGGTGGAGAAACGCACCGGAAAGAGACGTAGATCTCAATGGAGGCGGAGGGATACGAGCACTGCGGAGAAGAGGGATTTTAGTTTGTTTGACTATAAAATGTTAGTAATATACACGTAGGGATATTGTGAATGTGTTATACGTATTTTTTTTTAACATGGGAGAACTTAATAAGATAAGTTTGAGCGTAAAGGCTGAGGGTACTAGTTCTTTGCGAATCGCCCTTTTGCCACATCATTCGTCCTCGTGAATTGACGTCAGTTCCGATATTATTTCTTATGTTTTATTTGTATATTACAGGCAGGGGCGTTTTTCTAGGGTTTCATCAGTACTGGGGAACGGTACCCTACTTAAAGTGTTTGCGTGTATTTAGTAATGTTTTGATAGTCTTTTGGTAAGAAAATACAGTACAGAGTCGTTTTAAATGCAGGTGTTGAACTTAATAAAGATATTCTTCATCGCAGGCCATTTAACAGTATGATTCATTTGCGGGTTTGTAAATAAATCGCTATTTTTGTTCTTTGTGTTCAACGTATCTCATGTTTTGCTGAGTGAAAACCCACTCCGAACGAGTCAGTGTACGAGATATGTCCGAATCATTCAAACTGAATGGCGCTGTTTCTGTTTGCCGAATTGACCAAAATTATAGAAAAGAACCGACTCATTTGAGAATGATTCATTTGCTAATCGGGTGGCGCTAGTTTTAGAAAATTAGGTTGGAGAACGTTTTATTTACTTGACTGCCAAAATTATATTTATTATTTGTGATATGTGCATTTGTTTTTGCAAGTGTAAGCATATAAAAACAGAACATTATTAGTTCAAATACTGAATCAATTAATTGAAAAATGCGTACATTATATATATATATATATATATATATATATATAAAATCATACACAATTGTTCATTAATCTACCATAAATTTGCATAGAAAATGTGCAATTATAAATCTTTGTTATTCCAGAAAGTGGATTGGTGCAGTAGAAAACACTTTAATATGATATTTTGGAGCATAATGCAGTATGTAATATAACTAATGAAACAAATAATTATGACAATAATGCACAGTGACACCTGGTGCATATTAGATGCACACTATTGTAATGTGTAAAAGACAAGGGTGTGGGAAAAAAATGAAATTAATTTGTTGGTCAATTCCTTTCGAGTCTGTAATGGTGGGGCTGATAGCCATGAATTTTAGTCATTTCCTCTTAAACTTGGTCAGAGTTTGTGAACAGTTAGCTCTGCTCAGAGGAAGGTGTGGCCAGCATAGTGAACTTGTTGATCCGAGTTGTAAAAACACATCTGTAATACTTGTGTGTCAATGTAAAATTCCATACACCACAAAACAGTACTGCAGTTCTCTGCTATATAGAAAACATGTTAAAGATATTGTACACCTAGACCTTGCTGCCTGTTCCCTATTTTAAGTTAAATTCTATTTCATACTGCCACCTAGCGTTTTTCTAACAAAACTACAAAAACAACAGTTAAATCAAATAACCAAAACCATTTTATATTACTTGAAAATGTTTTTTAATGTTATCCATAATTTAAGTGGTCTAAGCAATACATAATACTTAACTGTGAATAAATAAAACATTTGGTCACTGAAACTATGACAAAAAAAAACATGATTTAAAGTGTTATCAAATTATCCCATATAACATAAATACAGCACATATTTCATTACCATTAAAATACTTGAAATATTCCTAATCCAATATGTACGAAGTTTACCATATACATGTTCTATTACAAATAATCTAAAGTGCAAACAGTTACTGTTATCTTTCTTTAAAAAATAGACCAGTCACAAGTTCAAAAAACAGTGTGACAGAACTACAAAAATACACTTTTAAAAAATTTGGTCAGTCATCTTAGTGGTAACTTCAAAAAACACTTTTCAATGGAACACCCCTCACACTGACACCAATGAACTAACATACTGTAGTAACAGTGGTCACTGAAGCTGGTGTACAAAGTTGGAAGGGCTGCCCCAGTAGCCATGCTTGCTGCGGTAACCCTGTTGGACCCAGCTGTGCGGTTTAAAGGAATGGTTGGGTCTGCAAGGGGGGCGGATCATGTAGTGTGGCCGCTGAGAGTAATGCCCTTTCCCTGGGCTGAATTTCTTTCTTGGTAGAGGATTCCAAACTGGGGCACTGGCATATACAAGCTTTACAAAAGAAAGAGATGACAAGAAATTGAAACCATTAGAAACAATGGTTACATACATGTGCATTATATTTCACTGAAAAAAGTGAAATTTCCCTTCAAAAGAACCAATTCACCTGCTTATGACGGTTTCAAAAACAGTTTACAGGTTTCCCAAACCTTGGTTAACTTCAAATTCAAGGACTTTCCAAGTCCAATACCCTCAAATTCAAGGACTTAATGTGGGGACACATTTGTTGTGTCCAACAACAAACGCTGAGGTACCATCGTAGTAGTTTTGTGAGTGTGTGAACTCATGGCAACATTCAACACAAAGTACCTCACGTGGAAAACACTTAACGTAACGCGTAAATGCGCATAACTAACGTAAATCAAGTAAGCTAGTATGCATAGGCCAGGAAGTGATGGCGAAATAACACATTAGCGGACCGGAGGGAATTATATGGACAAAATAAATTGAAGCACTTTCAAGGACCTGTATGTTTATTTTCAAAAACTTTCCAGGGCCTTGAATCTTTTTTTCCAGATTCACAAACTTTCAAGGATTTCAAGGACCCATGGGAACCCTGAGTTTAACTTGGATTTTCTATAAGCTTTTCACTTTAATTTTGCATCTGTCCCAACTTTTTTGGAGTGTGTTGCAGCCATCAAAATTTGTTTACATTTACAAAATATAATTAAGTTGTTCATTGAGAACATTGGAAATCTTTTCTTTGAACTTTTGTCAGTTAGATAAAGTTGAAAGAGAATTAAATCACAGATTCTTGTTTTTATTGCATTTTACAAAATGTCCCAACTTTTCAGGATTTAGATTAGTAGAAGACAGTCCATATAATATGATTAATAACCTACAATACCATTCAGAGAGTTTTAATTAATACTTCTACTCAGCAAGCATGGGCGGCGCTAGGGAGGGGCTAGCAGGTGCTTCAGCACCCCAAGAAAGACCAAAGCACCCCGATAGCACGCCCAAAAATAATTTCTGGAAGCAGTTATATTCAGGCTGTATTCCATGGAAGCCCTGAACCGCATGGTGAAGAAAAAAAAAGGAAAACTTATCTTGTTATTTCGAGATATTAAGTCGTTATTTCAACAAAAAAATCATTATTTCAACATAATATCTCGTTATTTTGACATAATATCTGTTATTTCGATAAAATATCTGTTATTTCAACATAATAAGGGGACATTAAGCGTTCTTATAATGGTTTTCTATGGGAGGAAAATGCTTAATGTGTAATTAAACACGTTGCGTTCATATTCTGGGCTCATCTGATTTTTTGTACATAGTATAGCCTACTTTATTATGAATTTAGTATCATAATGATTAATAAATGCACGCACAATTATCCGTTAACTTAATAAATGTTGCAGATCTTTTACTATGCACAAACAAATGCCTTTCAACTTATGTGTGCAAAATTCAGAATTAAATGAATGTGCTGCAATTTGTACAAATAGAGAGTCTGTGGGCTTACTATACGTGTTGTAGCCAATAATTAAATTAGCACACTTAGTTTAATATTTGTTAAAATATTATAATGTTTTTTTTTTCATCTATGTTGATTATGAAAAGTGAACAGCATGATAGGATGCAAAATATATCGGGAGACATGGAGTGGGTCAGACATGAATTTGACCGCTTCATACATTTTTGTTTTGTAGAAAGCCTTTCTTTAAAGTGAATTTTGTTTTGTATAAATTGTATCTTAATTTTAATACATTTTTCATCAACCAGTTGCCTGGATTTAATAAATAAGAAGTAAATAGCAGCCAATATAATCATGATGATATTGCATTGCACGTGAACTGGAGCGCATATCATCGTAAATTAACCGAAACTCAGCGTATGCCTCACAGACATGATAAATATTATCTACAGAGCGCTTGAAATGTCTTTAAACAAAAAATTCAAAACTAAAAGAAATAGGCTACTCTCTGATTATGTAATCCATTATGTGCATTTCTCTCTATAGGTGCGTTCACTACGGAGATGGCAATCGTCAACTTCATCTTTGCAGCCGACATTCAAAATTCAGCTTACCCATCGTAGAAATAATCTCACATTTTTAAATATAACAAAAAAATATATTAAATTATAATAATATAATAACAATAAAATAATATTTCACAATATTAATATTTTTAATTATTCATTTTTTATCAAATAAAAGTCACTTAGTAAGCAAACTTCTTTCAGAAACAGAAAAGAAAAAACATACCAACCCCAAAATTTTTAACAGTACTGTGCCTATGGCAATCAAGGCAATCCAAATACATTTAGGACATTGTACCTGGTATGGAGAGTGGTTGTAGAGAGGTGGGTTGTACTGGAGCTCTCTGCATGTGGTGTCCTCATCCGAGGAAGATCCGGAGTGGTAATCCGACGTGACCCTCTCCACAGCGCTCGTCACTTTCTTTGTCACATCCTCTTTATCATCATCGTCATCGCTTGAGAAGGTGGCCACAGTGAAACCATGATTCCTCTCGCCATACCTGCAACCATCTCAGAAGTAAAGATTGCTTTCATATTTGAGCAACATACAGTACAGTTGTAAATAAGTAGAAAAACTCACCTACAGCACACCTCTCCAGGGTCGACCCAAAGCGTGAGTTCCTTAGGCAGACCAAGGTCTTTGTACTGCACTCCACTCTCAGCACATGCTCTCAGCAATTCAGCATCCTCTTTATGGAAGCGGTTCACTCTGATGCACCTGCACAGGATACATTTATAGCTCATTTTAACATCACATGAAGCATGACATGCATCCTGAACATCTGACTAGATGTGAATGTCACTGCACAGTACTGTTTATCAGACTGCTGTACCTGAATGCTTGGCCCTTGTTGGGGTTGTCTGGATACCAATGACCCTTGAACTTCTCCTGCAGTGCTACAGTTAACCGCTCCACAAACAGGTCCAACTTGTCTGCTTCCAACTTCTCAGCCTTCTTTATCAACCGCTTCAAGAAAAACACCACCGCTGCTATTTCTTTCTTCATCGTTAGCTGTTCAGCTGAAATTCAGGTCCAACTTCTGTCCATGTAAAGAGACTTGATTAAATATTAAATAGATACTTAAATAAATACCACAACAACACCCTGTGATGATAATGCATTTTCTTGAATATAAAATAAATTAACCAAAACATGACTTTCAATTAAAGAAATGATATATATATATATATATATATATATATATATATATATATATATATATGTATATATATGTATATATATATGTATGTATGTATGTATATATATATATATATATATATATATATATATATATATATATATATATATATATATATATATATATATATAGAATTGTTTTATAATAATACAATAAAATATTACAAAACCATTTAAAGGTTTGGGGTCAGAAAAAATGTTTAGAATAATACAATTAAAATAATTAATAGTAATAATAAGAATAATTCAAATAGCCCAAAACATTTTTTTTATTCAGCAAGGATGCATTACATTGACATTACAGACATTTCTAATGTTACAAAATATTTCCACTTCAAATAAATGCTGCTCTTCTGAATATTAAAAGTGTTACAATTCCAACAAAAATATTAAGCAGCACAACCATTTTCATCATTGATCATAAGAAATGTTTCTTGAGCACCAAATCAGCATATTAGAATGATTTCTGAAAGATCATGTGACACTGAAGACTGGAGTGATGATGCTGAAAATTCACAGGAATAAATTACAGCTAAAAATATATTAAAAGATAAAAGTTATTTTAAATTATAATATTTGACAATAACACTATTTTACCAGTTTTTTATAAAAATAAATTCAGTCAGATATCTTTCTTTTTTTAAAAAAAATCTTACTGACCCTCATCTTTTGAATATTAATGTAATTTTGTATTTATTAAACTAGAAAACATTGTTGCACTCAAAATGGATAAAAAATCCTTTATTTATTAAATGATTCAGTAAACAATAAAACAATTAAATAATCAACACAAAACATTTGAGTATTATTATTATTAATAATGAATATTAATAATTGGGTCTTTTTTTTAAGACTTCCAATAACTGTTAGGTCAGATTTCTTTCTAAACCATCAATCCATCAACATCAATCTACGCATGTCCCAGAAACATAAGCTCTAAGATGTTGGCTGTCTATGAACACAAACCCTAGAGAGAGAGAGCAAGTGATTAACACAAAGCCGGTCAGACGGCGGGACAGAACAGCAGGATGGCGCGCTAATACGTTTGAAAAACAAGACCATGACAGAAATGGCCATTCGTTTATGGAACTTAATAGCATCACCTCAATATTATTTTCTAGACTGTATTACATTTTTATCATTATTGTATACTTTTAAATTCCAGAGTTGTAGTTTAATTTACCAAATATTATCTAGAAAAACGAACGTCATATTTATAAAAAAACAAACAAAAACAAAACCTTAATCAGTCTCCAATGTGTGTGTGTATAATATATATATATATATATATATATATATATATATATATATTTATTTATAGAGAGAGAGAGAGAGAGAGAGAGAGAGAGAGCATATTATATAATACATTCCTATATTTTATAAAACGTATTTTAAAATACTAAATAGAAAAACTTCTTTTACCAGTAGTTTCTCAACTGGACTTCAATTAGTAACACTAATTTATTTAATATAACACTTATTTAAATGTCATATTAAAACTATACTCCTTTTCCATTTTTAATAAATATTGCAATAATTATTACAAACTGAATCCAGCTAACGTTAACTGTAGCCTAGCCGAGGTTAACGTGGCCTCGATTCCATTTTCAGTTGGCTTTTCTGACAGTTTCCTTTAAAAACATTAATTTCAAATTATTTTATGTAATATTTGGAGCTTATAAACATTTTACTTTTATGCGAGTTCGCTACATCACTACAAACAGATATACTGACCGTGTTTTCCTTTCATCCACATGTGGCCAACTCCTGCTGCCCGCCTGGCGCACAACAGACACTCCAGATCTGCTCCGCGCGAATACGGGTGACGTGACCATCTTGTGCGCATGCTTACAGGAAATGATTCATGAGTCGATTCTTTTGATTCACGAAACGAATGATTCATTGATTGGCAGAGTGTGGAGAAGAAGAGCTGAGCAGCACACACGTAAATGGATGCAGGGTGGAAGTTTCTTTCCTTTTAATCAAATGAATTAAAATAAGTATGCCATATTTCATTTTTTGATCAAACAGAAATGATCAAATAAAGGCTGGTATCCTGTCACATGACAATGAGAACTGTGGGCAGTTTTATAAATTGGACAATGGCGCCATCTAGCTTGCAAAGTGGTGCTTGATGAACTGATAAACTCGTGACAGGGTCTCTGTGTTGTGAAAAAATGACTATTGCTGACTATCCACTCAGAATGACTATT
The DNA here is from genome assembly GCF_964197995.2 of Scardinius erythrophthalmus. Taxonomy (NCBI): domain Eukaryota; kingdom Metazoa; phylum Chordata; class Actinopteri; order Cypriniformes; family Leuciscidae; genus Scardinius; species Scardinius erythrophthalmus. The sequence goes on from NC_138243.1 coordinate 18,656,067, forward strand.
GCTATCTTTAATTTCAACATGAGCAGCACATGTTGTCAGAAGGGAAATATCTATATCAGGGTATCCACTGCAGTCATAACGAAAGTGCAAAACTTGTGTGGCACATGTCAACAGGAAATACCTATCAGGATGTATAGCTCTTACCTCACTTCACACTTCATCACAAGGACAGAATAATATTGCAACCTGGATTGCAGGGAATTTAGAACTAAAAACACCATGCAGGGCTTTGTGTATAGGGGTTATTGAATTAAAAGAAAATGGAAATGGAAAAAAGAATGGTGGTGCTGGAGCGTCATGCGTTTTGAGACATGTGGCAGGTTCAATTTAGTGATTTCACTGAGAACTTGTTAAAACGGCTAAAAACTTGCTCCACCCCAGATAAAATCAGATTGACCAATATGGCTTGAGAAATAAAAACAAATAAATAAATGACACAAATCATGGTTTTAAACTGTATTTGCACAATGGCTCACTGGAATAACACGCTAGAACAATCAGTATCGTGGAGGTGACTGTTAGATGGATGATGATCACTCAGAACTGAATACAGCACCTCTGTCTTCAGTTCAGAGTGCAGGATGAGCTCAGATGGGACACTGACCTCTACAGGCTGTTGACAGGATCTCATTGGACAACCTTTAGAAGAGATTATTGATGCAAAAAAAAAACATCTGATCAATGATGTTCATATTGATGAAAACAAGAGGAAGGCATTGTGTTAGAGATAAAATCAATACTCACAAATGACTGTGATGATCAGGAGGACAAGAGTCAGCAATGCAGAGGTGAACAAAACTATCCAAATATGACAGTCTATAAAATATGATTATTGAAGGGTCATTATGTATTCTGATGTTTCTATGCAGAATAAAAAGATGTATGTAATGTGTAATACCTCTAAACCTCCCTTTGTTCTCATAACAGTCAGCAGGAGACAGGTGGAGAATCATTGGTTGGCTCAGGGATGAGTGATTTACCCAACACGAGTAGTTTGTACAGTCAGAGACATTCAAATATGAATGGAGGGTGAATGATTCATCTGGGTTGGTTTTGTTAATGTTGTATGTGAGAGAGACGTTCTGAAATCCTCCATTTCTCATCCACACCTGCTCTAGAGCAGAAGGGTAAAACCCCTCAGAGAGGCAAAGAATCGTGTGAAATCCATCCGATGCTCTTACATGTGACACGGACACCTTGGGCTGTGCTGTAGTAAATATAAGAGTTATTAGTAAAAAGATCATGTATTAGGAGAAGATATTTGTCTCAGTTATATTATATACACTCAAGTCACTATGATTTCTGATTCTACTCATAATAAACTTACCAATCACTTGAACAAATGTTCCTTCTTCACCCAAAATCACAGAAGGAGGTGGTATGGTTCTTGTCACAACACATTTGTAAGTGCCAGCATCATTTATCTGCAGATTTGACACCTCAAATGACATTTCCTCAATCTTTCGAATAAATCTAATGTGATCTTTACATGACTGAATTATCCATGAATCGTTACTCTTCCTTAATAAACACAGGTGATTATTAGTTTTAAGTTTCACTGTGAAATATTCAATGTCACTTGATGGTTTGTATTTACAACTGATATTGACTGACTTTCCTCGATGAACAGTCTGAACTGAGGTGCCATTGAATTCTGAATGTCCAGCTATAACAACTGAAAAAGACAGGGCAGCAATAATAATAATAATAATAATAATAATAATGTTTTAGTTATCACTTCACTAGATTTAATTTAAAATAATATTGATTCAATAAAAATAATTAATTATAAATAAATATTTATATTAAATATAAATACAATATTAAAATAAGATTTTCAAATTAAAATACCAACCAGACAGAAGCATCCATACACATGTGGTCACAGAGTTACACTTTGATGACATCTAAAGAAAAAAGAAAGTGGGATATTGATTTCCCAGTTTTGAACAGAAGTAAACTATATAGCAGGGTAAACTTCTACTGGCTAGATGAAGAATGAAAGATCATAGCAAATATTATTTTTGCGTTTCCATTTGCCCCTACTGCAAGAAAGAAAGAAAGAAAGAAAGAAAGAAAGAAAGAAAGAAAGAAAGAAAGAAAGAAAGAAAGAAAGAAAGAAAGAAAGAAAGAAAGAAAGAAAGAAAAGAAAAGAAAAGAAAAGAAAAGAAAAGAAAAGAAAAGAAAAGAAAAGAAAAGAAAAGAAAAGAAAAGAAAAGAAAAAGAAAATAATTTGATTGCGTTTCCACGACTCTTCGACAGAATCACTGTAAAAAATAAAAAATCCCCCTAATTCAACTTAACGACTTAAGTTCAGTTGCTGATATTTAAGTTTAATCAAATTGGAATTTTAATCAACTTTTTTAAAAATCTTGTGTAGTTATCATTTTTTAAAAAAATGAAGTTTGTTCAAATATTTTGATGAGTTAAAGTAATGGAAAAACATGTTATAATGAATTTCTAAGAGCAAAAGAACAATAACTTTTCAAGAACAAAATACAGAAGAGAAAAAGATCAGTTACTCTTTCGCAATTAAGTGTATGTGTACACAAAATGTAGAGTTGTCAATGTACAAAATACATAAAAATAGATTTACAATGTTAATTATTTTGGAAATGCATCTAATTTGCAAACATGAGTTAATTCATTAGCTAATATTAACTAACAATGAGCAATATATATTTTTACAGCATTTGTTAACCTTTGTTAATGTTATTAACAAATTGTTTAATAAAAAATTGCTCACAGTGCATTAACTAACAGTTACAACTTTTGGTACTAAAAAATTTAAGTTTTGTTTTTAATTGTTAGTTCATGTTAACAATGAAATCTTAGTGTTATTAAAATATTTGGACAGAACACCACAACTGACCAGTCAGACATATGCCAAAATGCCAGAGAGCCACACAATAAGCGGTTTGTCTTTCCTCTAAATTATACATTTGCAAGACTACATTTTTGATATGGAGCAAAACAATTGTTTCAGTTAAGTCAATAACCATTTAAACAAAAGTCGATAAAAGTTAACAAATTCACCAGCAACACAAAATTCCTCTGCATCATTATAATGTTTCCATTTCCATTGATACGGTCTGTTTATACTGATCTTGTAATATGCATTACAAAAGTTCCCATGTACTCACCTTGTCATTTTTTTTCAGAGATTGCATCCTCTTTTGTATTTTTTTACAGGTCTCTGTTCCAACTAATAATGGTGCAAATGAAGAAGTTGGTCTGCGGTTGTGCTGTAAAGTCAGAAACAAGCTCAACCGATCCGACTGAGGCAGTCTGAGATACAGTTTACTCAGTTAGAGTGTATGTGTGGAAGAGAAACAAATTAAAGTTATTTCTTTTTTATCACACCCAGATTCTGTCATCAAGCGAGAAGCCAATCACAACTGTTTTCTTCTTTTAGGCCTTCCTTGATTGGATGGCACCCATATAAAAGTTTAGTTTAGTTTTATAAAGAAGAAACATTATGACCTGAAGTTGCAGTGACAATGTCTTAAAAGTGTTCAATAGTGAAATCAAATGTCTTGTAGACTTTATTTGCTTGTATTTGTCTCCATCAAGAGTCTTTTTAGAGCATCATCTTCATGATCTGACTGAGCAGCTGAACTGGTTATTTTAACCACACAATGACATGCAAAGCGGATGTAGGTCATAGGCAAAAGTGCAGAAGCAGTAAGCTACATGTGACAAATAAAGAATGAACAGTTTATTAATGAATTATTTAAGTATACGTCAACACAGGAAAGAAAACTGCACTCAGCAAACCATTTCATTTGGTTCTTAAAATGCTGAAGCTGCAAATACCTCATGGTCATATTTTGTCAGCAGAACATATTTACAGTCAAAATGTTAAGCAAAGTAAAAAATCATAGAAATATAAATCACATACACAAGTTGGTGTCTGGTCAGTGAATGATATAGACATGGATCAGGCTATCAATCATAGTAAAATGTCTTTGTTCAGTGTTTATTGTGGAGATGAGTGGACTCTGACAGGGCTGCATGGAACTGGATGATGGTCACCGAGTGTTGAATACAATGCCACAGAATGCAGGGGATCGTGGAGCAAAGGCTCAGGTGTGACACTCATTCCTACAGGAGGCACAGTCTGTGAACGTGCTCTTCCTGGAAGAACATGAGAATAATGACTTGATCTGTTCTGATTGCTCATGAGACGATAAGAAAAAACAATGCATGAGTCCCTTCCCACCCTTCCCCTTTGCACTGTTATTTTGTTAATATGTTTATATTCATAAAATTTTCATTTTCGTAAAATTAATTTATGAAGACATGCAAAACATGTAAAAAAAAAAAGTCTAATTCGGATATCCATGCTGTGATTTAAGGGTCCTAGAGGAGCATGCGTATTTCACTTATATAAAACCATGTGCGTGAGTGAACAGAGCATCTGGTAAGCTGTTCATGTTTTGGTCTTTTCAGTTTGAGTCACAGTAAAGAACCTTGGTTTCATGCACGTTCGACAGTTGCTGTTATTACTCTGGTATTTTACTGTAAAAAATATATTATTCCAGACTACATTATATTTCAACACAAATCCAATTAATTTTTGGGTGCTAATTACAAAAACAGTGCCTATTTTGCACTAGCATGTCATGTCATTTCACTAGTTCGCATTTACATTTTGTGCATCTCACTATCTGTTTGTATAGCAACCGGAACTTGGCAGCTGCAGTGACACGATGATGTTGCCAATTGGCTCTATTATTTAGAAGGCGGGACTTATTCCAACTTATTGCCTTTGCAATATCTACCATTCATAAGTGGTATATGTGCACCACAAGCCAGAAAGGGGTTGTCATTTAAGGCTCTTAAAGAATCTTCCTTAAAGGGATAGCTCACTTTGAAATTAAATGTTGGTATGTTTTAGCTTACCTCAAGGGCATCCAAGATGTAGGTGTCTTTTTTTCCGCAGTAGTTTCAATTTTGTTATTTTTAGGTCAAACCGTTCTTGTCTGTCAGTCATATAATGCAGCTCTATGGTCAAGGTATCAAAGAGCATGCACAGAGTCCAAATTAAAACAATTCCCCGTGAACCAAATTAAACAATTCCCCATCGTAAGTACACATTGATGGCCTAAGACACGAAACGAGCGGTTTGTGTGAGAAAACGAACAGTATTTATATCGTTGTTACCTCTTGAACACAGCCGCGTCCAAGTGATCTGAGGGCGCGGGCGGGTATAGATTTGTAAGATGCGGGTATAGCTCATTTTTTTGTAAATTTGGAGTGCTGTCAATACAGAGAACAATGACAAAAATTGGTGTTGCCTACACGAGTGAATCTGACTGCAGTAGATGTGAAAGATATTAGTAAAAGTGATGTTATTTCAGCCAGCGCTCATACCTGTATTTACATCCTGTTTTTGGTCGAAGTCCATAGTAATCGATTGTCGAGTTCACGCGCATAGGTTTAGTTACCTATGATCACGCGCGTGAACTCGACAATCGATTACTATGGACTTCAACCGAAAACAGGATGTAAATACAGGTATGTGCGCTGGCTGAAATAACATCACTTTTATTCATATCTTTCACATCTACTGCAGTCAGATCTACTCGTGTTCACTCTGAAGGAATCACTCACATTGGCTGTGCACTTGTAATGACACATCAAGGATGTTAAGAGGCTAAAAGCAGGTTTAAAACTTGCCCCATTGAAGTCAACAGGGTGCAAATTTTAAAAAGAGGATAACACGGTGTAGGCCACACCGATTTTTGTCGTTGTTCTCTGTATTGATAGCACTCCAAATTTACAACAAGTAATAAAAACTCGGTGAGTGTTTTCTCACCTCATGGGATCACAACACTAAGAGATAGTAAATCTTTTCCTGGATTTTTTTTGTGCGTTCCCGAGATTAGACCTTCCTTAACATAATGCCGAAAAACCGAAGTCTCTAGGTGGTCTGGTTGAGGAGTAGATAGAAGTGCAAGATTGGTGCGCACAGACGCACAGAACAGAAATCATAAGTTAACAAGCGCAATTTGTCCGGTGGAAAATTGCGCTAAAAAAATTAGCTCAATGTTAAAATTGACCGGAGTTCTCCTTTAACAACAGCTTTTAAATTTGCTGACATATTAGGAATGCTTTTTTTCATGGCATGAAAAACGAACACTTTACTTGAAAATGTGAGTTGTAAAAGCATCATACACAACAGAACAGATAGTTATGTGTTATTTACATAACTGGGAAGATCTTAACTAGCAGAATAGAACATGCATAATATTTTGAGAGATCATACACCGAGTTTTTGTAAGATTTTTTTTTACATATATAGGCAAATATAAACCGTATAGGCCTATACATTTAAAGGTGCATTGTGTAATTTAGGAGGATATGTTGACAAATGCAATATCATCTACATAACTACGCTTTTTTACATTGAAATGCGCCGACATGTTTCTTCAGGGGCCATAAAGAGACAGACACGTTTCATCACTATGTTGTTCTTCGTGCAAAGAAGCAAGCTAAAGTCAGTGAATAAAACTCTGACACAATGATGAACAAATAACAATAATATTTTGCAATAACATATCGGTTTACTGAATAAATAAACCTAATTTCTTAATTTATCTTTGTAAAGAAACCTCATTGCTTTGCTTAACTGGCTGCTCTTTGCTGTCTCAGACGATGACTTCTTTTCTTGTCGGTCACCGTAACTTCTGTTGGTTGCAATTCCCAACCTCACCACTAGATGCCGCTAAAAATTACACAGCGCATCTTTTTTACATTTTAAAACCATGCTGAAGCGTGTTTTTATAAACATGAATTCAACATAACAAATGGTAAAACACTCAAAATGTAGAAAATATAAAATCTACTCTACTTTACTGCAAGCCAAGAGGTCACACATGACATATCGATCTTCTACTGGTCACGTGATGCGAATTCGCAGTTTAAATGCAAGCAAAACTTTTCGGATAAGCTTGCATGCGTTTGAATGGCAGTCCATGGAACGAAAAGTGCAGTTTTATACCCATTACAAATGCCAGTTGACCAGGAGATTTAAAAACGAACAGTTAATACAGCTTATGCAATGATTTCGAATTCATCGGGAAAATCGCATGGAAGGGCGACTGGAAGCGTGAGGAGAAGAAAGACGGATAAATTCGCCTGTTTGCAAATCGAGGAAGAGTTTTGCCTGCGCCTGGACGAATTTACAGGAGGACGCCGAGGACGATGGAAAATTCCATTCCAAGAGAATGATAACTGGGATTTCAATTTATAAGAACAGACTCTATATTTTGGAGATCAAATATTAAACTTACTTAAACGCTCACACACGACTGTGATAATCAGTATGGCAAGAATCAGCAGCACACAAGTCACCAGAGCCACCCACGTTGTTATAGGCCTACCTATGAAAGAGGGATATTGAGCAACATAACACAATGATTGCATAAAAATTCTAATAATTTGAGCAAATATTTTTATAAGACACACTTTGGTATTTTCTGCTTTGTGCACCTCTGTTCTCATAACAGTCAGCAGGAGACAGGTGGAGAATCATTGGTTGGCTCAGGGATGAGTGATTTACCCAACACGAGTAGTTTGTACAGTCAGAGACATTCAAATATGAATGGAGGGTGAATGATTCATCTGGGTTGGTTTTGTTAATGTTGTATGTGAGAGAGACGTTCTGAAATCCTCCATTTCTCATCCACACCTGCTCTAGAGCAGAAGGGTAAAACCCCTCAGAGAGGCAAAGAATCGTGTGAAATCCATCCGATGCTCTTACATGTGACACGGACACCTTGGGCTGTGCTGTAGTAAATATAAGAGTTATTAGTAAAAAGCTCATGTATTAGGAGCAGATATTTGTCTCAGTTATATGATATACACTCAAGTCACTATGATTTCTGATTCTACTCATAATAAACTTACCAATCACTTGAACAAATGTTCCTTCTTCACCCAAAATCACAGAAGGAGGTGGTATGGTTCTTGTCACAACACATTTGTAAGTGCTAGTATCATTTATCTGCAGATTTGACACCTCAAATGACATTTCCTCAATCTTTCGAATAAATCTAATGTGATCTTTACATGACTGAATTATCCATGAATCGTTACTCTTCCTTAATGAACACAGGTGATTATTAGTTTTCAGTTCCACTGTGAAACATTCAATGTCACTTGATGGTTTGTATTTACAACTGATATTGACTGACTTTCCTCGATGAACAGTCTGAACTGAGGTGCCATTGAATTCTGAATGTCCACCTATTACTGAAAAAGATGACAAATCAGTTTTACATTGTAAGTTATATTAAAAAGTAGGGATTCAATTCAGAGAATTTTCACATTTTGAACAGTATGGTATAATCACCAGAAAATAAGGACAGCAGCATCAGAGCACATGTGGTCACAGATGATGATATCTATTAAGAACAAACAGAGAAATACAGTGATTATACTACAAATAGATATTTTGGTTTGTTCTGAAATAATGACTGGCTGACTGTACATGCTCAGGTGTTTAGTTAAATAAACATGAAATATTGATTTGAACTGAAATTAGGCTACTTTGTTAAATGAGAGTGCACGCTACACAATACATGAAACTAGCACAAGTATGAGACCATTTGCCAAGCCAACTTAGTTATTATAAATCATTATTTTCCCAAACATATTTGACAATAGAATTCAGCAATTGACCAATCAGATTCAAGCATTCATAAGAAGCTATAGTCTTTCCACTAGTGCTGCACGATTAATCATATCGCAATCGCGATGTCAAGCGCAGTTATGACACAAAATGTTGCGATTTTATAAAGTAAATAAAAGCATGTGTGGACATGACAGCCCATTCTCCCTGAGAGCTGTTTGCTAATTTTCTACACCGCTAATAGCACGAAGACCAGTTTCAGTTTAGTGGCGCATATGGTCTGCGTACTGACAGGGCTCTCTGCATGTCTACAGCATTAGGTGAGATATATTTTTTCCATGAGAAAAATTAACATGTATCTACTAGCCTACTACCTAATATTTATCCTAATGAATCGATATTGACTCAAGATCGGAATAAAATCACAATATCAAGCAATACTAAAAACAGTAGCCTACCAGTCATTGTATCATGTAAACATTGTAACATATTGTCACTAAACCTAACAAAATTCTGTTTAGTTACCAAATGTTTTGACAATCACAAAATCCTGCTTAAATGTCCCTGTTTGTCTGGACAGAATGTTCAAAATATCTTATTTTCATGAGCAATTAATTTTATACTATTGTTGAGACAATAACAAGTTCACAGTATGCAAAGATGTCATTATTTAATTTTGTAAAAAAAATATAATTTTAATTTGAAAACACTGAGTTTAGAAATACACATTTCAGCATTAGCCTATCACTAATCTGTGTGTGCATTTTCCTTGAGAACTAAGCAAGTTGACTCATGAAACCAGTTATCGCAATCGCATTATTGACCTCAATAATCGCAAAATGACATTTCCCCCAAAACGTGCAGCCATAATTTCCACAAAGTGATACATTTCAAGACTATAAAATATCACATAAATTACTGTTTAGTTAAGCGTCACAAAACTGACCGAAACATATATCAAATTTTAATGAAAAACGTCAGAAAGTAAAAGCTGATTTATAAAAGTAAAACATATATATAAATTACTATTGTAATATAAAACTCCCAAATTCTCACCATTTCATATTTCAGAAACTGCATCCTCTTTGCATTTTGCATGGGACTCGCTGACTGTTCTAACTCATGATAGTGCAAATGGAGAAGTGATGTTGGTCTGAGGTGGCGACGTAATTTCCTAGGTCAACTCAGAAACAAGCCCATCAAATCCGACTGAGGCTGTCTGAGAGTAGGCTACTTAATTTGTAGACTGATTTAAAAAAGTATTTTAAAGTATTTACCGCTTATTTTAAAAAAAAGTAGTTATTCTACGACATACAACCTTCAAAGTCAATCTGTATTCATCCAGGGAGAAGCCAATCACAATGCTCCCTTTTCTTTTATGGCTGCACTGATTGGAGGGACCAATATAAGAGGCATTGTTCATAGTCCAAACTACAGTGGAGAAGTATAACATCATGACCTGCAGCTGTCTGACAATGTCTAAAAGTGCAAGGGCGTTTTAAATGTTAACCCAAATGTCTTACAGACCTCATTTGCTCATAACGGTCTGCACCAAGACCTCGTTTGTAGAGCATCTTCACGCTCTGTAGAGGCGGTGAGGTCTAGTTATTTTAACCACAGCGGGGTTGTAGCCTAAAACACGTGAAATGCAGGGAAGCTCTCATTTAGGTCACGTGTGAAAATGTAGATATGAAGTCAGTGCATGGATGATGTGCTCAGACCTAATTTTTGCCTGCAGTTTCACATAGGTTTCGGTTGAAGATGAATCGGAAGCTCTTTATTATTTATACACTAAGTGATATTTTAAGTGTTTAGTTTAGCATGTTAAAGCTTGCCATCTTTTTATACAGGCAATTGTAAAGAAATGTTTTTGCCCTGTTAAGGAGAGAAAATAATTTTGATTAAAGATTATGAAGGCACATGATTTAGGAAAAAAGAATGATGTGCACGGATAAATAATTTATAATAAATAATTAAATATTCCATCAAAAAACAAGAATTTCAAGGATTTTAATTTTGTGGTGACTTTAAGTCTGGAAAACACAACTTTTAAAAATTTGAACAGATTTTAAAACACTACATGCATACACTTGTCGACTTTGTGAATGGTTACAGAAAAAAACACTCTAAATGACTGAGGACAAGATACATTCATATGTTGAGCTAGAGATACATTCAGGATGCATTCAAGATACATTCAGATTTGTAAGGAACGTTCACTTCCTCGTAGTTACTTGTATGTTGGGATTTTTTGCGCTACTTGTACAATGTGACCACTGTACTGCTGTAGATGTATTTAGGCATTGATAGTGTTGCCATAAAATTCCCAGTCGACATAAACAGCTCCGAGTAGAACATCACGTGTTGTCATGTCGAAATTACGGTAATTATGACATGCCTAATTATCACATGGTAATTATGTGTTCTAAAATCAGCTCAAAATATCAACCATGTTTGATATCCTCCGACTGGATGGAATCATAGTCTGAAGCCCATCATACACTGTGATTTTCTGTGAAATTTATCAACACAGGCTTCCCAAAATCTATAGAATGAATACTGTAGAACACAAAGAAAAAGAGCAGTAGTGAAGCAGATGCAGATAATCACAGCCGTACTAATAAATTCAGGCAAACAGACACAATTGCAAGTGTTTGTTTTTGCTCAACAAGCAATATGTTAATATTAAGTAACTAAACGATTCACTGTTATTTGAATGAATGGGTTGAGTGAATGATTCAATGAATCACCCATAAAGAGTCACTTGTTTTGTTCCTAAATTAAACGTGTTTGAACAAATCGGCAGAGGTGTCAAGTAACGAAGTACAAATACTTTGTTACCTTACTTAAGTAGAAATTTGGGGTATCTATACTTTACTGGAGTAATTATTTTTCAGACGACTTTTTACTTGTACTCCTTACATTTTGACGCAATTATCTGTACTTTCTACTCCTTACATTTTAAAAATAGCCTCGTTACTCCTATTTAATTTCGGCTTGTTTTCATTCCGGCTTGTCGTCGTTAAAAAAAATAAAAATAAAAATTGGCCAATTACACAAACGGTTTAGATCTGACTCCCGCCTCCTGAATACACATCGCTAAACTGATTGGCGTTGTGGTGTCTGTAAGTTTTTTAATTTATTTTTTTCCTTACATTACTTTTACTTTTATACTTTTACTTCAGTAAAAAGCTTGAGTTGATACTTCAACTTCTACAGAAGTCTTTTTAAACCCTAGTATCTATACTTCTACCTGAGTAATGAATGTGAATACTTTTGACACCTCTGCAAATCGGTTGAGTGAATTCAATAACAACCACTTGTCATCATCTAAAAGCTCAATAAAAAAGTTTTTTTTATTTGAAAATCTGGAATCTGAGGGTGCAAAAAAATCAAAACATTGAGAAAATTGCCTTTAAAGTTGTCCATTTATGTTCGCGATTGTGTTCCATTCACTCACAAAAATAAATGTTTTATATATTTACGGTAGGAAATTTACAAATTTCCTTCATAGAACATGATCTTTACTTAATATCCTAATGATTTTTGGCATAAAAGAAAAATTGATCATTTTGCCCCATACAATATTGTTGGCTACTTGTGACTGGTTTTCTGATCCAGGGTCACATATGTGACCCTGGACCACAAAACCAGTCTTATGTGTATTTTTTTTAAATGAAAATGTATATATCATCTGAAAGCTGAATACATAATCTTTTCATTGATGTATGGTTTGTTAGGATAGGACAATATTTGACCGAGATACAACTATTTGAAATCTGGAATCTGAGGGTACAGAAAAATCTAAATATTGAGAAAATCGCCTTTCAGCATCCATTCAATGCAGCATCCATTCACAAAAATAAATGTTTTCTATATTTAAGGTGGGAAATTTACAAAATATCTTCATGGAACATGATCTTTACTTAATATCCTAATGATTTTTGGCAAAAAAGAAAAATCTATAATCACTGTAAAAAGTGCTACACCCACAAAGTAGGTTTTATATATTTAAAATATTTGTAATCTAGTTTATTTTATTGGTTTTATACAAAAAAGTATCAAAATACTTCATCTTTACTTAAAATATATCAGTTTTTATATAACAATATATTTTAAATAAAACCCATGCAATTTATTTGGGTAGTTATTTGTATGTGGTCGTTGTGTACAACAAATGCTATAAAAGTGAGTTGACAATGCACAATTTATTTGAGCAGCGGTCGATGTGGCAGGTGTGTTCATCAAACGTAAATATTTTAAATTTTATAAGTTGGCATTATCCCTTTTTTACTGGCGGGGACCTTCCAGGCAGATGCAGTATCTTCCTCGGCACTTCAACTGTTTGGTCGCTGCCACGGATCTGAATATCAGGGTCTGATTAACACGGTAAGTTGAGCAAATTTATCCGAATGACTGGTGATGTAAAGTCACGCGAAATCGCTTACTCTTCACTAGGGAGCTGAGGTTAGGTTTGCAAATTGTACTGTATAGCTAGCTATCCTGCACACATGGTAAGATGGCTGCCGCTGCACAGTGTGGTCGATCGGCAGACAACAGCGGTTGAGACCGTGCTGTTATGAAATTAGTGCTGTAGTCATGCCTACTATGTGTTTTAAGGCTTGGGCTTTAATTTTGCCAATACTATCACTTTTAATCGTTAGTTAGCGTAAACTTAAACTAGCATAGTACTAGTTAACGTGTTCTATCTAACTTAGGACTTTTAGCTTACCGTTTAATGTCAAATATTAGTTTAAGTTAATGCTAAAAGTGATATTATTGGTAAAATTAAAGCCAAAGTATCCTTAAAACACAAAGTAGGCTGATTTTAGAGATTTGATCCATGTTATTTTAATGCTGCATAGTCAATTAATGACAGATGTTTGGTTGAAAAAACCCTTAAACTATTTCTAACCTATTACTTAAAGAAGTTACATTTACAACTGATTTTTAACCTTATTTCTAACATGCATTTTCCTGGTCTTTAGATACCCAAGCACTTTTGTTGCCTGGGGTCTTCGAGCTTCACATCCAGGTAAGAAAAACTTCAGAATATAATTATAATTCAATTCAATATAAAATATAAAAATAATTCAATTACAATTTGATCAGATTATACTTTTTGACTGGATTTATCTGCCTCTGTGGAGAAAAGGAGAGAAGTGGTCCTGAGATGCCTGATTGACATGGGGAAGAGACAGGAAGACCTCATCAGTGTCCACCACGTATGTATTGGGCTTAAAGCTACTTGTCTATTTTTATGTCTGTCCAATTGAGCACAGTTATGTCCAAAAGACGTCTTTTCAACGTCTTTGTCAAAAAAGTCGTATGTTGAAGAGACGTCCACTGAGGAGCCAGAATGAATGTTATGACGTCTTTTTTGACGTGTTCTGTAAGTCCAATATAGACGTTCATGGAACCTCCATACAAGGTTAAAACCCAGTTCAGATGTGGACATATTTGACGTAATTTAATGTCTCATTTAGACAATTTAAACTGTTTCTGGACCAAATAAACACTTTCAGGATGCATTAAATTAAAACTCATGTTTATTTCAACGTAATTTCTAATTGCAAAGCAACTCACAGACAGTGTGTGTTTGTCCAAAAATCATGAAATCATTACTGTCTACTAAGGGCAGGCAGCTTAAGGTCCCTGGTTCGAAGCTGATTTCTCTCACGATCCAAATATGTGTGAATTACAGATGCTAAGCTGTCTAAAGGTGTCAGTGCGTGTTTGTCCAAAAATCTTGAAAAGAAACTTCACTGTCTGTGAATTGCTTTGCAATTACACATGGGAATTACATTGAAATAAATGTGAGTTTTAATTTAATATATCCAGAGAGTGTTTATTTGGACTAGAATAAGTATAAATTGTCCAAATGAGACCTTAAATGACGTTGAAAATATGTCCACATTGTCCACATCTGAACTAGTTTTCAACCTTGTATGGAGGTTCCATGAACGTTCATTACAGAACACCTAAAAAAAAGACGTAAAAACCTTGGCTCCTCAGTGGACGTCTTTTCAACGTACGTCTTTGTGACAAAGACGTTGAAATGACGTCTTTTGGACATAATTTTGCTTAGTGGGTGTATTAATATTGTGATGATATGGGGTGATTGTGTTTGCTCTTGAAAGATATTTAAACTGTAGCTTAATTAACAGTAATGTGATGACCAATCAGGTACAGGCAAGGACAATTGCATTTGTTTTATTGTAATGCATCCTTTGAACCAGAAAAAGACAACACTCATGCTAGAGTAGATCATGATAGTTTAGTACCCACACTCAATGGCACTGTCATGGTAAACTTCACTCTGGTCACAGTATCAGTCTAGTATCCACCACCTTTAGCAACAAAAGTAAATTTTTTACTTTGTGTGTTATGTCTTCTACCTGTCTGCTATATTCATCTCATTTCCTATTTATCTGACCAAACTCTTGATTCTTTTTTTGTCTCCACCAATAGAGTCGGGCTGAAACAGAGGTGCACGCTGAGCTTGGCAGTTGCCCACTGAAAATTTACATGTGCCATCACCCCGACACGATTGGGATTATCATAAAGGACAGCCCGTGGTCAGAGGTGTGCCAAACCAGTCGAAAGCATGCTGCCTCCTGTTTGGACTTACCTATGCTCTCGACCACAAGTACCCCTCAAAACTGGTGTATACTTGAGATATATCAGAGGCTTTTTGTGGGATTGGACCCTGTGCATCATCATGTCATTTTTGACATTGCAGTTCCAGTGTGATACAATGTGATGTTATGACTCACATTTACCTTTATTCAAACAGATTGGGCAGTTTGGATATTTCAATGTACTGTTCAGAACAGGTTGAAAATACACTTCTACAGTGTTTGTTTTATATTAGAGTGTACATGTGCGGGCACATTTATTTGCTGTTTTGTAGTCACTGTTAAAAGTGACACTGGTTGACACTTGACATTGAATATATTTAATAAATTATTGTCTTCAATCTATCTTCTCATCTTTTTCTTCTTCAATTGAATTTGTAATTGTTATTGACAAAGTCTGTTTATGTAAAGTTAATCACTGTAGTGCAGGATATAGACATTTAGATTTATTTTCTGAGGTTATAGCCAGGACTCAATTAAAATGTTTATTCACATATGATTAAGTTAATTTTACTAAGAAAATAAAGTTCATAAAACCTAATTAAAATGAGTACAGGTTACTTGTAGCAACCCATAAATAAGTTACCTGTACCAATAAAAGTAGGTTTATCTAACTGAGTAATACTAGTACTATTAGTTAACTCAACTCGATTTTGTTGCGTTTGTATTAAGTAATGTTAAAGTGTTCAATATACTTAAAAAAGGCTGCAAGTTGAATCAACATAAAACATCCAATGCAGCCACTTGCCTCACTTTTTATAAGTTAGATCTAGGTATTACTTTTTACAGTGATTTTGACCCATATATGTTTTGTTGGCTATTGCCACAAATATACCCATGCAACATAAGACTGGTTTTGTGATCCAGGGTCACATACTGTATAACAATCAATTGTTGCCTGGCGTATTGATGTAACCTGCTGAAAAACTCGACGAATCTCCTCCACTAATGCACTTTTGGAACGCTACTCTGTCAATCAAATTTGAAGACCAGAACTACTTGTTGTATTATACTAGGGTAGTGAATACACAGAGATATGTCATTGTATAATGTCTTTATGTTTTTACTTCAACAGGGCTGCATCGAACTGGATGATGGTCACCGAGTGTTGAATACAATGCCTCAGAATGCAGGGGATCGTGGAGGAAAGGCTCAGGTGTGACACTCATTCCTACAGGAGGCACAGACTGTGAACGTGCTCTTCCTGGAAGAACATTAAAACATTGATTCAGTCATAGCACATGGTGACGAAAGTCTAAATCACATGTGAGGGGAAATGAACACTATTACATTAGTACATTTGTGGGCATGATCAGGTTTAGATAGACGACAGAGGTTGTTAAGGTTTACCAATAAAACCAAGAACAGGTACTAAAAGCGTGGGAGATTTGTGACTCACTGTGACTGATGAGATAATGTTACTTCTTTTATAATGTGATAACATGACACTTGATGCCTAATGACATTTTGCATTTTGAGTTCAGATGCAAAAGCCACTAAGTGCCATCTGAAATTTTCCTCTAGAATGATCATTTTTATCAAGCTCGTATATTTAAGTTCAGTAGTTTCACTTAAATGACAATTCATAGGTAATTTTCATTGCCATTTAAGTGAAATTACTGAACTTAAATATACGAGCTTGATAAAAATGATAATTCTAGAGGAAAATTTCAGATGGCACTTAGAGGCTTTTGCATCTTAACTCTTCATATAATTAATATCAAGAAATTCTGAGAGAAACACTTTCAACGGCCCTGTGTTTGCAATTTTTTTTTTTTTAAACATTCCAGTTTCAGAATGACACTTTTAAACAAAGTGAGACTTTTAGGATGTAAAGTGAGACTTACTGTAACATTTACACATGACTGCAATGAACATGAATGTAATGATCAAAAAGACACCCAACACCGACGAGATGATAAAGACCACGTTCACCATCGCACCTACAAGACAGAATAATTGTGAAGGCCTCATAAATACAGTATAACATTTAAATAAAAAATGTGCAATATCTCAAAACTTACCCCCTCTTTCATAGCAGACAGAGCTTGATAAATTGCCCACAAGTGGTTGGTTTAATGATGAGTGGTTTACCCAGCAAGAGTAGATTGTGTCACTGAAGGTGTGTGGCGGCAGTACAAGGTATGAGGATCCATTGAAAGATTTGTGTGAGCTGTTGAGAACGTTTCCATCTTTGATCCACAGCTGTTCAAGAGAATCATGGTAAAATCCCACAGAACACACTAGTATGGGAGATCCATTAGGCCACTTCTCACAGGACAGAGACAAGACGGGACGTACTGCAGGAATTCATGAAAACATTATTATAATATATCTATTGATGGGTTTTTTTTTTCTGAGTACAAAGAAGTATTTACCAATAACTTGAACTCTTTCTACTCCTAGATCCTTTTCAGGTGGTTTTGCAATCCTCTTCACAGTACAGATGTATGTGCCGGTGTCCTGATTTTGGAGATTTAATAGCTCAAAAGATATTTCCATAATCTCTTTAATCCATATGAATCTGATGTGATCTTTACAATCTTGTTTATTCCATGAACCCACATGTAAATATGAACACAGTGTATGATTTAATGTTTGAAGATTCACTGTCATGATTTCTGTGTCATTTGTCCGTCTGTAGTTGCAGGTAATTTTGGCAGACTGTCCATGATTGACAAATAAAGCGTTATTTGCTGCCGCATTGCCAAAAGCTGAAAAACAAAGACCAGCAACAACTTGAATTTCTCATGCTTTCTCACTCGTTGCACATGCAGGAGCTTCCTGTGTTGTTTGCTGAGGCACAACATTTCTGATAGATTCAACTTCAAGTACTTTAGAGGATATTTAATGCAATTTCTATTACCGAAAACCGAAGACAGCAGCATCCACCCACAACAGATCAGAGAGAAACACTGCAAAAAAGTTTACACATTAAAAAGAAATGTCATATGAATATCATTTCAACAAAGATCTTATGAATTAAGTGATAAGATTCAGAGCAGCATATTCACCCCGATTAAATATTCTTTCAGCTTAGCAAAAGCATTATATTCATTTAGATCTGAAATTATTTTCACACATCTTCATAAGACTCACATACTCACCATCGCTCTTTCCTGGGAAAGTGTCAGATGTGGCTGCGATCTCTCCGTCAGGCGTCTCATGCTAAAACTGGGCTTGCATAATGATTTCCTCTTTAAGTAATGCAGAGGTTAGCAGCAGTTATAACAATTTTCACCTGGATCTCGTCAAATTTCTTGTATATTTCATCACACATTTTAAAAAGATGCTAGGTAGACAAAAATAAATCAAAATATGAACAAAATCTTACACTCAGGACTGTTTATCCAATTTTCAACCACCAACAGAGTGCAATTTAGAGATGTAAATTATTAATACATTTATTTTATTTTGATTTTATACTCTAAATTTGCTTGTTAGCTAGAATTAAGTGAAAGAAAATGATGTAAGAGTTGCATCATATCTTCATGTAAATGCTTGTCAACCACAAACATGGGCAAGACTGGAAAATTTAGTTTCAGGCCTATGACGCACGTGTAACCTGTGTAAACCACTGGTATCTACTTAGAACAGAAAATGATCATTATTATAGTGAGTCATTATCATTTTTCACGGTGCCTAGAGATGGTGTGAGATAGTGACAGTTTGGTTTGACAGCAGAACGCAAAACATTTTTATGACGTGTTATTTACAAAAAAATACATAGGCTATTAATTTGTAAGTAAAATACAATTTCACCATCATTAGCCTAAATACCATAACAAAAACCCAAAAAAGTAATGTGACAAAAAGTGCAAAGAGAGATTGCAATGATGCAGTCAGACTGGTGTGGGTTCGATTCTGAATACTGACGGGAAATGACTAAGGTGCCTTTGAGCAAGGCACATAACCCCCAAGTCCTCCCTAGGTACCACAGCAAAATGGCTGCCCACTGTTCTGGGTGTGTGTCAACGGTTTGCAGTGAGTGTGTGTGTGTGTGTGTGTGTGTGTGTGTGTGTGTGTGTGTGTGTGTGTGTGTGTGTGTGTGTGTGTGTGTGTGTGTGTGTGTGTTTTCTACTCACTACTAAAAATGTGTGTGCACTAACTTGGATGGAGTGGACAAACTCAGGACTCATACTTGGTCTTCACATGTCACAAGAATATATGACTCTTACTTAACAGCTGACATTTGCTTACACTGGATGCGAGTGTTGCGTCGTGTCACAAGCACATAGAAGCTGTTGTAATTACAGATGCTGTCTACACTGGATACAATATACAGATGCAAGTTCAGTTTCTGACATATTCCACTCACTTGAGTCTGTCGAAAACAGGACAAATGGAAGAGTGAAAGAAGGTTTGCTTTGACATGACCAGTTTTAACAGCTCACTTGAGTTTCAGATGGGATGCCAGCGTCGGAAACAAGTGCATGAATCATTTTAATTTTAATTTTGCATCAGAGAATTATGTTTGTTCTGAGCATTTTGTTTTGCCAGCGAGGCACAGTGTAATGGAGAGTTCACAAAATAACTTTTGCTTAAAGATGAAGCAGTACCGGATCTGACAGCATCACAATCCGATGATTATGAAATGATTTGTAATAATCCTTTGTCTGTAAATGATGGTTTTATGTGGATTATGTTTTCAAAACACTTGGGTACTTGGGTGTTGATACTGTTTTCTATGCAATGATGAATGATAACCAATCATTGACTGACAAGCCTTAAAGGAGCCGCCCCTTAAAATCAGATTATATATATATATATATATTGTGTTAACATTATAAGGAAACCTCAAGGAACATATTAAAGTAATAAAAAAACAATGTCATGAACACTTTAATATACCACACATAATTGTTTAGTGCTCTTATTCAATGCTTAAAAACAATAACAACACAGTTATTCGAAAAATACTTGCTGTTTACCAACTTACCGTTAACAGCTTACCGTTTTAAATGAAAAAAAAAAAATGAAAAAAAAAAAAAAAGAATTTTCGTCACATTCAGAGAGCACGCACACTGTATCTCAGTAAAACCACTTAACACACTTACTGCCTACATATTGCCCTTGTAACAAGGCGCGCCCAGCATTAAAGGTTAGTAAGCAGCAGTTGTTACCACTCATGGCTGTGGTTTAGCAAAGACTTTATTACAGAACCATTTAGATTATTTAGATCCATTTTCGTCACTTGTCTTTCTGCCTGCACAATCAAACAAACCCAGTGGGTAATGTTAGCTTATTTCAATTGCTAAGTTGTAACTCCCAAATGTATGCAGCAACTAAGTTTTTTTTAATAATAATGGTAGCTTATTTCAACAAAGAATAGTTTGCACAAAAAATTGGTAATGTGAAAGCTGTTATGAGGACCGGGGCAGCGTCCCGGGGTACTAAATACATAGGTGTTAAATACACCTAATCTGTAGGTGGTCTGAGTTTGTTTGCACAGAGATATATCTGGTGCGATTTGTGTGAATGTGAAAGCAACTTGAACTTGAGTCTGCACTTTTTCAGGAAGTAAAAGGTGTCTCCGCAAAGGACACTGTAATATACTGACCTGCGTTGTGTTTTCTATCATGCACACTGTGCATATTAGTGACACAAATGCATCAGGGTTTGATAGAATCAAGTAGGCCCATGCTGTGGGGGCACCAGGAACAAACACACTCGGATTCGAACCGCATCAAACAAAGTCAGTGTGAAAATCCCCCTTTTTTGAGAATTTTGCTTGTTAAAAAACACCAAACAAAAACATTCCAGAAAAAAAAAATACATTACAAAAATCATTCCGCAAACAATTTATGATTAGCGTTTTTGTGCTAAAGTTTTGAGGATATTACTAAAGACTGGATAACTTTGAATGAACGTTCTATTAACATTACTGTTTTTTTTTTTTTTTGTCTTAAGTTTGAAAGAACCTTCCCAGAACATTATGAGTACGTTCCTTTTTAACTGGACTTAGATTGGTTTTAGCTGGTTTTTATTTTATTTTATTTTTTATTTAAGGTGTTCACCATATGCTTCAAATGTTCTTTCACTATTTTAAGTTTCTACATCATGTTCTGAAAATATAAAATGCCTTCCTTAAGATTTTGAGATCATGGTGACGGAAAGCAGAAATAGACATAAGGAAGGATTCTGATGTAGGCTATATATAGAGAGTTTCTTGTGTTCATTTTTAAACTGCTGAACTACTTAAATTGCATTATTGAGAAAGATATTAATAAATTAAGACTTTTCATGGTAACTTTCCAAAGTTAACACACATTTATGATTCTTGTCATGCAAGAATATTTTTTTTTGGTTACAGTTGATTGATTGGATAACAGATAGTGTAGCAATGCTCTGAAACAAATGCCCTGTAGACCTCATTTCCACCAAAACCTCTTTTGTTGATCAACATCTTCATGCTCTGATTGGAAAGCTGAACAGAAAAAGCAATGAAGTGGCCTCTGGCCTGGCTATTTTAACCTCACTGTGTAGGAGGTTGTGAATGTAGTACGTTGAGGCAGGTGATGCATCAAAGGCCGATGTAGGTCAAAGTTGAACGTGCAAAGGCAGAACATGTAAACTAAATTAAGATTACTTATCGTAACCTCTACGGCCTGCAGTTGCACATAGTAGGGCTGTCTCTTATTGCTCTTTGAAAGCTATTTCCTTATGATCATTTATGTAATGCAGTGTTATTTCAGGCTGTTTTGTGTTGAAGCTAACCTGAAACTGTTTTTTTTTCCCATGTCATTGAACTGCTGATACTATATCTAACATATAGATAAAACATTTTTTAAATGTTTACGTATCCCATATACCACAGTCAAAGCTACAGACTCAGGAAATTAAAATGTGAGTTTGATTGTTTTTAGTCTATCTAATCTATTACCTTTGAGGTCATCTATATTGTACTCCTAAAATTGGCAAATGGCATGCATTCAAAAATCCTCCTCTGAATTTCTCTTCTGCAGAAAGTGACTAATCTAATTTCCTCCCTAGAATTAGCATGACCCTTCATATGGCCTTAAATCTAAATTTTTTAACCCCCCTTGTAACTGTCAACTTTAACTTGAGCGCTGCATTTTTCATCAGCAAGACGCTGAAAAACATGCAAGACGTGAGCGCAATGGTCAATAACATCCATCTAGACATGCAATGGAAGAGCAAAAACGCGTTAATTTATTCTTATCCGGTCTTGCATTCTTGTGTTTTAGTATTAGGTCATCATTAACCATCGTAGTTCAATTTTAATACTAAAGAACACAAGTACAAGAGGACGCCAGAAAGAAAATTCTTGATATCGAGGATGCGTCAAATGCAGAATTGAGAAAATTTAGAAATCCCAAAAGTAATCGCAGGCTGACAACATATGAAAGCCTGTAAGCTTTAAACTTCTCTTGTTCTCACTTAGGCTGTGTTTAAATCCATTTTTAGAAATAGGCTTGCGAACTTCCCTTAGCACTTCCAACCTTTGTTCAACTTTGTCAAGTGGACGAGGGAAGTTTATTTGGACGCAACCCTCGACCCCTTGATTTTGACCGAGGGAGCAAGTCTACTTTTATGTACACTTCAGGCAGATCCATAGACCACAATGCAACATGATTGTGGCAACATAGCAGGAACTCAATATGCATGCTCCATAGCAGATTCCAAGTGATCAAGGGCTTAGGACATTCCATTTAAACCCATTGCAAGGGTTTTACCAGTAGTGGAAACTTGTGCAAAGTAAGCAATGACATACATCAGAGTAAAAGAGAAGCAGGGAAGATAGCGAGGGAAGGGCATAAAAATGCCTTAGTCAGCATAAAATGGAACTTGCGATAGTCTTCTCTTCCTTAATGGGACATATCCAAGTGATAAGATTAGATATCCATCCATCCATCAAAGGATAGATTTAGCGTATTTAACATTCTTATTGCAGAAAGCTGAAGACGTAAGTATTCAGCCACAACAGAACAAGGAAAGAAAGAAAGAAAGAAAGAAAGAAAGAAAGAAAGAAAGAAAGAAAGAAAGAAAGAAAGAAAGAAAGAAAGAAAGAAAGAAAGAAAGAAAGAAAGAAAGAAAGAAAGAAAGAAAGAAAGAAAGAAAGAAAGAAAGAAAGAAAGAAAGAAAGAAAGAAAGAAAGAAAGAAAGAAAGAAAGAAAGAAAGAAAGAAAGAAAGAAAGAAAGAAAGAAAGAAAGAAAGAAAGAAAGAAAAAGTCACAGGCAGGTTGGAACAATCTGAGGGTGAGAATTTTTTGTGCATACACTCTTATAAATAAAGGTTCTTAAAAGGTTCTTTGGTTGGGGTATATGGTTCCATGAAGAACCTTTAACATCCAAGGAAACTTTCCATTGCAGGTTCTAAATCTAAAGGTTCTTTAGATTATAAAAGGGTTCTTCACCGTCAGTCTCATGTGACCTCACATTGTTGGAGTAAATGTGTGTTTCCCATACATTGATTTATTTGTGGCGGCCTGCCACAATATTCACACTGACCGCCACAAATAGATTTGTGCTTCCTATGTTAAGACTGTGGTGGCCCGAAAATAAATTTAAACGTACAATGGTATCATAAAAGGAACCTTTGAGAGGGGTTCTTTGCAGTATCGAAAAAGGTTCTTTATGGCACTAAGGAAAAAATAGGTTCTTTAAGGAACCTTTCAGTGAAAGGTTCTTTGAGGAACCAAAAAAGGTTCTTCTATGGCATCGCTGTTTTAAGAGTGTACAGTGAAATGAATAACTGTTGTTTTAACTGGACAACTAAAGATAAAGATTAATTAAACATTCCATGTTGCATCAAATCCATATACATATAAAATAGTTTTCCTCATTACATTCACACACTCACCTTCCCTCTTTGCAAGGGAAAGTGTTGCGTATGGCTGCGGTCTCGCTGTGTTATCCTGAAGTGTCTCATGCTGTAAAACCTCATGCTGAGGTGTTTTCATTTCTAAGTAATTCAGAAGGCGACAGGCACACGTGTGTGCATTACACATTTTACAAAGAGGAAATTACCGTTTGTCCTCAATCGCTTTGGCTCAATTTTCAGATTTCTGAAGAATTAGCTTCTTGTTCTCATCAGATGTGACTTTCTTATTGGTTTAAGCAAATTTCATGTGTTTTGGCACATGTGTGAAGTACAATTGTTTACAATTCGCACAATAACTAAATGCACATGGCTTGTTGAAAAACTAAGTCAAAACTGATGAGTTGATTCTCAGTGAAATTGGCAAACTCTTGACAACTTCTAAACAATATTTCATCATGTGAGCCATGATCCATCACATGCAAAATGATCCATTCAGTTATAAAAATCTGTCAAACATGCATGTATATTCCATAAATATCTGACATGGAATTGGTAAATGTAACAGAGACTCAGGCTGAGTAGGATCCATGTGCGGTTTATTTAAATAAAGCGAGCTCAATGTACAAACAGGCGTGGGTCGAAACACCAGAGTGAACAACAATATCAGAGACAGGACATCAAACTTGATCAGGGCAGGCAGCAAACGGCAGAAGAGTCCAGGTAAACAGAGAAGAGTCGTAAATGGTAGACCAAGGCAGGGTCAAAACACAGGCAGAAGATACAATGATAGAATAATGCTCAGAAATGCAGCCAGGGCAAACAAGACTTCGCAATGTGTGACTGAACAAGCAGGGTTTAAATAGTCTGGTGATAAGGATCCACCAATCCCTGCATTTGGGTTCTTGGGAAATGAAGTCCAAAACTAACACTAGTACTCAGTTGAGTGAGACCTCCAGTGGCTGACAGGGGAATCTTCACCGGCGTTCATGACCTGTCATTTTTACGAAATAGGAATCATAATCCTGCCAAACAACCAATCAAGTTTGGTATCAAACATATGGAGTTTGCCCAGTCATAACCTTAAACAGAAGCAGCTACAACAGTACTGTATAAATAGGCCTACATCTAGAAAAAAATATGATTTTTTGTATATAACAAATATTTCCATGATGAAAAACCATCTAAACTTTTTACCTAGTGTGACTCACACAATGACACATTGGTCAATTTTCTGACACAGTAAGTTTTGAAGCATGAATTAAAGGGTTAGTCCACCCAAAAATGCAAAATCTGTGAGTAATTACTCACCCTCATGTTGTTCCAACCCCGTAAGACTTTCGTTCATCTTCGTAACACAAAATATTTTTGATTAAATCTGAGAGCTGTTTCACTCCTCCATAGGCTTCTGTTATTGAAACTTGCCAGCCCAGAAAGTTCGTAAAGACAATGTTTAAAATAGTTCAAGTCACTACAGTGGCTCAACCATAAGTTTATCAAGCGACGAGAATACTTTTTGTGTGCAAATTTTTATGTAAAAATCATACTAACATTATAAGTGCACCCCATGAAACATTATAAAACAGTGCAGGTTATGACCCCTTTAATGTTTAATATTAGTCTTAATCATGTGCAATGTGACAGTAAAATCTACTTGTCAACCACAAGCACCCTGTGCTAAAAAGAGCAAAGTTTACATTTTACAACTACTGACATTTACTCAGAGCTGAAGATACCTTTGCTTAAACTATGACCATAATTAAGTGATAATTTTTCATTGCAACCCAGAGTTCATCAGAGAATAGGAGATAGCCTACAGTAGTGTGTTAGATAATGAATAAGTGTGAGATTATTTTCGGCAAAGTTTGGTTTGACAGTAAAGGCTACAAAAATACTTTTATAATGTGTTATTTATTTACAAGAAATGAAATAGTACAATAGTCCAAATACCATACCAAAAGTCACATCACGAAAAGTGCAAAGAGAGATTGTAATAATGCCATAGCATTTTATCTTATAAAAACATATATGAAGTCCTGTTCATAATCATATAATTTATTTTACAACATTTAATAGTTTAGTAGGCTAAACATAATGAAAACAAAGTTACTTCAAAAGCACAGATAAAAGTGCCACCTTACAGTTTTTAAGTCAGTAAGTGGCCATTTGCTTCACATTCAAATGTCTTAGAAAAACCACATAACACGGATACTGCCTTTGTAACAACTGGTCCCACCTGGCTTTAAATAAATCACCAGTAGCGGTTTTAACATTTAGTGACATGGCATCGGACGCACAGAAGCCAATGGCACATGCCGCTATGCTTAGTGACACATCCAGTCTTCCTTGGCATGTGCCGGTGTATATTCTGCTGCCAGGCGAAATGAAACACTATAGACTGAACACGTAATACGCATGTCATCCCGTCATCGTCTTCAGAGATACGCGTTTTTGTTGTTTACATGGAAACTCTCCATGTGAACTAGTCCGTTATCAAAAAAGTACACTTTGAAACCCATTTAAGCACCCAAAACGCATACAAAGTTTTACGTTTTTAGTTGAAAACGGTATCGTAAACAACCCCTTGGTGTCAGTGTTTCGCTATAACGTGTACTATCCACTGGCACATGCCAATGAAGACCGGATGTGCAAACGGATGTGTCACTAAGCACAGCGACAAGTGCCTCTGGTCAGATGCCATGTCATTAAAATGAAACTCAGCTCCAGACTGAAGTAAGCAGCAGCAGTTAGTTCTCATAAATACACTCTTCTGACTGAGGTTTAGCAATGGGCTGTGTGTTCTGGCGGGCCATGGCGAAACTGAAGTTCTCATAGACTTTATTGCTGAACACAATAGATCCATTTTCGTCTCGCTTTCTGCCTGCGCAATCAAACAGACATAGAAAAACATATACAAATACAATTAACATACAGTTCCTTTCCACATATAAACCTTATGCATTCAAGACAGTGTTAGGGAAAGAAACAATTGCCTATATAGGGGCAGTTCAGTGGAACAAGTTAGACCGGCAAATTAAAGTGATTTCAAGCATGAACTCTTCTAAAAAGACTGGTTATTAGAGAGGGTAGCGGAATAGAACCAGGGGCCAGTTACTGTTTATATTTTTGCTTATTTAAGAAAAAATGTTTGTACAGTATGTTATGTCATTGATTATCACACAATATGTAAGTGTCTTGTCCTGATGTTATGTGTTGAGGACCACGATGGAAATGAGTCCTGGACTTTATTGTGTTTTTATCCTCGATTGTATTTGATGCCTTTTGTTTTATGTTTAAGGCATTTTTTATATAATTTAATAAATCAAATCAAAATCAAATCAAACAATTT
Source organism: Scardinius erythrophthalmus (assembly GCF_964197995.2). Taxonomy (NCBI): domain Eukaryota; kingdom Metazoa; phylum Chordata; class Actinopteri; order Cypriniformes; family Leuciscidae; genus Scardinius; species Scardinius erythrophthalmus. Next base: position 18,683,474 of record NC_138243.1, read on the forward strand.
AGGCCTAAATCATTTTTAACAGTGGTTTGCGTAATGTAAACCGTTATGGTAATTTTGGTATACATTTGTTTACTTGATCTACTAAAATGATTGTTTTAACAGTACAATTATAAAAACCTTTCGAACTTAAAGGAGAACTCTGGTCAATTTTAACATTGAGCTCATTTTATTGTACATTTGGAGTGCTGTCAATACAGAGAACAACTACAAAAATCGGTTTTACCTACACCGAGTTATTCTATTTTAAAAATTTGCACCCTGTTGACTTCAATAGGGCAAGTACTAAACCTGCTTTTAGCCTCTTAACATCCTTGATGTGTCATTACAAGAGCACAGAAAATGTGAGTGATTCCTTCTGAGTGATCACGAGTGAATCTGACTGCAGTAGATGTGAAAGATATGTATAAAAATGATGTTATTTAAGCCAGCGCAAATACCTGTTTACATCCTGTTTTTCGGTTGAAGTCCAAAGTAGTCACATCTACAGTCAGATTCACTCGTGATCACTCAGAAGGAATCACTCACATTTTCTGTGCACTTGTAATGACACATCAAGGATGTTAAGAGGCTAAAAGCAGGTTTAAACATTGCCCCATTGAAGTCAACAGGGTGCAAATTTTAAAAATAGAATAACTCGGTGTAGGCAACACCGATTTTTGTCGTTGTTCTCTGTATTGACAGCACTCCAAATGTACAAAAAAATGGTCTCAATGTAAAAATTGACCGGAGTTCTCCTTTAAATCTTTTTTGACAGTAATTGTGGTAAATGTTTATTTACCACAGTTTATCTAGTGGAGGTCTCTAAAAATATGTTTACAATGTACTGGTGAGGTCGGGACGAATTTAAATCAAGTTTTAGTGATCCACGAGGACTATTAATGCATCAGTAGACTAATAAAACATCTTTAGTCACTTTTCCATGTAACTACTATAAATAGGCTACTGTTGTTTGTATCGTTAAACTGTGGTAACTTGGTCTTACTCACTTCCTTGCTCAAAATAAGATACAAAACTAGCTAATTTGTTGTTCTTAGCTGAGTTAAACTGGTCTCGTCAAGCTGTTCAGCTGGGGTTTTGTTAAGATGGTCAGACTGGGAAACCAGCTAAACTAGATTAAACCAGCAAGGACCAGCGAACCATCTTACCTTGAGCTGTTTTTAGTTCACAATATGCTACAAACAGACACGTTCATTCACTTTTTTTTTATTTCAGATGTTCTGAAAATATAAAAATGCTGTTCTTGAGAATTTGATGTCAGGGTGACAGAAAGTAGAAACAGTCATAGGAAGGATACTGATGTATAGAGATAGAGAGGTGTTGGAAGAGAGGGAGGAAGATAGTAATTATTTATGTCAAGTTCTTGCGTTCTTTTTTAACTGCTGAACTATTTCTTAACTTTCATTATTGTGTAACATGAATAAAGTAAGATTCTTTATGCAATTTCCTTATTTTTATTGAAGTCGCTGTTACTAAAAAAATATTTTCCCCTGTTGAAGTCAATGGTTTCTACAAATTGAAGTAATCTGAGTTGTATTAATTGTTAAAGAGTTAAACATAATCATACTCACATTTGCAAAAAATAACAATGGTGATGATGCAGAGGATGAGGCCTGCAGCAGCAGCAGCACTGCATACGATGTATAAAGTAAGACCTGTTATGGTCACAAACAGGGTATGATCAGATCATACACATCAGAACGATGATTTTTTGACATAGACAACAAGAAAACAGCAACAATCTCTCCTCATATTTTACCAGTCAGGTTGCTAGATTTCATCATAATGTCTCTCCTACTGTAACTCAGAATGCTATTTGAAATCAGACTTATTTATAACTGAATAAATGTGTGCATTTGCATTTTTAAAGCCCCCCTATGATGAAAATCAAGCTTTTAATGTTGTTTATAAGTCTATGTGGTGAAAACGAGGCAAGGGTGTAGAGTTCCAAGCTATTTTAAGGCATGGCGATTTTTTTCCCGAGGAAAAAAACGTTTAATTATGTCATTTTGGTGGGACTTTCCTTTATAGAAATGCTTAACATCAAAAGCATCTGTAAATCATTAAGTATTTGGAGGCAGTAGTATTTTAGTATAATTGAGATACTATTATAGTTTTTCTTTTATTTTCATTTTTAATCAGTTTTTATTTTTATATTTTGTTTTCATTTTAGTTTTAGTTGTAACAATTTTGTTGTGTTTTGTCATTTTGAATATATTTATTAAATATGCCTGTATAGTTTTTATTAATTTTTATTTCAGTTTTTGTTATTTTAGTATTTCAAGGTAAAAGTTTTTTATATATATATTTATTTTTTTATGTTTTAGTTTCAGTTTAAGTTTGGAGGTAAACAGGCCTACACACACAGGGAAAAAAATATTTCTCAATAATTAAGGCTTGTTTTCCTTTACAAATAACGGGGTTAAATCAAGATACAATTACTTGAGAAGTAAAATAACTTCAGATATGAAATCGTGCTTTCTGAAAAAATTATAGAAATTAAGTGACTTCATTCTTAAAGCAAGAAAAATATCTGTCAGCGACAGGGTCAGAAAAATAAACTTAATTTAAATGAAAAACACATTTATTTTGCTTACCCTATTGGCAGATATTTTTTTGTTGTTGTTTTAAGTATAAAGTCACTTCATTTGTATACATTTTTTTTCAGATGATAATACTTATCTTGTCATTTTTCTTCTCAATAAATATATTTTCATTTAAGAATGGGTACCTTAAAAGTGGAACCTTTTTTTTCTATATGATCCTTATCTTTGTAAAGCAGAAAAAAAATATTTATTCATTTATATGTGGCTTTATCATTGTTTCCACTAGCAGTTTGCCTGAAAACGATAAGGTTGGTGGAGATTTGCTGACTTGACTATTTAGTAAATTGAACATTTTACAAATTTGTCCTGGTTAAAGTGATAGGTAGTTTAAATGACCCACCTATGTCAGATCCAGACTCTGAGGTGAGTATTATTTGGGTTTGGGTTTGGTTATTTGAGTAGTTGGCGCGGCAGATGATCGTGTCTCCATCACTCCAGTTAGGTTTACACAGAAGCAGCTTATTGTTCATGTCATAAGTTGTGGATGAATTAAGTGACCCTTGACCCTCTCGAATCCAGGTGAAGTTCACCAGCTCAGGTTTCAGACCCTCCAGAGAGCAGAGCAGAAGAATACAGCTGTCATTACTGCTGTTCTGTTTCTGCAGGGACAGGCCTGGATGAGCTGTAGTGGAGATAGTGAAGAATTATATTTATTACGGACATCTAAGATGGTCTACAACAAGTGGACAGTTCAGATATATAAATAATTTATGAATGGCAATCACCTTCAACTTGGAGTTTCACATCTGAGATACTGTCCACTGATGGTGGTGGAATTACTCTTGTTATTTTACAGCTGTAATCACCAGAGTCACTGAATTGAACATTTTCTTTTATTAGTGACGTTCTGTTGATTTTAAAACGAGGGCATTGTCCAGTAGAAGATTCAGAAGTTTTATTAAATTTCCATTCACAAATAGTTTTGTTAGTTGATCTATTTATCCAATTTACAGAAACTAGTTCACTGTCATCAGGTATTGAGTGGCAGGGAAGAAGGACAGTCGCTCCTTTAACTGCTCGGATAATCTCCGCATCTGTGGATTGACACAAATTTCAGTGTAAACCAACAGCAGAATGTTCCCTTCAAATATACAGCACATTCATAAAAATTATTGTGAAAGACATCACAGAAAGTCTACTACATATAAAATGCATCGGTAACACTTTAACAAAAGTTAACTACAGTAGTTAACATGAAATAACAATGAACAGTAATTTTTTTACAACATTTATTCATCTTAATGCTAATTTCTACATGTACACATTTTTTGAATCAAAAGTTGTAATTGTTCATATTAATTAATGCACTAGTAACATGAACAAAAAATGACAATGTATTTTTATTAACTGATTAATAAAGGTTAATAAAAGCTGTATATTAGCAATATATTACTTATGCATTAACTAATGTTAACAAATGAGACCTTATTGTAAAGTGTTACTGCATTTATTACTGCAGGTCACGTTGTTTTGTGTGACCAACAGCAGAAAGTTCCCTTCAAATAGTTCACATGTCACAATTATTTTAAAATATATCACAAAAAACACCACCACATCTAATATGCATTAATTTAGTCCATCTCTGAGATTTTTGATTTTAGTCAATTAATGTTTCTTAGACAGTATGAGTCACAACTGAGACATTAAGCAATATGATCACTTCTTTGCTTTAAACAACAGAGCAAAATAAACATAACTGAAGTTTCTTACCTGTACGCGGGAGATAAATTAAAATCAAAAATAAAATATGGTTTGTAACCCGTTTTAGATGCATGTCGATGTGCTCGTCGTGTGAGACACTTCAGCAACTCACACATTCTGAGCGATTGATGTGAGATGAACTTCCTGTCCATGCGCCCACCCACAATCTCACAAGTAAAAACAACTAAATCTATTCTTCTCCCGGTGGTCAGTCACGCGGAGATTCACTTTAACTCAAAATCCTGCTAATTTAAATGAATATTACCACCACATCGTTTTACACCATTCTGAAAAGGACTGTTTTTAAAACTGGATCTAGCTTGTATTATCTTGAATGAAATCTTTCTGACTCAATGGCTTTGTTGTTGTGAATTCGATGGCATGGAGAATATGTAAAATAAAGAGGTAACTTTTTTTTATTTTTTATTTTTTTTTAAACAGTCATTTTACTTTTAAACATGGAGGGGTACAGGACATGGAGTTTGCTGTGTGTTTTTATCTTTCTTTTTCTGTTGTTCTGCTTTCCATTGAAAACTATACGCAAGACGCTACAGCACACTGGAAAGGGAGACCACAACATTTCACAATATGCACTGCATACTCAGTGTTCACCTCCTACTACCACAGACGGATGCGTCATGAAAGGGGGCAACGGTGTCAGTGAGGCACAACTTCTTGTGAATGTGGGTGTGATAGTAGGGTCGTTTTAGTTTAGTATGCAAAGGAACAAGGGTTATTTATAACAAACCAAGCAAAGTGCAACTGAACTTTACAGCTCTTAAAAATGGCTCCCCCAAACACCTGACCGCAAACGCCCATCTGTTGTAGGCTACAAATCTTGTAAATCACATAGCAGATTTAATAATGTTACATTTTGTCAAAATGGTTCACAGCAATATTAGAATCTACAATAACACTAAAATATGATCAATAAGTTATGTGTTTTAAAGGGTCATGAAACCCTAAACCAATTTTTCTGAGATTTTAACAGAGGTAGGTGTGTTGAACACCATAGAAGACAATGTTATAATCTGTAAAATTGAATAATAGGATATAAATGGTTAAATTTGAGTTTGTATCGGCTATTTTCGTCTTCCGGGTTTGAAATCTTCATCGAGTCCACGTCACAGGATGTGACGTTTTTCTGTACGGATCGTCCGTTGATGACTCATCGTTCTCTCATAATTATTAATGAGGCTGAGCCTTCATATCCAATGAGAAGACACTTCACTGAATTAATCCAGAGCTGAATTAATCATGATACCACGTGGATCTTTCCAAAGACAGACATGTCAAACTGTGATATCGCGTAGTAGATGAGAGAGGCAATGATGGGACGCGCGTTTGTTTTCATGGTGCAAAAGTTCCAGTGCATCTTTCCCCGCGATGCTGCCAGGGCTGGACTCTGACTGCGGGCGGTTGGTTGGCCATCAACCACGGGCACATCTAAACTATATGTGTGTGTAGCAACCATTCAACTGGAGAATGGTGGACTTCAGCCTTGTACACCAATGCAGGTTTCGTCTTGCTAGTGATGCGGTCCCGAGGACTTTTCTATCGCTTCAGAGGTGTGTGTGTGTGTGTTTGTGTCTAAATGTAACCCTGACCGTTTTTACTTGTTTTTTGTTAAATAATCACTCGTTATTAAAATGTAGATATTTCGATAATACATCAACGCATGCTTAGTTTGTGCAAATTTATGTCACATTCATTGTCCATCTTTAGTGGGTTTAGGGGGCGCGTAGTCTAGGCTATTTACGGAACGTTTATTTTTTTTTAAGCAGAAAATTTATTATTTTCAAATATATGCATTTATAGTGTTAGTGTATATAAACAAATATATATTTTATAATGGCCGATATGCATGTACATGTATATGTTTTAAATAGAATGATTACTGTAGTAGGCTAATATGTGTAGCAGGGCATTCAGTTACTTTTTAAGGACAAAAATAAGGTGTCAGTGTATTTCATTAGACTTTAACTTTGCCAGCTATAAAAAATCTAGCATTTCCTCACGTTTTACCACTGACAGTGACGGTCGATATGCATTGGCCACTGGCTTTGACCACACCAACTCCCCCTCCCTTCTTCTCACAGCCACCACGCCCATTTAAGTTGCATTTTTCAAAAAGATTTTGAGCTAGACTTGAGCTGAAAGAGGGGGGTTTCATGACCCTTTAACATTTCTTTAACTGTTTTTTGGTGACCTTTGACCCTTTAAAAAATGATAATTTCTCAAAATATTTTGTTTTATATGTACCACAGAAGAAATAATGTCATACAGTTTTGCACTGACATCAGGGTCGTTGCTTCTTTTATGTTCCACAGAAGAAATGAACTTATATGGAATTACATGAGGGTGTATGTAAGAATTTTTGGTAACAGTTTAGTTTAGGGTCCAATTTTCGCTATTAATTGTGCTTAATATGATATTGTATGCACACTGTTTACTAGTACTTATAAACAACATATTATGCCTTATTCTGCATGACCATATTCTATTTCCCTTAATCCTACCCAATTCCTAAACTTAACAACTACCTTACCAACTATTAATAAGCGGTAAATAGGGGTTTATTCAGGCAAAAGTTGTAGTAAATACTTAGTTAATACATTTTTAAGTGAACTATCTACCATATTTAAGTGAGCCAGGACAACCCTCATGGACACCATATTTAGACCATCAAGTCACACTACACCTTTTTATATTTAAAATGTTTGGTTTTATACAATCAGTGGACAAAAAAATTCTTTGTATATTAGATATTTATTTATAAGTGTACTCATTACATAAAACAGAAGTAGGCATATAGCCGCTATTTTATTTCAACGAAAATCATCTCTCGTTAATTCTCTCAAAAACACGAAGCAATAATTTTTTGGTAAGCATAGTTTAGGATCATAAGAAAAGTATTGGTAAACTATCATTTAGGAATGTATAGTTTAGTGTGTCTCCACTCTTCTGATGCTCTCATGTCGAGGGTCCACGGCAGCAGCTCAGAGTTTTGTCTGCAGGATGACAAGTCTTTTAGACATAATAATTTAACTTGTTTGCAAGAACTTGCAGTGGTTTGTGAACTATAATTCACATTCAAATCAAATTAAATTAACGCTGGATTAGAGATTCCAAAGGAATCACTTTTTTTTTTCTAGATGTAAAAATCACAATTTATGTATATAATATAATAATTATTATAGTGTCAGAATTTGAGAGCAGATATCAGTGGAGGTCTTACATTTGAACATGCAGAACAATATCCAGATGAAGATGATGGCGATGATGAAGGTGATGAAAAAGGCCACACAAACAGGAAAGTCCAGTGTTGATTCTGGAAAAAAAGACGAATCTCAGGTTAGCCTGATGGATTGGTTGATTTATATATTTTTTATATTTCCTTTTGAGAGATAAAGGTAGTGGAACAGCTTTGCTGAACTGGTACACTGTACTCTAGTTCATCCTGGTTAAAGTGATAGGTAGTTTAAATGACCCACCTTTGTCAGATCCATTCTCTGAGGCGAGTATTATTTGGGTTTGGCTATAGTTGGCGCGGCAGATGATCGTGTCTCCATCACTCCAGTTAGGTATACACAGAAGCAGCAAACTGTTCATGTCATAAGTTGTGGATGAATAAAGTGACCCTTGACCCTCTCGAATCCAGGTGAAGTTCACCAGCTCAGGTTTCAGACCCTCCAGAGAGCAGAGCAGAAGAATACAGCTGTCATTACTGCTGTTCTGTTTCTGCAGGGACAGGCCTGGATGAGCTGTAGTGGAGATAGTGAAGAATTATATTTATTACGGACATCTAAGATGGTCTACAACAAGTGGACAGTTCAGATATATAAATAATTTATGAATGGCAATCACCTTCAACTTGGAGTTTCACATCTGAGATACTGTCCACTGATGGTGGTGGAAGTAATCTTGTTATTTTACAGCTGTAATCACCAGAGTCACTGAATTGAACATTTTCTTTTATTAGTGACGTTCTGTTGATTTTAAAACGAGGGCATTGTCCAGTAGAAGATTCAGAAGTTGTATTAAATTTCCATTCACAAATAGTTTTGCTAGTTGCTCTATTTATCCACTTTACAGAAACTTGTTCACTGTAATCAGGTAGTGAGTGGCAGGGCAGAAGGACAGTCGCTCCTTTAACTGCTCGGATAAACTCCGCATCTGTGGATTGACACAAATTTCAGTGTAAACCAACAGCAGAATTTTTCCATCAAATATACAGTAAATAAATCACATTTATTATGAAATATACGTATCACAGAAAATCGACCACAATTATTAAGTCTATCACAGGGATCTTTGTTATTAGTCAGTTAATACTTGTTACAGATTATAAGTCACAAATGAGACATATAAAACTTATTTTATTTAGATAAAAGGGCAAAGTAAACAGAACTGAAGTCTCTTACCTGTATGCGGAAGATAAATCAAAGTCAAAAATAAAAGACAGTTTGTAGCCCGTTTTAAAAACATGTTGATGCGCCCAGTGTGTCTTACACTTCTGATCTAATACGCACACATTCTGAGTGATGAACTTCCTGTTCATGTGCCCACCCACAATCTGAAATAGATCATCATTAAAGATAAATGAAAAAAAAAATCCTTCTTACATTGGTCAAATTCAAACACTTAGAGATTTGCTTTGACACAAATTGTGCTTATTTACAGTAATTGTAGATTATTGAATTATTGAATGAAACCCTTCCAACATATATTGTTTTGTAGTGGCCTGGCAGAGAATACACTAGTTTAAAAAGAAAAGATAACTTGCTCTGTGTGTTAAGGCGAACTATTACGACAGTCTGGAAGGAAAGACCACAAAATTTCACAATTTACTGTAAATGTACAATCTTCAAACTAACTTACATTACGGTATCTTCATAAATCAGCCTCACACTCCTTAAGGGCAAGCCAGCTATTATTTTATTGAAAAAGTTTGCTTTTGTACAATTGGGTGACAGGAGAATTATTTGAATTATATGTTTGTTCAGTGTTACTTTGAATAAAAAAAAAACAGAGATGTAGACCTATGTTTGCAGTTTATGATACATCATACTACATATGAGTTATGTATGCAATATATGCATTAAATTAAGGATAATTAAAAAAAAAAGATCTCAACTCTCTCTCTATATATACATATATGCATACATATATATATATATATATATATATATATATATATATATTTTTTTTTTTTTTTTTACAGAATTATGAAAACAAAATTATTCAATAAGTTTCTTGTGTCGATGGTCCAATGCAGCAGGTCACACTCTTATCTGCAAGATATGAATGTTACGTACATAATTTAGCCACAGTTCTCACACAGTCAAAGCTAAAAGAACTGTGTCTCATAATATGTTTCACCAATAAAAATTAATTTCCCATCCATATGTTCAATAAAGATAGATTTGTCGGTTCTGTCTTTTTTGTTTAATAATATTACACACTTTTTACGCCTGGATGGAACTGAATTTTAGTTATAGTGTCAGATTTAGCATTTACTGAATGTGCAAAATGCACAGTATTTCTTACATTTGCAAATGCAGAACAGCATCCAGATGAAAACGGTGCAGATGACGTAGGTGCTGAAAAGGACCAAACAAAACGCTGGAGAGTTCTGGCTGGATTCTGGAGGACAGATGGGTTGATATATTAGTTATATTTTCTTATTTTAATTTTAATGGTCAATTTATCTATCTTAAAATAGTTTTTTTTTTTTTCAATACAATTAAAAAATGTATTTACTTTTTAGAATTTAAAAGATAAGGGACATTATATGCACCACCCACAAAAAAACAGAAAATGTTCATGACACACAGACATCATGATCACATTACCCACAGTGCTCTTTATGCATTTCATTTTCTAATCAGTGCAGCTGTATGGACAGTATTTTTCCTATTTTAAAACCACTCACCCTTGTTGCTGAAGTCAAGTGTAATGTGCATGCTGAGAGGTGTTCGGGTGTTTGAGTAGTTGACGCGGCAGATGATCGTGTCTCCATCACTCCAGTCAGGTTTACACAGAAGCAGCGAACTGTTCATGTCATAAGATGTGGATGAATTAAGTGACCCTTGACCCTCTCGAATCCAGGTGAAGTTCACCAGCTCAGTGTTCAGACCCTCCAGAGAGCAGAGCAGAAGAATACAGCTGTCATTACTGCTGTTCTGTTTCTGCAGGGACAGGTCTGGATGAGCTGTAGTGGAGATAGTGAAGAATTATATTTATTACGGACATCTAAGATGGTCTACAACAAGTGGACAGTTCAGATACATAAATAATTTATGAATGGCAAATACCTTCAACTTGGAGTTTCACATCTGAGATTATGTGATGGTGGTGGAATTACTCTTGTTGTTTTACAGCTGTAATCACCAGAGTCACTGAATTGAACATTTTCTATTATTAGTGACGTTCTGTTGAATGTAACATGAGGAATGCATTGTCCGGTGGAAGGGCCAGTAATTTTATTAATATTCCATTTACAAATAGTTTTGCTAGTTGCACTATTTTTCGCCCACTTTACAGAAACTTGATCAAAGTCATCAGGTAGTGAGTGGCTGGGCAGAAGGACAGTCGCTCCTTTAACTGCTCGGATAAACTCCGCATCTGTGGATTAAAACAAATCGAGACAGAAAAACAAACAAAAACAAAAAAAAAAACATTTTGTTATTAGTCAGTTAATACTTAGCCTATTACACAGTATAAGTCACAACTAGGACATTATATGAAACTTCTTTTTATTAAAGGGCAAGGTAAACAGAGCTGAATTCTCTTACCTGAATGCGGGAGTAAAATTAAAGTCATAAATAAAAGAACGTTTGTAACCCATTTAAAAAACATATCAACTGAGCTACTCTATGCTTAGCTTGACACTTCTGCACACTACATAGTGCATACATTCTGAGTGATGAACTTCCTGTCCATGTGCCCACCACCCATAATCTAGATCACTTTAAAAGATCAAATGAAAAACCTTCCTTTGACCAAACACTATAGATTCACTTTGATATAAATTGTGCTTATTTAAATGTAGGTTATCATTACCGTTATGTTTATGATACACAATTCTAAATGAGTCACATGACACCTTTAGCTTTTATTTTATTTGAAAAGTTTGGTTTTATACATTTGGTTGACAAGATCATTATTTGCTTTATATATTTGTTTAGTGATATCAATTACATAAAAACAGAGTAGACCTATACATTTAGTTAATGAAACATCTACATGTGAGTTATGTGTTCAACATGCATTCAATAGTCTTATTGAAAACTAACATTTTCTATACTTAGCGTAAAATACTTTCTGTTGAATGTAAAATGCGGAATGCAAACTCCGGTAGAAGATTCAGCAATTTTATTCATATTCCAAATAATTATTATTAATGTGTTTAATAATTATTATATAATAAATAAAACAGTACACATTATTTTCCCAAATGTAAGTTAATTTTATTACCAAGTATCATAAATTGAATTAATATTTTGATTTTATTCACAACTTCCAAATTAAAGTTCAACCAACAAAGTATAATGATTATTTCATATTTCTAAATAAAAATTTTGATGAATAAAATATTGCATCACTTACAAATAACTTAATTATGGTTAAAATGACAGTTTTAGTTATACTTATCAAAAATCTATAGTCTAAACTTTTTCTGATCGAAAGGGATTCTTGTGAGATTAGAACTTGAGATCTATCATGACGTGAAAGCAAGACAGCAAACAGACAGATTCATATGTATGTTACTTTAATAGGTGTTTAAAGAATAACATTTGCGTCAGCAGACAGTGTTATGACATAAGACTCAGTGAGAAGGGCAATGGCAAAGGGGTCCCTCTCTCTACGCAGGGGGTCAGTAAGGCAAGGCTGCATCAACAACTGGGCTGTAACAATCAGATCCATACATTGCATCATACAGTACTAGTGACAATAATCAGATCAAGCACACAAGTATAAACTCCTTAGAGGAATCAAGAACAGGATCTCGGGTAAGCGTTTAAAAAGACGGCGCCACAACTGCATCTAAAGCCATGAACGTACATTCTTGTACAGAGCAGAGAAAATCCTCATCATTGACGGGGTGCATATTTAAGGTTATTAAGACTCGAAACGAGTTGAGAAGGAGAAACGAGGAAGGTTTGGCAACTGATATCCATGATCGCTGATATTGCACGTTTCAGGTCTAAATGCGTAAAAGCGAAGGTTATTTGATGTCAGATATGACGGAGGTCAGGGTGTGTGTCTTGAGGATGACTGGAAGTTTTTACAAATTATTCAGGTACTGTAAGGAAGCAGCCTACAATTCCTCCATATAAAGCCACCGCATACAGAAAGACTGGATTGGAATTAGAAAAATACAGGTACAAAATCCATTACATTCAAGAGACAATCTAGCACAAAAGGGTAATATTATAATCTTTATAGCTAATATAGGAATTTCTGTTTCATAGAGGCATTTTGCTAAGAGGCATCTTCTAAATAGAAAAAAGTGGGGTGAACGATCATGACGGGGGCATCATGGGATGGGATCAGATTCTAAAGATGCATCATGCGGGGGACGTTCAAATAAGCCGCGTTATCATTCAACGCATAATAATTCTCGCTAGCAATGACGATTTTTAAAACACACGATATGCACGAGAGGTTACGATTAAGAATGACAATCATGAGGGGACACTGGCGAGATGGGGAGATCAATCTTTATGGGGCTAGTTCGCACAAAAATAGAATTCTGGAACCCTTTTCTCATCGTCATGTCGTTCCAAATCCGTAGGACTTCATTCGTTGTGTAGACCACAAAAAGAGATTGCATTTTTCTGTACAAAGAATGAATGGTGACCCAAAATGACAGAAAAAAGCACCATAAAAGTATGCAGTAATGACTTAAATTAGTCTTTTCTCCACACAAAACTATTATATGGCTTCAGAAGACTTGAACGAGAGTCATACGAACCACTTTTATGGTGTTTTTATGACATTTTTTTTTTTGCAGCCTGAGTGCAGCCTGAACATTCCGCTAAACGTCATCTTTTGTGTTCCTCAAAATCATGCAGATATTGAAACGACACGAGGGTGAGCACGTGATGACAGACTTTACATTTTTTTTTTGGGTGAACAATCCCTTTTAAAAACATGATGTTGTTTTGGTATGGGTTTAAGGTGCAAATATTGTCTTTCTAAAATAGGCATTAAAAAGGTGCCAACATTTTGCACACCACTCTCACTGCAGGTTCATTCAGAGGAAAAACCGTCAGAAAAGATTAGAAGAATTAGTTGTGCTGATAAAATACATTTGAAAACCTGAAGACGGATAAAGCCTGGCTCTCTGCATCATGAAATTTCCCTTACAGACTATTTTCGCTTTTCTTTGGCAAATGTCTGAGAGAACGACGCGCGTGCAACACGTCTCCTGATCGCCGGGAAGAACTTAAAATTGCGTCCGAGGCGCATTAAGCGCGAGGGAAGACGTCTTAGAGTAACTTCCTGTGAACGACAAACATGGGACTCGGGTGAGGAGCGTAAATGATGATATACCGTCCTTTGAGGAAACAGACCATTTTCCAATGCGGTCACATTAGCGACATTTTAGCTAAATTTGGTGTGTAAAAAAGAGATGCTCACAACCAAGCAGCTTTCTGTTGGTCAGCATGGCGAATTCAGTGAAAGACACGCAGATTCTTATAGTAATGACTCAATTTTGCACGCAATGTGACCGCACCTTTAGTCAGGGTGGAAGCATTAGCATACAATTAAACAAGGCATCCACTCCGACTAAGGAGAAGAGAGGATAATTCACGATCAGATTACTGATTGATACAATTCAAATCGTCCATGATGACAATCAACTGATTCAAAACAGCTGAGCAGGAGGTTTAGCGTCGTCAGTATACACTTTTAAAATTTTACAAGCAAGGGCCTTACAGGTGATTTATAAAATTAGCTTAATAAAATCACACTTATAAAAGTGATTAGGTCCTGATTTTTCAGGTAAACATCATCAATATGTTTTAGGACTGCCTCAGGCACAATTACAGCCTACAAGCTCTCTATTACTTAAAATACACTGAGGTTTAAACCCTTGGCTTGGAGTAAATGCCTCTATTGTATAAATAACAGGAAAAGGGGACATTCAAACACAGATCTCGCGCCCGCCAGACGTAGGCCATATGCGGCAATGCAGTTGCCTCGCACGTGCGCGTCAGTAAGCAGGAACTAAACGTCTAGAGGCGCTGCATTCTTTATCAGTGCTTGTTGGCTTAACAGGTAAGCATAGGTATATATATACACAGATATTTGTATATGAGCTTTTGACAACAGTCTCGATCCAGTAGAGCACACCTCAGGAAAGGCCGAGGTTTCTAAACGAAATGTTACGAACGAAGCGAGGAAAAACAGCGCCCTACAGAAGGTGTTCTAGGGAGAACAAATTAAATACAGTATTTCGAAGGAGTACAAAAACCTTATTAGTTATAAGTTCATAAATTCACAGACAATATCATTTATAGAAGAAAAACCGGTGACTCTAAAAGCCAAAAAAAAAACATCAATCGTCTTATTAAAACTGAAAAAGCTTGACTGTAACAGTGAAAGAGTGTGTGGCTTTTAAACCTGTGATCTGGCTTATAGAATTCCTTCATTTGTCTAATCTAGGCTCCCTGCGACCTCAGGAGGGTTTCGGGAAGAAGAGTCTGAGGTTCGAACCAGCCCGAGAACACAGGGAACTGATGTGCACTGCAAAATTCATATTGTTTTCCTGTAAAATATCTAAACATCCTGAAAACAATTTTACTTGAGAAGCAGAACTGCTAAAGACAACTGAACCAATCTGTGTTTTTGAACGAATCTGTTAAGTAGTTGAATCATTCACATTCAGCTCCATGACTCCATGATAAAACCTTTCCCGAAGAGTTTCAGTAGATTTTTAGGCACTCACATTTTAATGAATGATAATAAGGCTGGTTTTGATCATGTAAATGATGATTCGCAACTTCCTCATAACTAAACAAAATGAAACTGGCAAAAGAATCACTGAACTTGAACACTGAACACTAATCTTGAAATAATCGTATTTTTCTTACTTTTCCGGTATACGTATAACAAAATCCATAGGTTTGTTTTAAAAAAAAGAAGAAAAAAAGCCAATGGTAATAAATACAAGTCTTATCTTACACAATTCTGCTTCTCAGATAAATTGATCTTGTTTTAAGAATTATTTTGATATTTTTACAAGACAAAAAACAAAAAAAACAAAAACGGATAACATGATTTTTTTCCAATGTGTCGCTGATACAAAGCAGGTAATCTGGCTTGACAACCTAAAGATGACCCTGGAGGTGTCTGACTCACAAGTGCCTAAACACAGGATGTGCACTTTGCAGAAGAATATGCTATGCTGACTCCCACAATTCAAGGTAGGTGTGTGTGTGTGTGAGTGTGAGAGAGAGAGAGAGAGAGAGAGAAAAACTCCTTTCTCCTCTACGTCAAACCCTGTTTTCTTTTCCTCTCCAACTCTCTCCCACCGTGTGCTTGGAGGAATGGACAGAATCAGCAAAACTTTGAGTTGGAATGGCGTCTACAGCCTCAGGTACAAGAAGAAAACCAGGGCTGAGTATCTCAGTGATGATACAAAAGCTAATTTGAGAATAAAACAAACACAAAACAAAATTCTCTATTACAACGAAAGCCAAAGACAACTACAAGCATCGTCTACGATAGCTAAAAATTAGTGCAGTGTCTATTATTAAACTATATTAGAGAGGAGTAGCACTCTTTTGGATTAGCCAGCAAGACGCTACACACTGCAGTAAGGTCAAGTATTGACATAAAATGCATTTCTTTTCATTCAAGTACCGCCATACTGCTCTGATAACGAACTCATTTATAGCTGTGTATGTCAGAGAAGAGCGCAGAGGGGTGTCACGATATAAAAAGGTTCGACTGACTTTCCATTGGGTGATTCAGTCAGAAACACTTGTAGGCAAGGTCTAAAATTAACTCTTGGCAACAACTGCCAACGGTTAATGAAAATTGCTAGGCAAAAATATGAATTACTCATAACAAACTTTAGTTTCCATTATAAAAAAATACGGGGTAAAATTATAAATATATATGTACTGTTATTATTTTTTAGAATATACACAACCTTTCAAAAGTTTGGGGTCAGGAAGATTTTTATAAAGAAATGAATAATTTTTCAGCAAAGTTGCATTAAATTGATCAAAGGACTTCTTTCAAATAAATTATGTTCTTTTTAACTTTCTGTTGATCACAGAATCGAGTAAAAAAGTATCACGTTTTCCACAAAAATATTAAGCAGTACAACTGTTCTTAACATTGATAATAATAAGAAATGTTTCTTGGGCAGCAAATCAGCATATTAGAAAGATTTCTGAGGGATCATGTGAGACTGAAGATTGGCATAATGATGCTGAAAATTCAGCTTTGCATCACAGGAATAAATTACATTTTAAAATATATTGAAATACAAAATGTATTTTATTTTAAATTTTAATAATATTTCACAATATTACCGTTTTTACTGTATTTTTGATCAAGCAAATGCATCCTTGCTGAGCATACGATCTGTCAAAACCGACCGCACACTTTTGAACTGTAGCGTATTATATATATATATATATATATATATATATATATATATATATATATATATATATATATATATATATATATATAATATTCAATGCTGACAAATGCTAATTTTGGACCCTGCTCGCCGATATGCCTGCAACCGCAGCGCGTCTTGTGCAAACACCTGGCTTCCCACATAGCGCTGCTGTTTGTGAGAGAATAACAGGTGGTTTATCTCTGACTGACTCTCATCTGTAGAGGCACCAGACACATTGAGGGTCATTGCTTGAAATAAAGAGGCATCTAGGCATTGACTGTGCATTGTGAAGGTGAAGGTGGTGCTTCTGTGCAGAGAAACAATCTGAACAGGTTTGTGAGGTATGAGGCTGAGGTTGAGCAGTCTGAAAACACTCATTCTCTCTCTCTTCATAAGATTCAGAGCAGTAAAAGGGGGCAGGAAGCCACAAAACGTTCCTCTGATCGAGAGAAGATGTACACTGCTGGGTGAAAAAGACGTTTGTGCAATGAAGCTAACCAGGAACAGAAACGAGAAAGATAGAGAAAGACAAAGAGGGAGCACTTGCTTCAAATGCACTTTTTGTAGGCAAAACTTGACCTTAAATAGTAGCCATTTCTTGCAGATTGTAAAAATCAGATAACTGGTCCGGAGCCACCAGAGGAAACAGGCTTAGGGACCAGAATTGGCTCCCCCAGGGCCCTGAGGGGGTGGGAGAGAGGGAGGGAGGGTGGGTGGGGTTGGGTGTAAGGTGAAGGCTTCTGGGATAAAACATCTTCATCCGTCTCAAAGCTTCCCTCATCCCTTTCCAGTCTCTCTCGCTCTCGTTCGCTCTAAATCCTCGGCGTCAGGGGCCGAGAGTCAAGAATAAGGCCCCAGCATGTCTGTACATAAGCCCAGTCCGGACTAAACCCGTCCCGAGCCAGGCTGAGGCCTCACTGGTCCGCGCAGGAAATCAGCACAGGAGCCATGTCCTTCACTTGACCTTCAGTGGGGATGCTCACAGCACGCTGGGCTCTGGAACAAACACGCAGGCTTTATCATCAACACACACACACACACACACCATCACGCCCATGAGTTTGCAGGGTGTCCCATCTACCTGTGCACGTTCTCCATGGCTGCAACCTCAGCGAGAGCAGCTAAGCTGAAGAAGGCCGGGAGGCCACCGGATGTATCTGGCGCGTCCACTTCCGCTGATCTGGGGTCATTGTAGCAGACCCCGCTATTGCATAATGTCTCTTGAGTGAATGGCTTTTCATCCTGATTCTTGGTCTGATCCTTGGATTTGTCTTCTGCTGCAACAGAGAAAAATAAAAGAATTTTAGACTTTTATACAAATATGCTCCCCCCTCCCCCCAATCTTCTTTTGTTGGCAGGACAGCATAGACTAACAATTCAAGTATGTTTTCAGAGATGCACACTCACATGTCACATGATATGAAGAATCCAGTCATATAGAAATGGCATAAACAAGCTATTTTTTTCTAACTGAGAAAGTTGCATCATGTTGAGATGATGTGGCTAGATTACTGTGGATCATTTTATCTTAGTAACCTTCTATTATTGGACGCTTTTGGTTGCGGTATACATATGTGACAAATACACTCACCTAAAGGATTATTAGGAACACCTGTTCAATTTCTCATTAATGCAATTATCTAATCAACCAATCACATGGCAGTTGCTTCAATGCATTTAGGGGTGTGGTCCTGGTCAAGACAATCTCCTGAACTCCAAACTGAATGTCAGAATGGGAAAGAAAGGTGATTTAAGCTATTTTGAGCGTGGCATGGTTGTTGGTGCCAGACGGGCCGGTCTGAGTATTTCACAATCTGCTCAGTTACTGGGATTTTCACGCACAACCATTTCTAGGGTTTACAAAGAATGGTGTGAAAAGGGAAAAACATCCAGTATGTGGCAGTCCTGTGGGCGAAAATGCCTTGTTAATGCTAGAGGTCAGAGGAGAATGGGCCGACTGATTCAAGCTGATAGAAGAGCAACTTTGACTGAAATAACCACTCGTAACAACCGAGGTATGCAGCAAAGCATTTGTGAAGCCACAACACGCACAACCTTAAGGCGGATGGGCTACAACAGCAGAAGACCCCACCGGGTACCACTCATCTCCACTACAAATAGGAAAAAGAGGCTACAATTTGCACGGGCTCACCAAAATTGGACAGTTGAAGACTGGAAAAATGTTGCCTGGTCTGATGAGTCTCGATTTCTGTTGAGACATTCAGATGGTAGAGTCAGAATTTGGCGTAAACAGAATGAGAACATGGATCCATCATGCCCTGTTACCACTGTGCAGGCTGGTGGTGGTGTTGTAATGGTGTGGGGAATGTTTTCTTGGCACACTTTAGGCCCCTTAGTGCCAATTGGGTTTAAATGCCACGGCCTACCTGATCATTGTCTCTGACCATGTCCATCCCTTTATAACCACCATGTACCCATACTCTGATGGCTACTTCCAGCAGGATAATGCACCATGTCACAAAGCTCGAATCATTTCAAATTGGTTTCTTGAACATGACAATGAGTTCACTGTACTAAAATGGCCCCCACAGTCACCAGATCTCAACCCAACAGAGCATCTTTGGGATGTGGTGGAACGGGAGCTTCGTGCCCTGGATGTGCATCCCACAAATCTCCATCAACTGCACAATGCTATCCTATCAATATGGGCCAACATTTCTAAAGAATGCTTTCAGCACCTTGTTGAATCAATGCCACGTAGAATTAAGGCAGTTCTGAAGGTGAAAGGGGGTCAAACACAGTATTAGTATGGTGTTCCTAATAATCCTTTAGGTGAGTGTATATCTGCAAATAGCGCATTTCTAAAATGGCATTAGTAGCTAATGTATAGGCAGATACAACAACAATAATAATTGACTATAAAGACATTTATGTTACAAAAGATTTCTATTTCAAATAAATGCAGTTCTTTTGAACTTTCTATTCTTCAAAGAGCCCTGAAAAAATGCAGCATAATAATAATAAGAAGAAACGATATTTATTGTTAAGAATCATGTGACACTGAAGACTGGAGTAATTGCCATCACAGGAATAATTGACATAAAATAACATATTTTATAATGTAAATGATGTGTTATATTTTTTATAATCTAACAATATTACTGTATTTTTTATCAAATAAATGCAGCCTCAATTAGCACAAAACAAACTTTTGAACAGTAGCGTTCATTGAAAAAAATTGGTGCAGGGTGTTTCTTAAAGGAGTTATCTGTTAAGAAATCATAAATGAGACAGTAACAGGAAACTATGGTTCGGCTCACCCTCAGCAGGAGACACTCGTCCATCGGCCGTTCGCACCAAGTGTGTGATTTTACTCTTCCTGGCCTTCCTTTTCTGACTGCCCACAGGTGTGTCCAGAACCTTCTGGGGTTCAGGAGAGGGAGACACACACGGACTGCCCGACTTCACTGGACTCGATTCTGTAACCATGGGGTCAGGTGTGGCGACGTCTAAAAGAACACGTGAAATATGTCAAGACTGAGACCTGGAAGTCCTAATGCAGACATCCTGTCAATAATTGGTTCTTTAGGATACTATATTTCATTTAGCTTGTACCACTTGTACTACACCACAACAGGCTACATCAAAGTATTTAAATAACTGTTACACATGTGCCCCTTTAAGATAACTAAGAGTGTACTGTGACCTAGATATGACAGCGTTCCCTGCTATGCGGCAGGAAATGCTGAGACACACTGGGCAAAACCACGGACAAACAACAACCAGAACCACGCAGGCAGAGTTTCCAACACTCGTGCACACACTCTTGCTGTCTGAACAGAGAATGAAGCTGATTTCAGAACAGTTTCTAATGGCTGTCACCTTTGTCTGCGGCACTGGATTTCTCCTTCCTGTGTTTGTACTTGTTCACTATCTTGTGGAATAAGGTCTTTTTCTGAGATGAAGATGAACCTAATTTCAAAAGCAATAAAACAGAAAACAAAAAACAAAACAAAAAAACAACACAGCATGCTATGTTAGGTGGAAGTCATGTCATTCTGAACATGAGATGACTACTTCCTAATAAAGTAAGCAAATGAGGAAATGAGTGTGGTGGGCCAGGAGGATTAGTTAGTTTCCATGCATGCAGCGCACTCACCCTTGCAAGGTTTGGGTGGTTCAGGAGGGCTGGATGTACTGCTTTTTTTCTTCTTGGTGACAGACACACTCTTTTTGTCAAATGTCAGGGGGCTGTACTGCGGTAAGCTGTTGAACTTTTTCTCGAACTCCTCCTCAAGCTTTCCTAGTCTGAGAGTTTTATACACAGAAAAACATTAGCAATCTGTGCAAAATCTGCTCACCTGGATTCTTCTGGAGTCTTATAGACAAACTGACTTCAATCTTGCACAGTGAAACACGATGGAATGTTCTTAAACACTTTTACTTTGACAAACTATGATACTCTGAATACTATGATCATGGAATGGCAAATATGAGTATGAGTGAAATGTGCAAAATTCCTTAGACTATCTAGTTACCAAGCTATCCTAAACCACAGAAAAAAGATGTTTCAAATATTTTTAGATAATTAACCTGATTAAAAAAGAAGACCATCATCAAATGTACTGATTCAACCAATATCATTGACAATCAATCTATAGTCAATGGTGAACAAGGCTGCAACTAATCAATAAAATCACAAAAAAATTTAAATTTGTAATTATTTTGTGCCAGATTTACTAACAGCTTGCACCAGCGCAAACCCTCTTTTGGCATTAAAAACCTACTGTCAGGATTTAGTAAAGACATACAGTGAGAAATTAGCGGTGAAATGGTGCGGACACGGTTATTTTTGCGACTGATGGTATTGCATATGCATTTGTAGGAGTTTCCCTTTCATACGCAACATTTATGAGAGGAGAGTATTTAAATAAATCAAGCAACGTGATTCACTAAGGTTTGCGGTAGTCAGTTGACTGGTATTTGTGCCAATATTTAACGCCAAAAAAAGCATGTCTTAACCCATTTACATTAATCTGGAAAAAAATTCCATTAATCAAAATAGTTGTTAGTTGCAGACCCAATCGAAAAACTCCTCTGCAGG
This sequence comes from Scardinius erythrophthalmus, assembly GCF_964197995.2. Lineage (NCBI taxonomy): Eukaryota > Metazoa > Chordata > Actinopteri > Cypriniformes > Leuciscidae > Scardinius > Scardinius erythrophthalmus. The sequence goes on from NC_138243.1 coordinate 18,705,495, forward strand.
AGAATAATCACTATTTCCAAGCAGAATCAGTGCTGTGATGGGAGAAAGTACAGCTCACCCCGGGGCGGTTTCCTCTTTAGACTTGGACTTCTTGAGCTTTTTTGGGTTGCTGGTAGCAGCTTGAGAAAATCCCCAGCTTTCATCATTCCAGCCGCCCTCGTGATCGGACACACTGCCTCGCATGGAACCTCTTTTCCCTAGAAAACAGACCAGCAGCCCAAACAGCACATTTTGCATTCACTGTCAAATCAAATGTTTTTAGTTTAAATATAAGATGAGATAATGGCCAACTGAACCACATTAACTGAAAATTCTAAATGATATTCAGTATGAGATAAATGTAACAAATTTCAAAGAAGTCAATGAAACGGAACTCGGAAAACACTATTTAAACACTTTTTTTTTTTAGTGTTGTCATTTCTGCAGAATAACATGTGGGCGATAAATATGTTAAGGAAGTATTTTTTTTCCATGCTACTATTTGCTCCACATGATCAGCTGAAACTAGTGGGTCATGAGTTTCAAATCCAGTCTAAGTACGACATAATCAACTAACAGGAAAAGAACCTGTGGGAGGAGTGTGTGAGCACGTTACCTCTGTCAACATTTGCTCTCAGTGATGTGAGCATCCCTTCGGACACCAGAGTCTTATAAAGCGCTCCTTTACAGCTTCGCTCAGACTTCCTGGACCCACAATTCTCCGGCTTAACCTCCAGGTCTTTATCTTCCTGTGTGGTTTGAGGTGGTTTGGTGTCTGTGTCTTTCTCCTCCAGTTCTGTCGGCTGCAGAGGAGAACAGTGTGGTTCCATGTCCTCCACGCCACTAGGGGGCTCCACCTCCAAGTCTGGTTCATTCTCACACTCAGCTTTAGGGGTCAAAGGAGCTTCCTCAGTTTTCATCTCTACATCCTGTGGCTTATTAGCCTCTTCGTCCCCTTCTTCCTCTTCTTCTGTGGCGTCGTCTTTTAACTTAAGCTGTTTTTTCGGTTTAGACTTTTTCTTCTTCACAGATGGAGATTGGTCCGTAGAGGGGCTGCTTTCACTCTCTGAGGGACGAGCTTTCTTCTTGGGTGTCTCTTCTGAGCCCCAAGTACCTTTTGCGACCGCTTCAATGGTGAACATTACGCTGTCCAGATCCGACTCAGACGACTGGCGCTTCTTCGCCTTTTTGGGCGATGGAGGATTTTCATCAGACTCTTTATTTTCTTTCTTCTTTTTCTTCTTCTTCTTACTAGGGCTGATGTCAGATGGGATGGCGTCAGTAGGGGAGGATGTGGTGGAGCCGGAGGTAGAGGATGAAGATGTGGTGAGAGGAAGTTCTGGAGCGTCCCGCTGCTCTTCGTGGTCTGGGATGGCTGTGCTAACTGAGCTGTGCTGAGCACAGAGAGAGGAGGAACCACCAGAGGGCTGGGAGGATCGAGCTTCTATCTTCTCAGCCTCAGAGGCCAAACACATCTATATAAACAAAGAAAGACATCAGGTTATGGAGCTTTGTGATACAAATTACCTCTGGCATGGATATTCATGTCTTACAGGCTATTAGATATCATGCAACATATCAGCTGCCTGAAGAAGGCCGTTCCTCATTTTACTCATAATGTGACTTGTTGCTAAGTGAAACTTAGCTTATTAAATTGGGAAAAAATGTAGGGCCTTTAATTTGATCTATTAGTCATTTCTGAATGATGAAAAGTAGTTTCTACATTATCACAAATTAAATTCCTATTCAGTATTTTAAACATGCGTAAAATAAGAAAATTATTTTCATAAGATATAACACTCATTTTCAGCAAATCCTTAAAGGAGAACTCCGGTCAATTTTAACATTGAGCTCATTTTTTTGTACATTTGGAGTGCTGTCAATACAGAGAACAACGACAAAAATCGGTGTTACCTACACCGAGTTATTCTATTTTTAAAATTTGCACCCTATTGACTTCAATGGGGCAAGTAGTAAGCCTGCTTTTTAGCCTCTTAACATCCTTTAAGTGTCATTACAAGTGCACAGAAAATGTGAGTGATTCCTTCCGAGTGAACACGGGTGAATCTGACTGCAGTAGATGTTAGAGATATTAATAAAAATGAAGTTAATTCAGCCAGCGCTCATACCTCTGTTTACATTCTGTTTTCGGTGGAAGGCCATAGTAATCGATTGTCGCGCATAGGTTTAGTGCCTATGATCATGCGCGTGAACTCGACAATCGATTACTATGGCCTTCCACCGAAAACAGGATGTAAACAGAGGTATGAGCGCTGGCTGAATTAACTTCATTTTTATTAATATCTCTAACATCTACTGCAGTCAGATTCACCCGTGTTCACTCGGAAGGAATCACTCACACTTTCTGTGCACTTGTAATGACACTTAAAGGATGTTAAGAGGCTAAAAAGCAGGCTTACTACTTGCCCCATTGAAGTCAATAGGGTGCAAATTTTAAAAATAGAATAACTCGGTATAGGCAACACCGATTTTTGTTGTTGTTCTCTGTATTGACAGCACTCCAAATGTACAAAAAAATGAGCTCAATGTTAAAATTGACCGGAGTTCTCCTTTAAAATCTTTTTTTTTTTTTTACTTGCTCAAATGGTATAATTTGTACCTGCTTTAATAATAAAATTATAATATAAAATAAATTTAATCATGGTACTTTAAATATGGTACTGAAAGATATTTTAACTCCTTTTCATCAAATGGTTTTTAATACAAGTGTTCAACTGGTGTATTGTTTACTTTAAAATAGAAAAATAGAAGTAAAAAATTATAATAATTAAATAATATTTTAAAATAATATAGATTTAAAATCTAAATATAATTTCAATTTGGAAAATAAAATCAATAAAAAAATTTTTTTTATAAATAACCATACATTTATTAAAGGAGAAGTATACAAATTAAGCAATCTGTTGTTTCAAGTTATTTTAGAACATTCTGATAAAATGGATGGTTGCAAGGGTGTTGCTATGCAGTTGCTAGGGTGCTTACCGGGTTAGGGTTAAGCCTAATTAGTCCAATTTATATCTTATGGAAAATTTGTTTTAAACATATTAAAACTCATTTTCAGCAGACACTTCATAAACACAAGTGTTTAATTGGTAGAATGTTTAAAAAGCTTGCTTTAAAAATACTTGTAAATTAAATAAAATCAAACATTTTTATATATTTGATAAATAATTAAAAAAAACAAATATTAGTATTTAAAAATAAATTATGATATTTTTATTTATATTATATTGAGGTATAAATGTTATTAAATCTTTTTTTTCCCTGTTTTTTTGTACATTTAGATTTTTACATTAACATTTTTGGGAAATGTGTACTGATGAATCATTCAAAGTAGGAACATGTATTAAGTAAATACTAGGGTCAATTTTGTTAACTTAAAAATATAAACACCCACCAGGTGGCAGCATACGTATCAAAACTGTCCAAGGATTTATTACATAACATTGCCTGCCATAGTCCATGCCAACCGGTCAACACCAGCCACTGCCTCACTGAGCTTTAATTCTGCACTATAACATCAAATACTGTATGTAGCATAAGATTCATCCCCAGTCTTGTGTCTGTGTAACCCGGGGCAGTGATTATGGGTTGGTGATGTACCTCAGCGAGCTGGAAAAGAGCCGACTGGCCGCACTGCCTCCCCTCAGATGCTGACTGAGACCTACTGGAGGAGATCTGCTACAGAGACAAACCAAACATCCATATTAAGACCAATAACAAGCGCAATATTCACCCACAGAGAGGAATATACATAGACATATGTAGTTTGTTAAGGGAAAAATTTATACTGCTCATTTATTAAGGAGGATTCTGGGTAAAATCACAATGCTAGGGGTGTAACAGCAAAAAGACATCATGGTTTGGTACGTAACTCAGTTTTGGGGTCACAGTTTGATATGAGTTTGGTACAACAGGAAAAAGCAACAAATCCCCAAAGCTAGGTTTCTCTTTTTATTAATTTTAAACAGACAGTAGTGCAAATTACAGTTTGTTACACTTAGCGACATTTAGTCCCCCCTGAGGTGGCTGGTACATTTGGTCCTTTAGTCTAGCTGTAAACAAAATGCACTCTTGTACAGGTACATTTTTTTTTTTTTTTTAGGGCTGATAAAAAGAAAATCAGCTACAAAACTGAAAAGCATCTCTTGTGTTCTAACAGTACAAAATAAATAGAATAATAAAAAATAAAACTTAATTTTTTCTTTGAGCGTGAGAGTTCATTAACATGCGGTTGGCACCTGAGGCTTCCCAGGACACGTGTATTTCATCACCCGGCTTTCATATCGGCACAATGCCAAAGGATTTTGTCTTATTAGAACAGCGGAAACAACTTAAAATACTCTGTCATTTATGCTCATACAGATAAGAGCAAGACATCATTCGAAACTGAAAAGGGTCTATTTTTATGTGTGTAAACACACACAATAAAACAATACATTGTGCTTTTGAAAAATAAAGCAAACAAACAGGATGCCGCTTTCTGACGCCCTGGTTTCCTTTTCTGTGAAGTTAGTGGAGCGCATCACAAAAAATGGAAACTCTTGCATGCCATCTAAACTCTTGGTTTGGGTTAGTGCATAGATCGTCTCTTCTTCTGCTCTTTATCCTTTTATGGCGGTTAGCAAAGAGTGTTGCCTTACCGCAAGCCCCCTTCTGGATTGGGGTGTGGATCGCCTGTGACTGACCGTATTCTTTGTCTGACTGTATGCACCGAAATGTGACGTCCGTACTGTGACAGTTCAGGATGAATACATGTACTGTTACACCCCTACACAATGCTGCAATGGCATTCAAGTAAAATACATTTTAAATTGTATTTAAGTAAAAGGCATTTTAAAACATTTTTTACATGTTCTAAAGAAAACGTGAGAGGAGCTTGAACATGCAAAACTCGCCGCCATGGTGTTACAGTGTTCAGGGTGGTTGCCAGGGTGTTTCTAGGGTATTGTTGTTGTTAGATGCTTACTGGCCAAAGTCAAAAGATCCCTATCTCTATGATACTCTGGTTTCTATAAGACTTGTTGAGACCCTTATTCAATGTATGGAATTTTTCAATTCTGTCAGAAGAAATATTCCTTAAAAAATTTTAATTAATGTTCACAGCCCAATAGCAGTGTTATTTTACAATTATGCATATGCTATTATAGTTTTATTTATATTTTTGATTTTTTTATATTTCTTGTTTTATTTGTAATATTTTAATAATACTTTATTATTTTTAACATTTCTATATAGCCTTAAATTTATTTTATTTTTCTATTTAGAAATTCAACTTATCAGTTAATTGCCAAGTCAACATTTACAATCTCCATTTGAAGTATTTTAAGCTTTTCATCTAAAATGTATTACATTTTATTTTATTTCAGCTTTATTTTAATTACTACAACACTTCCTAATACAACCACCCTCATGTGTCACGTTTTGTGCCACTGTTTAAGTGCAAACTACTCAAATTCTTCAAACCAAACAAAATCAGCTGACTCTGATCAGCTCTTTCCAGTTAACGATGATGATATTGAGAAGTGCTGAAAACAAACTGGAAATTCAGGAGGGGTTACTGAGGGTTTTTGCTGTGGTCATTGACTGCAGAATATTTACTTACTAATTGAAACCAACTAACTATCTTTCCCAGTTGTGGGGTAGAAAGGCAGAAGGTTTTTAGCTAAGATTTCCGGTATAAGTATTTTATAACAAAACTAAATTATTAAAAAATATTTTACATATGACTTATAAAATATTCACAATGAGTTTGAAGGAAAATTGTATTCTTGTATTGTATTCTTATTTTTTTTAACGTACCTCAATTAAATGTTCTGTATAAATTCAGCAAATAAACGACTTCATTATTTTTTTTACTTTTGTTGCCAAATAAATTGCAGTCAATGTGAACACCCCAAAATGCATTTAAAGGTACAATATGTAAGAATTTTGTATCAAAATATCCAAAAACCACTTGCACAGTGTAATATATTTCTTTCAATTGTGTGCTTACATTATCCTAAATGTTTCCAAGAATTTCTAAATTAAGAGAAATTCACAATTTTAAATAGTCCCTTGTAACTTGTTGCCTGTCAATGACGTAATATCTGCGTTATCCCTGGTTTCCGCTTGTACTGCCATAGTAACCATGGCGACAGACGTGGACAACTGCGTAATGTTTAGCGGCACGCTCACGCTGTTGTCGTTTCGTTCAAACATTATGGACCATGGAAAGCAGACTTTGGGACAAAAGGAGAAATAAAACGAGGATCAATATCAGCGTGGCGTTTTCGAGACGGCGGGAGCTCCACGTCCGCGACAAACTTGCATGTACTTTATTAGACAGGTAAGCAAATGTACATAAATATGCTCAACATGATGAAATGTTAGAATATGATCAGTATGTTATTCTAATGTTGATCTAGCTTCCTGCTAGTCTCATACAGACAACAAACTAACACAGAGAATAACATTATAACTTTCAACACACTCAAATGCAGCTTAGTGTGATAGTGTAGACCAAGTGAAACAGCGCTGCGTTACCTCACGTTTCATTTGTCTAATAAATTGACCTGTGTGAGTATTATTCAGCACTTGAGTGTAGTTCGGTAGAATGAAATGTCCTTATTCCTTTATATCTGCAGTGTGGCGCTGATATCTGTCTCTCATTAGCAATCGCGACCTGATTCATACCACAGTCATGTATTCACTCATCCATAAACATTATTAGATCCATCGGCATGATGACAAGTTCCATGATTCCGCTTATTCACTGCGTCATCAATCTACGCCTTTGTTATTGTAAGAGGTTATCGACCCCTAGCGGCGAAAGAAATTACTTATTGTAGCTTTGAGAATAAGCTCGATGGAGTAGGATTGGCTCCAGCTCTAACATGTAAGGTGGGCCACATGACATTCAGGGTGGGATGGACAGCAGGGGGTTAGAAATGGAGTTTCTAGGAGAGAGTTTATTATAACTGTACCTCAGCCAGCTGAAACAGGGGTGATTTAACACAACTCTTGGGCAGGTCTGGTGAGCTTGGCTGGGATGGTCCAGAGGCCTAAGAAGGACATTAAAACAAACCAAATGAGTGCCGGGAATGGGATGTCATTTTAACCTCACAAGACAACCAAAACCTTCCACATTACTGTAGCACTTGTTATACTTAAGGTGTCCATAACTATACTTGACTGTCCCTCACCTCTACGTGTGTGAGAGAGCTTGTGTCCTCAGCGTTCTTACTTCCTCCAGCAGGCTGCACTGGACTGGAAGAAATCTAATGAGAAAAAGTAAGGAGCGTCAACAAAATGCATTCAGATCATTAGGCAAGTGATTGAGACGCACACAGCCAACCATCCATATCTGAGACGTCTCACTGCTAAGGAGGTTTTTAAGGGTCTGTTATTAAGAACTGACAAGTCTTCAGGTGGTCTCACCTCAGCCAGCTGGAAAAGGGCTGATTTCCCAGTGTGCTTAGCAACATCTGTGCATCCAGTCTGGGAAGAGCTGGAGGAAATCTAAAATGAAAGCATGAACATGAAATCGGTACAGCAGAACAAAGCCATAAATGTAAACAATCTTGAATCAACACTGACATTTACAACTCAACACCTCCCTCTGTTGACAGCTTGATGGAAAAGCCACAGGTAGTTCAATAAACTAAAAAATACCCATCAATTACACTGTCTAAACAGGAAGTGACAATGTGACAGCTTGAGGTGTCTACACTGGAAACTTGCTGCATGTCACCTCAGAAACTACTGTAGACATCAGCACAGTAAAACAGGTAAATAATTATGTATACTTTGCATTCAATGTGATTTTAAAAATAAGCATTTTAAATAAAGATTATTATAATTATACTGTTTTTCAATTATATTTAATATATAACATATTTTAATATAATTAAAAATATATTAAATAATACATTGTACATTAAATAAATAAATAAATATATTAAATAATATAATATATTTGTTACATATGGTTACATATTGTACAAATTTAGAAACAAAAAATGTATACATTTGTAGGCCTGGAAACATGAACTGGCTTTGATAAAATGGTTAAAAGTTAATTAAATAGTGAATTTAATGAATAGTCAGAAATCAATTCACTTTTCACAATTTCACAACCCTAACCCTAATTTCACAATCATTAATTATTCCTATCATCAATTATTCCTATTCCTATTATGTAATGAATTCGTTTTATGTAATATATATACATATATATATATGTATATATATATATATATATACGTATATATATATATATATATATATATATATATATATATATATATATATATATATAAACATATTTGAATATATGGCCTACTGTATTAAATTAATAGAATTAATCAATTCACAGTAGGGTTGGGTATCATTTGCTTCTCAGCTATTTTGATTCCAATTCTGATTCTGCTTATTGATTCTGATTTTTCTCGATTCCAATATGGTATAAAAAAAATCTAATATTAGATATCTCTTTTTGCAAAGCTTTGTTGCAGTTGAATACCATTAACAAAAATTAGCAGCCTAAAGAACAACTAGCTAATAGACTAGATGATTAATATAAATTTCAGGCATTAAAGTCAGTAATACAATTAGAACAAATAAGCAAATTAGCTAATAAAAAATACAACTTAAACTACAGAAATTAAAATCAAATGTAAAATTACACTGCATTGTTTTCTTTTAGAAATAAAATATAGATTAATCCTTATTAAAATTACAAAAGTGATTCAGTCAAGATTATTGAGTGATTTTATTTTTATTTTGTTCTTTGATTAACATTAAAGACACAGATGGCAGCAGGTTTATTAGGCTGCTGTCACTTTAAGAGCTAATGCACTGATCCAATATGTTGTTAGTGTTACAAATGCATTTTCTTTCTCAACTGTTTGTGTTTACTTAAGACATAACCGCCTGTGTTTACCAGGCTATTTTGACAAAATTTTTGTGTGTATTTGTCCGTTAATGCGCAAGAAGATGTGAAAGAGAAATCAATTCAGTATTCATGCCCCATTTGAGAGGCGGCTTTCTGTGCGCTCTCTGGATATGCCCAGCACAGAAAACAGTGCACTCGTGCCGACTTGAGTTCTCTCGCGTCTTCTTGTGCTTTAATGGTTTAAAACCACATTACAATGTGCGCACAGGAATCGACAAGCGGAATTTTTATTTTTATTTTAGGACATGTATCCGATTTCTGACCGTAAGTATCCGATTGCAATCGATTTTTTGGGGGATTCCCAACCCTAATTCACAGACATGGCATTACTTTATGATCTTAGGCAAACTGGGAAAATAAAGTAGCAGGTGTAGCTTTGCAGCGCAAAAAAACAAAAAAAAAGAGACGTCCGTCAACACAAAGCAACGTCGACATGGTGTTACTCTTAATTTAGCAGTGACTTTTCACTTGGAATGACTTGCAGTGCACTAATGCCAGGCACAGTTACTTTGGATTAACCCGTGTGTGAGATTGTGTTTGACAACAGAGAGACTCAGAAGACAAATCCTGGTCAAACATTACAGACAGAAAACAGGTAGAAATGATTCAGCCCTGTCCCTTAAAAAGGACTAAACATTTGATGTATTTGTCTGCAAAACATGGAGGCGCTGCCTTTTGTTTTGTATTAACCTCCCGTGGCCCTGTTCAGTGACAAATGCACTGCGCCGAAGGCAATTAGGATCACTTAGTGGCAGCAAAATGGAATTTACAGAGGATTAACAGGGGTGAGAGTCTGAGGAACCCACAGAAACACACACAAACAGCTCGCATCCCTGAATCACACACACACATTAGCCTGACGTCTCGAACGCCTCGTAAAGCTCTACAATTTATGAAGTCTATGCACCTCCTAATGGCACACAAACCCAGTTTGGGGCCCAAAACAGTCGTCCCAGTCTGTTTAGTCACAGGCCGCTTCGGCTGCTGTATCCGTGGAGATGGGCCTGTCACAATCTATTTACGTGAGCACTGATCATGTGCTCATTATATCAGAGGTCTGCCGTGAGTACAGAATGATGCAGATTTGTCTCAATCACATCAAGATATGAGGACATAGATCTAGACTAATAACTGTTATTCTCATCTAGAGCCCTCTTTGTGTTCCTGGTTTTAAAACCTCATTTAACTCGACTGTGGTTACACTGTGCTCCTACTGCTAATCTGTATATTAACATGTGCAATTACACTGTAATCTTTTCTAAATGTTATTATTGTGGTGTATTTGTGTCTTTCAGATGCTGTTCTGATCTGCAAATGAACTCAAATGTGGTACTTTATGCTGAGAGGTTATTTTCATATGTATTAAAATGATGTTGCTGTACCTCTCTGGCGGTCAGCGCGTGCTCCCCGGCTAACAGCAGCATGCTTAGGCCCCCCATCTTATTGGGATCTATAAACACAGCATTAAAAAGAAATGTTCGACAATACAGTTAAACCAAGTGACATGAAATGAAGTGAAGGAATATGTACACTACTGTTCAAAAGTTAGGGGTTTCATAAGATTTTTTAAGCAGTTAACACCTTTATTTAGCGAAGATGTATTCAATTGATCAGACATTTATTATATTACAAAATATTTCTATTTCAAATAAATGCTGTTCTTTTAAACTTTTTATTCATCAAAGAATCCTGAAAAAATGATCACGGTTTCCAAAAAAATAAATTAAGTAGCTCAGCTGTTTTAAACATTGATAATAATAAGACATGTTTCTTGATCACCAAATTAGCATATTAGAATGATTTCTGAAGGATCATGTGACACTGACGACTGGAGTATTTATGCTGAAAATTCAGCTTTGCCTTCACAGGAAGTTACTTTTCAAAACTACATTCAAATAGAAAATTGTTACTTTAAATTGTAATAATAAAGACTTATTTTAAAATCTTACCAACCCAAAACTTTTGAACAGTAGTGCATGCGTGTACATATTCATGTGCTTGTATTGTTCCTACCAGCCATGGCGAAGTTGAGCTGGGGTGTGCTGTCAGTTTTGGCCTGTTTTTTGGCAACTGAAGGATCCTTATTAGGGTTGGAGGGAAGAGACCAGACCTTCTTGCGGGAGTTACTCACAGAGTGGGAAGGACTCTTTACCGGCTTGTTGGTGGCAGGACACCATTTGTAACCAGGGTTAGCTTTCATGAACGCATCCTTGTACTGTGTCAGAAAGAACATATAATTATCAAAAACATTAGATTTAAACGTGTTTAAACTTAAGATTAACATCAGCCTCAACCTTTCTAACAACAGATAAGCCTGTTCATATGTTTTATATTGCTGTCTTTATTGAGTTAAAAACGAACAGCCTTTCAAGCGGCTTTTCAAAAACTAGCACCGTTTCAAGTTAATTTTATGTTAGATAATTGTTAAAAGTCTCCCTGTAGTCAACAATTATATCCCTTAAAACTCATCTTTGATCACCAAAATTGATTATTTAAACTTCTTTTCCTGTGAAAAAAGATTCTTCATGCCTTAAAATAACTTGAACGTAACTCTACACCCTTGGTCATCACATTCACTACATTCACTTGGTCAACTTCCTGAGGTAAACACTGCACAATGGTATCGCTCTTTACAACGTCGGACACATACCGGTTATTAATATTAGCCTTTTGCTTGACTATGTTATCAAACAGCTAATAGTGTGTTGCTAATGTTACATGAACCATGTTCCCGGTCGCCATCTCAGAGTCTGACCGCTGCCTCAGTATCCTTAGAAAAGCTTTGAACAATTTAGAACGTCAGTGGAGAAAGTTCATCATATCATCGTAATATACATCATACACCCGCTATATTGCTAAATCTACCTGATTTTACACATCAACAGAAAAATATACCGGGATAACCTGGCTTCTCTTGAGACTTTACTGCTTCAGAGCAGTCATAGTTAATGATATGCTAAAGCCCGCTAGCACGTAGGTGATTGGTTACAAGGTACTACAAAAAAAATAAAACAAGGGACTTATTGTGTGTGTGGTCTGCCTCCTTTTTACCTCCTTAGCCATGTCGGTGTATTTCTGTTTTTCTTTGGGGTCCAGTACGGCCCACCAGTCTGCCAGGATCTTAGTGGCCCCCCGGTTGTCTAGTCGCGGATGCTCCTGTCGGACCAGCGAGCGGTGGCGTTTGCAGAACAGCAGAAAGGCATTCATGGGCCGGCGAGCCCGCTGCTCAGAGGAGTATTCTTCACTGTCATCTTCTATCCCGCCACACACTCCTTCCTGAGCTACGCTCTCTGTACATAACACCGGCTCCTGGGGCGAAAAGTGGGGAAAAAGTGGAAAGAGACATGCAAAGACCTGGTCAGTTTCAACAGCATCAGTGGAGAAAGCTACACCAAGTTTAACAACCAATATTTCACCATAGAACAATATTAAAGGGTTAGTTCAGCCAAAAATGAAAATTCTGTCAAGACTTTCATAACATAACATAAACAGAAGCTCAGCCGTACTTGCTTGACGCGTGAGAACAACCCTCAATGGTTCTCACACCTCAAGCAAACATGCTTGAGCTTCCGTTTACCAAACCGATGTGCGCAATGATACATTTTTATATGTGAATTTCTTCTGTTCATCATATAAAGCAATCAAGTCTCTTCAAAAAATGTTGACATTCAATTCATATGGATTAGTTTTACAATCTTTTTAAGAACTTTTTGAAGCATCAAAGTGGTAGTTCCCTAGCAGTCTATGGAGGGAGAGAAAGCTCTCAGATTTCATTAAAAATATCTTCATTTGTGTTCCAAAGATGAATGAAAGTCTTACGGTTTTGGAACGACACGAAGGTGAGTAAATGATGATAGAATTTTTATTTTTTGGGTGAAATAACCCTTTAAAATGAAACAATGCATTCCTATGGATCCCTTCACATTAACCAAGCGATTCCCAAAGTACTTTTTTTTTAGCCATGTTTTTATTTTAAATTTTTTTTTTTTTAAATTTACTTAATTATTAGCTTTTCATCAACTCATGAACCCACTTCAGTTTCCTCATGAACCTCCAGAGTTTGCAAACAGAATTTGAATAACAAGGAAACTACCCAAGGTAGTTCGGTTTTTTGTCCTTCCTTTTGGCACATGATACATACCCATCATTCCAAATAGACATACTTTTGTTGTTACTGGTGTTTTACATGTATTATAAATTAAAACAATGTCAAGAGAGAATTTTTCTTTCATTAAATATGCAAACTTTCTAGCAGAAATGGATGGAAACTGCAAAAATTACACTTTAGTGTTGCAAAGCTACAAAATGGTGGTATATCCTACACATCTGACTGAGCCTGACAGTCCAATGATTCAACAATGATGCAACATTAAAGACAATATGAAACTGTTGTTTTTTGCTGTATGATGCATTTCTGAAACTGAAACAGATTGGATGGAAATGGCATGTCTATTTTTAATAGCCTTTTTTAACCCAGCTAAAGTTTCTAATGAACCATGATTTGCTACAAGCTATTGCTATTGATTATTGTCATCGTAAAGAGTCTATTTAGCTCTCAATATTCATTCAAAAGTTTGGGTTCCGTAAGATCTTTTTTAAAAACATAATTTTATTCTTCAAAGAAGTGTTAAACTGACCAAAAGAGATTTTTAATCCAAATAAATGCTGTCCTTTTGAAATTTCTATTCAAAGAATCCTAAAAAAATCATGGTTTCCACAAAAATATTGAGCAGCACAACTGTTTCAACACTGATAATAAGAAATGTTTCTTGAGCATCAAATCATCATATTATATTGATTTCTGAAGGATCACGTGACACTGAAGACTGGAGTAATGATGCTGAAAATCCAGCTTTGCCATCTATATTCAAATAGAAATTTTTTAAATTGTAATAATATTTCACAATCTTACACTTTTTATTGCATTTTTGATTAAATAAATGCAGCCTTGGTGAGCATAAGAGACTTCTTTCAAAAACATTTTTAAAAAAATCTTACAAGTCTCAAACATGAAATTTATTTTTTTACAATGAATTTGACGTTTAAATAGCCTAAAATCAAATTTTGTCAATGTTTAGAAGTACACTGATATACAGATGACCTCAAAACTAAGACACATGAACTAAAAGCCACAAAACTCTCATTTAATTTTAATTTTAACTTTACAGACTTCAGACTTTACAGATGTCTTTAAAGAGCAACTGCTGTATTGAAAAAGACAAAAAACACACACACACACATTAATGGCAGTGTTAATGCACTGAAGTGAATCCAGTTTGAGTAATCATTCACCTTCTCCAGCTCTTCTTCATCTTCTTCCTCCTCTTCCTCAGAGAAGTCTGGAGCTTTCTTGGCCAGCAGCGGGTGCCACTGCAGACACTTGCGTTTGGGCCGCTTTCCGCTGATCTCTCCCTCCACCGGAGGTTCTTTCCCTCCACCTCCACCCTTCATACTGCTGCTGACCCTGATGAGGGCAAAGGTCAGAGGTCAAACACGGCCCTTAATGCTCTTTAACATCATGTAATAGACTGTAGGACAGGAAGAGGCCATGAAACACTGATAATTACATTGCCTGGTAGTTAATTTAAAGGTGAAATGTGTAATTGGTTACAAATTCGAGGAGACAGAATGGCAGCAACAGACTGTAAATAGAATTTGACGGGTGTCATAAAACTATAAGAGAAGCCAAGGCTACAATAATGTATTTTTGATAGGGCCATAAATCAAGTGGGGAGAACCTAAGCATCGATAGCTCTGGATAAGATCCTCAAAACACTGTTGACTTGTGTTTTCCAGTGTGCATTGTTAGTTCAAGAAAAAACAGAAAAAAACAGGCATGCTGTTGAGTGCATTGCGGCGCAGTGTTCGCTGATGGAGAGCGGACACAGGGTTCCCTGTCTATCTCAGCACTGTTCTTCTGCATCTGCAGCACCGGTGCAGCTCTACTGTACATGTGACCCTCCTCTCCAATAGGACCAGAGCACACATCTCACACACGGTCGCCGCATGCACACAAACAGGAAGAGGAACACACACACACAGTCACATCACCATGAAACATACCAGCTCTATTCTAGCTAGATTGTTTCCTAACTCGTGCGCCTCAATTATCATGTGTTACACTTTAAACTGCACACAGGAAGGATCCAGAATGGATCTGAATTTGGGAGTACAATGTTTCAAGACATTGCATTAACAGCAGACATCTTCTGTAAGGGTTTCCATAGCTGGTGTCTGCTGCCCTCTTGCTGTTTATTCAGTAATAAGGACTGAACAAATGCTGACACTAGACGAGGTCTTGCACGTTCATTCAACATTGTTAATGTGAGAACTTTTAGAGTTATTAGTGGATGTAAATGTCACATCTCATTTAACCCAGATGTTTTCATCACTATGTTAAAGGCACCTATATATTTCCATGTAAAAATACCCATTTATACTGTTTGAGAAAAATAGTATCATATAGGAAAAAACTTTAAATCATCAGCAAAATGCAATGTAAAAAAATGGATTTTGTACTGTATAAAAACGATGTCATTAATCTAAAAATGATTATATGATATTTGTGAAAAAACAAATATAGGCTATATATAAAATGACAAACTATTCTTAAAAGTATGAATAATATTCCATCTGTTAAAATTAATTAACTACATTAGTTAAGATGAACTAGCAATGAAAAATACTTCTGTACAAACATATTATTAAAATCAGAATTATATGTTAATATTATTTAATGGACCTGAGCTATCATGAACTAACAAAGAACATTAAAAAATAATAAATACTGTATCACACGTATTGCTCATTGTTAGTTAATACATTAACTAATGGGACCTTATTTTAAAAGGTTTTACCAAATTTTCTCACAAAACTATGCAGATTTGTCACTTTGCTGCTATGACTAGAACTATGACTGTCACTAGAATAAAATAACTGCAATTAATATAATGATTGGTTATGTAGAAAGCAAAATGAACGAAAATGAAAGAAAATAAAAATTCTGTAAATGCTAGCATATTTTTTTGTTTGCTGATTAAATTACAGTAAATTAATGGTTCACAAAATCATGTCCATTCATTCTTTAATTTAACAAAACCATCATTTGTATCATTTCAAATCCATTTTTTTCCAGTGGGCACACAAAAGGAAACATTTTGAGGATGTTCATGTTGCTCTATTCCATACAATGAAAGCATACATTACCAAGTCATTCACGGTAAAACCTTTGTGGGTTTGGAACAACATAAAGGTGAGTAAATGATGACAGAAGTTTAATTAATGGGAATGCTGATTCTTTTTCTGTATGGACAAACGAATCACTGTAAAGCTCAATAAAACTACAGCAGGGACAAATTCAACTCAGGCCATTTGTATGAAACCAATCAGGTCTTGCAGGACAGCAGTTCTCCCTTTATGACCGGTCACTATATGCACTAATGGCTGTTCAGTCTGAGTGGCAATAGCCCCTCTAATTGAGTGATGGCTTGATAAAGTGCAATAAAACAGAGATTACAGGAATAAAAATCAAGTAAAAAATGAATTCAAAGGGGAAAGATTGTGTCATTAATAAAACATAATCATCCAAAAATATATGGATAATACTGTAATTCATGGTTATGAGAATGTATATATATTAACATTACTATGAAAGGAATGTTCTAGTAGCAAGCTGTCGCTTACCACAAAATCATTTTGGCTCATCCTGCCGTATGTACATTTTTTGTACAGAAAATGTATGGCTAAGTTTACAATAGTAATGTAAGATGTTTAGATGAATAAATCTGATTAAACAATCAGACTTCAATAATAATACAGACTCATAAATCTCGTGGACATCTGATCATGTATGATTTGATTTTAGTTTGAGTAAACCGATTTTATGATTAACTGTTTCTGCCCCTTATAAATACCAATATTATGAAAAGTGAATGCTTTGTTTTCAGTTCAGGCAACATGATCAAATTAAAATGGAAATTTTGAAAGGCACATTACAATAAAAGTTGTTACCCTTCTTGCATGTGTTTTACGTTTGCATGGATTCTCCAACCTTCCTATCTTAGGGTGTGTTTAAACTTGTAGTTAGGTTCGCTTGGTTTGTTGGTCGAAGCCAAAAAAAACATTTTTTTTTTTTTCCTGGTCCGCTTAGAGTTCACAATGGCATTTTTAAAGTCCACGTGAAGTTGCAACAAGTTTTCTCCAGTGTTGTGATGTATTTCCAAGTTAAACAGAATATTGAATAGAGTAAAATTGACCCACAACCTGATTGGTCGGCTTTTATTACGTATATTTCATGACTGAACTTACCGAACATCCAAAACAATGCTGTGTGCTGGGCTAAATGCGCTCATTGTATGTGTATAGCGTACATATGATGGTATTTTGACCAGCTGAGAACATGTGAAGAGCTTATAAAATGTGTAAAGGTGTCAAAAAAGCATCAGGAATTCCTCCGTCATACACACAAACGAAGATCTACTGCGAGGAGATGCGGTTCTGATGCCTGTACTGAACTGTGACGGGCAACATCGCAACTATGACGAGAAAAAAAAAAACAATATCAGTGAGCATTCTGTCCTTTTTAGGGTCTTGTCTGCCTGTTTATGGTTTGTTTACATGTCTTTGGTCTGTGTTGCGTTCAAATATCATTCGAACCGCACCAGAGTTCGTTTGGAAGCGGACCGAGACCCATCTTTTCAGCTGTGTTGGTCCACTTGTTTGGTGCGCACCAGGGTTCGGGTGGCAGCGTTCACACATGTTCAAATGAACCGCACTAACAGAGCAATCGCACCAGGGTTCATTTTAATCGAACCAAACACGCCAAGTGTGAACACACCCTTATGTACTCTCATGCACTTGCCATGCAATGACAACTTTCAAAAACAAATTAAATCCAAATTTCTCAAATTTGAATGAAACAAGAGTTTGAAACATCACTGAACCAAGAGAGGGATACAGGACGTGCAACAGGTTTGCTGCTAAAAAAAAGTTAGAATTCCAAGAAACCTATGTTTAAAGCTAGTGATTCAATTCTATTCTATATCTTTTAGCCAACCAAGATTAAACAAATGGGTATTTATCTAAATGTAACCCTGGCGCATGACATTAATCATAACTTTAATATGAATGTAGTCTAAACTGCTCTACTGAAGAGTAAGCACAAAGCTTAACAGGGAAGATAGACACTTATTATTGTGTAAGAGACTGTGTAAAATCACACAGTAGTGATCAGCCAATCAAATTCACTTCTTTTAGAATTTTAAATTTACATTGCAAGAAAAAAATAGTTGTCAATGAAAGAAAAGTAAAAGAAAACATCTTGTGATATCAGTGCAAGTAAAAGATGTGAAGTTAGTTTAGTTGTTAAGATATTCACATTTTTATCTATTTATTCTAAAGCTTTTAACATATCTTTACTAAACTAACTGCTTAATAATAATTGATCAACTAAAATTGTACATGTGTAATGTATAATATTATGACAATACATAAATTGTTTTATTAAGACACAAATGAAGCAACAATATGCAGATAAACAGAAGTGTTAGTGTTATGGGTCAAGTGTTGACTCATTAATACTAGTGCTGGGCGGTTTACCGGTTCATACCGAATACCGGTGTTTATTTTTGTTACGATATGAATTTTTAATATACCGCAAAACCGGTGTATGTCGCTTTAATCGGAACGCGGCGCTGCGCGACACAGTCTCACCCCTCATTTACAACACACGTCTGCGGCGCATTACGGCTGCGACAAGGTTTTATTCCGTCCTCCACGCGGTGCGTCAAAATAGACTAGGCGCCTATATTTAGCGAAGCGGCGCGGAGAGCCGCTTCTGGGAAGCTTCGATCTGAAACACAAGCATTGACTAGAATGGGCACGAGACGTGTGGGGGTGAGAGTCTTTTTTTCTTGCGGCGCGCGTGTTTTTATACTGTATTAACGTATCTGAAGTGAACTGACGGTCTTAAGAAAAGTTTCTTTGTTATTACGATTGAATCTTTCTTTATCTTTCCTGATAAAGCAGTGTTTATGAGCGTTGCTGCTTTGTGTACAGCCGTTACCGGGGAAACCACTGTTTCTGCCGCTCCTAAAGCGCGTCCTGCTGGCACCTCTTTGTAAACAGCCTTGCAAACCTGTATTATTAATATTAGTGTGGATTTTTTCTATAATATTCACTCATGACAATAAAATAGGGCATTATAAGTAAATCTACTGCACTATTTCCTCTCTCACTCAGTAGAAAATGTGGTAAACACCCATCATGCTTGAGAAAAAAAAAACACACAAAAAAAAAAAAACCGGTAAAAACCGTGAAACCGGTATAATTTAGAAAAAAACCGTGATGTTGATTTTTGGTCAAACCGCCCAGCACTAATTAATACTAACACTTACAATTATAATAGAATGAAATCAAACTTTAATGATGCACTTTTTATGAATGCAATGCAAACCTACAACAGCTTGATGATACTGTGTTAGTGGAAAGAAAACATATGTAAATATAAACAGTGAACTTGGGATTGCATTATCAAACCATTGGCTACAAAAAAATGAATTGCTCATTAACTCCCCTTTCATTCTAATGAACTGCATTCACCTGTTATCCTTAGGTTAAATTTGACCAACAACCGAAAACCATTAAAAATTCATGAATTCTTAATTAGTGTTCAACGGATCTGAAGAAACATTAATTAAAGAAAATAATTTTTGCTGGTCAAAGTATATGATGATGAAAATCATGGTTATATACATTTACATTATAAATGGTTATATACTTGTTGTTAAATCTATCAAATTGAGTCAAATTTCACTATTTGATTAAGAAGTAATTCATTCACTATTGGCATTTCATAATATCTCACATTTTATAACAATTTCTGTATTACTTTTTATACTTTTTTAATCTTCCACTTCCCCAAATATGATTCATAGGCATAGTTTTAACCATTTAAAAACTTATCAAATATAAAGTCAAATTAGAAATACCACAGATGGAACACATTTTAAATAGTTTAAACAGATTAAAATCTGAAAAATCTGTTTTAGATATCATGACAATGTTAGAAAGCCTGGCTCCAATACCAAAAACAATGTGGTATTTATAGTCCATTCTTACAGATTACAATGGAAGGGCTAAAGGAATAACATGCTATGCATTTTATAATATGCCATTATATGATCAAAAGTACAATTTGTTATTGATGCAGTCATTCAGGAAAGTAGACCATGTTTGAACAGACTAGCTCTTTGCATGATAAAAGGTTGAAGAATGAATATGTGTTTTATCTCAGATTGAGCACAACCCAATAAGCAGGTGATTATGTACAGACACGAGCTTAAAATCTGTGATGTAATGAATGTTTGATCCGTGATGTTAAGGCATCAGATACCAATTAGTCTGTGAATTTAAGAGATATAACAACCGATGGAAGGGAAAAACACATGGCATGAAGTGAAGGCGTACTTACAGAGCCACAGAATATGGAAATACGGTATTTGAAAGATGAGGATGGATCTGTCAGTCAGGCTGTATCATGCGATGAAGATGACCTACAAAGTAAAACAAAAAAAAACACACTGTGCCCTCAGTACAGGAATAAATCATCGAAAGCAAAGCCAAATGCACCAAATAACTCTGTCCCGAGTCCGACCTCATCAGTCAGCGACATTTTAACCGTGTGTTGTGGATTTGATTAGTTAGAGGCATATGTGCACCGCCTCAGCTTCAAACTAAGGTGGCATCTTTGGTGTTATTGATGGAAGCATAAAGTTATGACATCGCTCACAGCATATATTGAATTCATTAAACCCACTTCAGCTATGGCAAGCAGTAGTAACATTTCCCTAACTTGTATATATTTACTAATACTTATTTTTTAATGTTACTAATACAAATGTCATTTACAATGACAGTGATTTGCAGCAACCAAGTGAACAGACATTGATTTCTTAAGATTACTACTAAATAGTACAATTAGTGACTAGTATCTCTTTCAATTTAACTACTCATAATTCATTAATTTGATACTGGTACTCATTCATTTTTATTAGACATTTGTTCTTATTCCAACAGTGACTAGCATCTATAATTTACTCGCTTGTAATTATTCAATAGATGCTTGTACTATCCAGCTGTGACAAGCAACTATGAGTAAATAGACAACATAATGAATCATTAAAACTCAAATAAATACAACAACTGGAACATATACTAGTCGAAAATGAATAGCTGATATCTGAACCATAGATTCCCATTAAATTCAATTTAATTGTAAATGATAGACACTACCCAGCTAGCAAAAAGTCGTCTATTAAACGTTGAATAGACGTAAATCTTCGACGTCTAATTATGACTTTTCAACGTTGAAAACAGGTCGATCTTCAACGTCTTGATGGAATATGTAAAACTCTTTCAATTTATTTGAGATAATAATGAACATGGTTTAGTAGTTTGTTTTCTCCGTTATTTTAGCATGTATAACAGACTTATCCGAAAACACATAGTCAAACAGTCCGGCTGAAACTACTTATTTTCAACCATATTTCAACATTGAAAGATGGTAATTGTTTCCTGGGTAGACTCTTGTATTTATTGGAATTAGGGATGAAGCGATGTATCGGGCCAATAATTGGTATAAGCCAATAAAAGCATTTATATTCACGTTCGGCCATCGGTTGGTTGTTTAAAAACAGCCGATGATCAGGGTCTATTAATACTTAGTCAATCAAAAGGGGGCAGAAATACGTCAAACTGCAACTCATATTATGTGTAAAGAAAATTTCAAATTGAATTTAGGGCTGCAACAATAACGCATGAACAATTTAAAAAGCAATGTTAAAGCAGGCTCTATTCGACCCTATGAATCACCCGTAGTTCAAGCCAGGGTTGCCAGGTCCACTGTTTTTCTCTAGACCAAAATATTTTTGTAGCTCACCTACCATCCAATTATCGCAAAGAGCTTTCAAATTCTGTCCATTTTTATCAGGAAATTTTTTAAATAATTGCCATTTTGACACTCATAATGTGATGTGACAGATTGCTGTAGCATCTAAGTTCAAGCAGCAGCGCGGAACTTTTCTTCCACTTTAACACAAGTTATAGCATGAAAAAACATGCATGAACATCAAAAGGTATGTTGAAAGATACAGTCCAACTTACCGAAATGTATCATGTCTCATGTAATCGCTCAATCAGTGTTTCAACTGCAGAAAGATGTCCATAAAACAGCTTGTGAACAATATGTCGCTTAACGTTGCATTTACCTCAGGGAAGTTTGTTTGTTAGCTATAAAAAACACCAGAGATGAGTTTACTTACGGTTAGTGTTTGAATAAATATGTCATGAAGACAAGTGTTTGTTAAAACTACCTCTAATATTACAGTAATGTACCGAATGATGGAGTTCCCTGTATAGTTTACAGCATTAGTTGGGAGAGATTTTTTCCTTAAGAAAATCAAACTATTGGTAGAGATCACTCTGAATAATCGCCTATCGGTATCGGCAGACATTTTGTATCGGTGCATCTCTAATTGGAATAAGTACTAGTGTCTAATGAATAAAGCCCCGTTCACACACTAGCAACTTTGTTGTTGTAGTTCATATGTCGCTGCACCAGTTGGTTGCTAGTAGACGTTCTTAGTTCTGGTTAACCTAACGTGTTAACGAACGTCACTCATGACGAATCAACATGTGCAAGTGCGGCCATCTATCTGTGCCAAGACCACAAACGCAAGGCTATTTGGGTCCATTCACAATTAAGTAGCATTATTTACATTATGTTTTACATAGTCATTGCATGAAGTCAAAGACATAAGAAACTTCTCCGTCTTGCAGACACTGATACAAGAGACAGGTCGCTGCATTTGTTAAAGTCGGATTGAAATGAAAACTCACCCTATTTTTTAAATGCATAAACAATTTTATTAAAAGTCTGACCTCGTTTAATAAAAACACCATTAACTTGATTTTCTGGCAAAAAAAGTCAGACTTCTCCAATTATTTAGTGTGCTCCCTTACAAGCTCATGTTCATCTGCCTCCATTTTTGAGTGCAACACCCACATCTCGAAACCTAATCAACAACCGATGCACTGAACCAGGTTCCCACCCTACATTTTATCTTTTCCGATGATCCGTTACACTTAGATGTCCATATTTCCCTTTCATTGCAACTTTTCATTGCTAAGCATGCTCACAAATAGCTATGAATGGTGATTAAATTGCTGGACATCACTGAGTCGCTGTACTGCTGGTTTCCAGTCGGCGTTCCTATTCATACTCGTACTGATGACGGGTCGCTGCACATTTGCTTCTCAACTTTTTGCATCGCCAACGGTCATAATCGTTTATGCAGAATGAATGACTTTCTGCGGCTTTTCAACTGCAGATCACGGTCAATGTGAACACCTGTTTAACTCAATATGCATTTACATATAAATAATGAACAGTTAAGGTAATAGTGAATTTAAACAATAGGGCTTTTCACACTGTGCTTAGCTTAACCCCAGGTTATCGGCATTCTAAACCCGGCTTTTAACCCGGAGTAAAGGTACGTTTCACACTTGTAATTTAGAAGCAGGATTAGCACTGCTTTTTATCCGGGGTTATGAAACTCTGCTCTGGAACAGGGTTAGCATGGCTTTTGCAGTGTTAACCCCATTGCGGTGCCAAACTTATACAGTGTGAAGTAATGCTGTGTTACAACTAGATGCTTAGCAACAGACAACCAAATGTGTGTCTCATTCATATTCATATGTTTTGGACAGTCATGGAAACATTGTGTTGTATACAGTAGTTTCAACGTTTAAGGGGAAAAAATGTCAAATGGTGACAGAAAATGCGACAATTGGAATGAGGAGGAGAACATTTCATTCTTACCTTTATAGTCCAAAAAGTTAATTCAGGATACACTTTATAATACAGGGCAATATACAATATGAGGATGTGCAATGCTAGAGCATTTATGTAAACATTTTGCATGCAGCGTTCATTTAATCAGTGACACCGCGAATAAGGATGTTAACCCAGGTTTAAGAATGTACAGTGTGAAACGTCAGATTATGAATCTCTAGGATTAGCCTAATTGTTAACCCAGGGTAAATTATCAGCAATGTGAAACATAAAATAAGATAACCCAGGATTTCGTTTAGCCTGGGGTTGACTGACCCAGGGTTAGCCATTTCAAGTGTGAAAAGCCCCAATTATACCTAGTAACGTTAATAAAAAGATATAAGTGTTAAGAAAGCAATGTTTAAAAGGCTTGCCACACTTCGACTCGTTCATGTAGGTCTTATTAAAGCAAATCCGACACAGTTTTGTCGAGTGGATGGACGATATGTACAGTATTGCAGCGTTTCGTTTTCAGGTACAGCCTGAGAGCGGTGCTCTCTCTCTGTGTCTCTCCCTGCTCAACTATCGAACAGCGAATCAAGAACTCCACAAAGCACAATGTCGACGATATCGTCCGATTATTTAAGCCATCGAGCACATTTCATAACTCATTTGACCCCTTATTTGAACTGTGCTCGGTTTGCATCTCGGTGCAAAATGTCGATCTGGGCTTTGACAAGACAGACAGCCGAGAGTCCATCTTGCTTTGGGGAAGATGAAGTATAAATCTCACTCCTGTCAAACTCCGCCAGGGCATTTTCAGAGAGAGATACCCCTCCACAAGCTTTCATTACTTAAACTATGGGTTTTCAGGGCAGACTTTTCAGATGAGACGGTTTTGTGCTCAGGTTTCTCGCTCCGTTCGGTCAGATAGAATAAAAGTAGCTGGCTAGCCTGCTAGCCCCTGTGATGCGAGATTGCTCTAGCTCGCCTGAACGTGTCATTAGCAGACCCATATGCAATAATCGCACGGTTGGTCGTACATGTTAAATCGTCGTGAATTGCACAGAAACCCTGATGTTCGGTGAGAGCAGGTGTCACACACGCAGATCACAAAAGTTGTTTATGCCGAAGCACAACAAACTGGCACGTATTTCGCACTGTCTAAGCGAGAGCTCCCGATCAATCGGAACTCGGGGCTTTTCACAAACAAAATATGTCCAAGTTTTCAGTCATCGCGGCATATGTGAATGCAAACTTACCCCTGAAATCCGGTCGAAACGCCAGGGCCTTCTCATTCCAGCCTCAAACTTATTGACACATCAGAACAGTTCTGCACTGGCCGTCCGTACAGTAGCCCCACAGACACTTATATTATTTTTTACCGGATGCTTGGAAGGGAGCAACAACGCAGCGTGAAGTCGACAAAACTACATCACAATCGCGCCGATCACTCCAACAACGAATAACGGTGGGGACCGAATGCCACTTGGTGTTGGTACTTTCGTTTCAGGCGAACAATTTTCTGGGTTTGTTTTCTCTCGCAGCCCTCCTCCCCCTCCGTGCGTTCAAGTGTTCCCACTGAAGCCCGTGTGCACAGTGTGTGGATGTTCACAGCGCTGGACTCACTGGCCTACCGTCACATCATCCTCATCCTCATCCTCATTCAGTCTGTGTCCTGTCAGAAAATCCAGTCTAATACGATACTTGTTTTTTATATCTGGGTTCTGGATGGTTGACCAAAAATCAGCTTTACCACCTTATGACGAGCAGGTAGGTGGTTTTGCTGCTGGTCCAATAGTTTGCAAGCTTGCAAACTATCTTTATCAGCCAGAAAGACATGCCATACCAACACACATCTAGTTAGTTTGTGAACAGTGTGTGGCTGTTTTGGACTAACTGGACTATATCGTCATCATAAATAGCTGGTTGACCAGTCACAAGGTTCCATAAACCAGCTTGACCACCTCATATGACCAGCCGGTAGCTGGTTTGTTGCTGGTCTATCTGATTTACCATCTTAGACCAGCTACCATGCTCCAAAACACATCTAGTTAGTTTGTCCAGTGTGTTGCTGTTCTGGACTGACTTGAATATTTCATCATTATCATAATTAGTTGGTTGACCAGTCACCGTGTTCCAAAAACTAGCTTCACCACCTCATATGTGACCCTGGACCACAAAACCAGTCTTATGTGTATTTTTTCTAAAATTGAGATTTATACATCATCTGAAAGCTGAATACACAATCTCTCCATTGATGTATGGTTTATTAGGATAGGACAATATTTGTCCGAGAAACAACTATTTGAAAATCTGGAATCTGAGGGTGCAAAAAAATCGGAATATTGAGAAAATCGCCTTTAAAGTTGTCAATTTCTATTGGCGATAGTGCTGCATCCATTCACAAAAATAAATGTTTTATATATTTAAGGTGGGAAATTTACAAAATATCTTCATGGAACATGATCTTTACTTAATATCCTAATGATTTTTGACATAAAAGAAAAATCTATAATTTTGACCCATACAATGTTTTGTTGGCTATTGCCACAAATATACCCGTGCAACATAAGACTGGTTTTGTGATCCAGGGTCACATATGACCAGCTGGTATCTGGTTTGTTGTTGGTCTGCCAGCTTAATTACCATCTTAGACCAGCTTGAAATGAGCGATCATGTTGCAAAAACATGGTTGACCCGCTTAAGCCGGTATGAATGTCTTAAAGGCCTGGTTTCACAGACAGGGCTTAGATTAAGCCAGAATTGAGCCTTAGTTTAATTAGGAAATTTAAGTAGCTTTTATAAGCGTGTCTTAGAAAAGAAAAAACATTACTGGTGTGCATCTTGTGACAAAACAATGGCACTAACATATTTTAAGATATGTCAGTGAAAGTTACTTTCAGCACAAACATGCATTTAAGTCTGGGACTAGGCTTAAGCCTCGCCTGTGAAACCGGCCAATAGCTGTTTTTTTTTTCTGGTCTAAGATGGACCACCACCATAGGAACCGGTACCATGGCTGCATCCAAAATCGCATACTTCCCTATATAGTAGGCTAAAAACAGTAGTAAAAGTAGTATGTCCGGTAGGCAAGAGAGTAGGCAAAAAGTACCCTAATGGCCTACTTCTTCCCACGAGATTCTGAGGTGTGCAAACGAAGGACACTTTATTGTCCCATAAGGCCACAGGAGAGGATTTGTGAATGGCAGTGAAGCGATGAAACTGACGCTGGTTGATGATCACATAATAATGACAACATGGCGAATGTAGTTCGTCCATATTACATTCATACCACACATACTCATACTATATAGAACATACTTTTTAAAGAAGTTGTTAAGGAATTACATATTCAAAATATGTACCTGCTCAAGAGAGTATGCGATTTCGGATGCAGCCCAAGCTTTAAACACATTCTAGTTGATTTATGCACTTGACTACCCATGTTATAGCCAATCATATTTTTTTGGCCATTAAGGGTTGACTATAGTGACTGTAAGCTGTGTTTTTTTTTTTTGCTGGTTCAAGAGCTTAATGACAATCTTAGGCCAGCTAAAATATTGCAAAAAAACATCCCTGACCACCTTAAACTGGTATAACTGACTGATAGCTGGTTTGTTGCTGGTGGACCATCTTAGACCAGCTACCTTGTAACATAACACACATATCATTTTAAACTGGATTTCCCAGCATAGTTTAGAGTCAAACCATTCTGCCTAAACTTCAGTGCTGCGTTTAAGTTGTTTCACTGCACCTACTTCTAGAGGATGACACCACCATGCTGGGAATGCTTTTCTGATTCAGATCCACTATCTGTAGAGCTTCCTGGATGTTGTGTATTAGTGTCAGATCGGCGTTGCGCTGGTAAAATAAACTCTAACAGTGCATGTGCGTCGCCACTTACCTGCAACAGGCCACCAAAGTGACTTAACAGCTCCGTTGTCCACCTTTCGCACCCCTTCGATGGTGTCTTTCTCTGTTCACTTTTTTTGCAACATACAGTCTACTGTACATGCAGTGAGTGAAAATATAGTTTTCATGTAAGGACAGTTATGATTGGACGCACGCTTGAGTGACAGCCCGAGGCAGCCACTCAGAGTGCGCGAAACATTTCGGCACGGTTCCGAGACAGAGAGATTAAAACCACATCTTCATAATGTCCTGAACATTCACACAACACATAAAACACACAACAGTTACAGAAGAATTGTGCACTATCATTCATTAGATCAACAGGAGGTGTGAAATTATCGATATAGAGACGCCATCGAGAAAAGAGAGCGAGTGACATACGCTTCATGCAATCTCAACACATACTAAACACTAAACAGTCCCCGACCCCGAGTGCAAACACACATTAGTGAACAACATTGATGTGTTTGCCCCGTATTCACTCTTTGCATACGACTGTTTAAAGCTCATTGTGGTTAAAAGACGATAAGCCATGCGTGTGTTCATTCGTGTCACAGCAGCCTTGTTCTCTCACATACTGGTCCACCGTTTTCCTGTCTCGTTGCCCTCTTTATGAGAGTTTTTCATGATACGGATCTACGTGCTAACACGAGAGTGGACATCGCATTATCACCTCTACATATCACTTTGGTCACACACGAGCAGTTATAAAACAAGCAATTTATGCTCATGATTGTTTATGTCGTTGATATTGATTAATGGGGATGAGGAGGAGGAGGAAGAGGAAGAGGGAGTTCAACAGAGGCAGAATCGTACCTGTGCGAAGCGATGCTTTTATAACTGTACAGTTAATACTTTTCTGTCAATCTTTTCGTGCGATACAAAATTTAACTCTATCTCTGCTGAAAAACAAAACAAAAACAGCGTATACCAGCCTAAACTGGTTTGCTGGTCTTAATTTTCTCCCAAGCTACTCAAGTTAGTCAGCTTGCTGGCTTTAAATGGGTTTTGAGCACTTTCCTACTGGTCTAGCTGGTGTAAATAAGCTCAACCAGCTGATGACCAGCTTGGTCAGTCTACCATCTTAAATCAGCTAAGATCAGCAGTTTACATTAGTAACCTTTTTATTAATTTATTAGTATTATTATTATTATTTTAAATGTTAAATGTAGGGTAGCTTTTGTACCTTGAAAATGTTCTACAAGATCACTGTTATTTGACAAATTTATTAGGCCTATTTATTTTCACTATTATTTTCATAGATTATTGCCATTTTCTCTGATGGACTATGACAAGTTACAATGTAATGCTTATATGTGTAGGAGGGTGTGTGACGAGTGTGATGATTAATTAATTGACTACTTAAATTTAATGTACCTGAATCACTCCAATAGTTTGTTACTCAGGCCTATGTGTTTATCGTATTTTCATGCAACACAACCACATGCATGTGAAACGTGATATTCCATAAGCAACCATGAGATTATTAATTACTGCTTTGTTAAAGGGATAGTTCACTCAAAAATGAAAATTCTATCATTAATTACTCACCCTCATGTCGTTCCAAACCCGTAAGACTTCCGTTCATCTTCAGAACCAATTTTTTAATATTTTTAATGAATTCTGAGAGCTTTCTGTCCCTCTGTTGACAGCTACGCAACTACCATTTTGACAATTCAAAAAGTTCATAAAGAGATCATATAACTATTCCCTATGAATTGAGCGGTTTAGTCCAAATTTTCTGAAGAGACAAGATCGCTTTATATAATGAACAGATTGAATTTAGGCTTTTCTTTACATTTAAACATTCATCAACTCACACATCAGTTGTGGTATACGTAAACTCAAGCATGTTTGCTTGATGTCCATGAACCAGTGAGGTTCATTCTTGTGTTATGCAGCACGTTTGAGCTTCCACAAGAAGTTTGGGTGAACTATATGAAAGTGGACTGACTGTAACAAAACTACCACTCAAACTAAAGGAATCAGCCTCGGTAAGTTAATCTAATGGGCCAATCATTAACCTCCTGGTCAGATAAGTTTGATGAGACATTCTTTTCCCACAAAAGTGAAATCAGATCAGTTGAATTTTGATGTTTCATGTTAATCACATTAAAACAGTATGTGTTAATAGTCATTTTGTAAGTCGTTGAGAGACTGAAAGAGAGAGAGTGAGTTGAGGAAAATCACATTAGTGACCGATTAGATTATTGCTTTCAATAGAAGTGGCTCAGAAATAAATCAAGGTGTTTCACATTTTTTCACATTCCCGAGAGTCATAATAAGGGCTTCAGAATTCCATTTTCCCCTTTCCATATGTGAAACTGCTCCTTTGTGTACACACCCTCTTATTTGAGAGGGAATTATATCCTGTTGTTTAGGGCTCTAAAATGATTTAAATACTGCGGTAGATGAGTAATTGAAAGTTTAATTTCATTATTATCATTACTGAATCACTAATGTGTCTGCATTGCAAAATTAATTTGTGTATTTCTTTCATTCAGTCTTGGAAAACCTGTAAATTTCAGTGAATTTTGAAGTTGTGTTTTGTGTATTGAATATACAAACAAAACATTTCCTTTCCTAAATAGTACTTGTGTAGGGTAAAAGTCAGTCCA
This sequence comes from Scardinius erythrophthalmus, assembly GCF_964197995.2. Lineage (NCBI taxonomy): Eukaryota > Metazoa > Chordata > Actinopteri > Cypriniformes > Leuciscidae > Scardinius > Scardinius erythrophthalmus. The sequence continues at coordinate 18,735,793 of NC_138243.1, forward strand.
AGCAGTTTATGAATCAGTCCAAGCAGTTCACAGAAAAATATGATTCATTAATCAATCTGAATCAAAATGTTTTTAAAAATCCTCCTCATGGAAAACTAATTATTAATTCACTTGTCAAAAACAGTCCAAGTAGCAAGGCAGGCTTTCTGTAACATGCATGTTGCATTAATGTTTCAATTATGAGGGCCATAAATCATTCATTTTAAACATCATATAAAGCTCAAGCTTTGATTGTGTAGCTCAAAGACAAACCTTCTGCACTTTCTCGACAATCCAAAATAATCGATATTATATATAAATAATATAATATACAGAGTTTGTTAACAGCAATAGTCCTAAACCTCACAGGCGGTTCCACAAAATACCTATTAAGTGCATGGCAGAATTCCACACAATCTGTCTCAAACGGACAAATTCTGTCTCAAACAATAACACATAGGAATTCATTTTATAAAACCCCACCTAAGTTGCTGTTTCTGTATAAAGACAAATCTTCCTGTTTGAAATTGCATGAAGCAGCTAAATGCACTGTAATCAACCCATCCTCAAAGCACACGCTCACTGAGGCTGCAGGTGTGATTCAGTTTCTAGCATCGCACTTTTGACTCTTTTACTGAGGATTTATAGAATAGGCCTACACTACAAAAACCCACTTATCTGTAGATCATATAAAATGTGAGGCAAATTTCTTTCTGGTGAGCAAATAGTGCCCAATTTGCAAAGTATATCTTTCCATGTCTCAGGACAAACTACTACAGTGCACTCATTATGAACAATGAAAATGCATAATAATAATACTACTAATAATATTCTCATTATGTACTGATTCTACCATCTGTTTATTAATTTAATTATTGTTAATATTTGTATAAAAAAAATATAATTACGATAACAATAATACTCATTGTATATTGATCCTGCACTGTCAAGTCAAGTCAAGTCAAGTCAAGTATATTTGTATAGCGCTTTTCACAAAACAGATTGTATCAAAGCAGCTTCACAGTATTAAATTAAAATAATACAACAAGGTTTGTTTCTAGTGGAATTTATTGATTGATAAAATCAAATTAAATATCCCCAAAATATCCCCAACTGAGCAAGCCAAAGGCAACAGTGGCAAGGAACCGAAAAACTCCATCAAGTGACCTAATGGTGTCCTAAAACTCCATCAGGTGACCCAATGGCTCAGTCGGGGGCCAGTTCTCCTCTGGCATTTATGAACCAGAGGCCGGATTGTAGTTTGAACTGTCACTCTATTAATTTAATTCCCAGTTTAGGTTAATAAAGGTCAATAAATCGGCCTATATTTGAAGTTATAAAGTGAGTTGTCAGATTTCAGTTGTCGGATCTCAGTCTTCATATTCATACATAAGACAGTATGCTGTGATTTAGAAATGTAAGTTTATCATCTTATTAATTTGTATTATTGTTTGCATGTCTAGTTTGTACTGATAGCTCAATAAAACCCCTTAATTGTTTCTTGAGAGTTTCAGTATTTACCCTAACTTTTCTCTTGACAGGCCATTTTTTTGAATGGTCACTCTGTGGCACTGTTCATCAAGGAGGATTTGAGTAGGCTATTCCTTCTAGTGTTATTTGACCCAGATAAGGAAATTCAGATAATCCGGTGAATTCTGGAGCATCTGTAGATCAATGGTAAAGAGGCATAAGAGTTGGCCTGCCCTTTGGCCTCTGAAGATAAGGAGAAGAGAATCCATCCATCTCACGGTAAGGCATGCCTAATGGCCTCAGTATATTTGCTTGCTGATGTCTGGTCTCATTACCGAGTCCGATGTATTGTGTACGTTGATATTGCCGCGGTACAGTAGCACTCTCTAGTGAGGCTTAAGATTACAGCTTCTGTTTGTACCGCGGCACCTGCTGCCCTCTGCTGGTCACCTGCTACACTACAGCATCCTAACAGGTATGGGAAATGAAGTGTTTTTAAATGTGATTTTAAATGTAATTTTTAAGAAGCCAAATTTAGATATCACAAGCTTAAAAAAATTATGATAAGGAATTATGATTAAGAAATATCAAAACAAATTATAAAGAATTCAGATTCAGAGAATTCATAATGAGAAAATAGAGAGAGAAAACGATACGTGAAATGAAGGAGTATAAGAATATTTGGTTCATTTAAGAAGCCTCAGTGTTGCAGGATTCGAACGGAGCTAAAGTCAGTCCATGCTTGATTGTGATTGGCTGGCTGGGGATTTCTAGGTTAGTGCTGTAGGGGAGAGCTGTCTCACAGTAGGGAGAGCTGTCTCACTGTAGAGAGAGAGAGAGAGAGAGAGAGAGAGAGAGAGAGAGAGAGAGAGAGAGAGAGAGAGAGAGAGAGAGAGAGAGAGAGAGAGAGAGAGAGAGAGAGAGAGAGAGAGAGAGAGAGAGAGAGAGAGAGAGAGAGAGAGAGAGAGAGAGAGAGAGAGAGAGAGAGAGAGAGAGAGAGAGAGAGAGAGAGAGAGAGAGAGAGAGAGAGAGAGAGAGAGAGAGAGAGAGAGAGAGAGAGAGAGAGAGAGAGAGAGAGAGAGAGAGAGAGAGAGAGAGAGCTGTCTCACTGTGAGAGAGAGAGAGAGAGAGAGAGAGAGAGAGAGAGAGAGAGAGAGAGTATCAGTCCTGTGGAGCTTGAGAAGTGCCGTTTGCTTTGTTAAAGTTCTAGAACTCTTTTTATGCTTCCTATAAAACGAGGGAATGGAAGATAAAGGTGAATAGAAATTAATTTCTCTCTGACTCTGTGTGGACTCCCTTCCAGGCGGCCCTCTAATTTAGACTAATCTCTCTCTGGATGGGTCAAGCAGCGGTTGGAAAGACACACAGGGGTTTGCGCTGCTTATTAACATAAAAAGAGGGATTACACGATAATTGTCCCAGCTGTGAAGGCCGTCTAATTTAGCTATTGGGTTTATGATGCTATAGTTCTAGTTAATGACTGTAGTGGGTCTTGTGCAGATAAACACCATTGCTTACAGCAGGGGGCAGATGGCATTTATGACAGGGGAGAAGAGAGGGGAGAGCTAGTGGGCAGAGAGATTTGAAATGGAGATTCTCAGTGTGTGCGTCTCTCTTTCTGCTCCCCTGGCGTCCCGTTTATCTCACACTAACGAGCTTCAGAGAGCAATTGAAGTAGACACAGTCCCTCTTTACTTACTGGTGTGAAGATCTGTCAGTTCGTAGTTAATACCTGACCATGTTTAGCAGGCGTAGCGAGAACATTTATTTCTTTCTTTTTTGTTGCATTTTGCGTACTCTTCCTAAATGAATGAATTAAAAAAGCTATAAAATTCAATGGAATGCAATGGTTAGTTCTGGGCCTTGAATTTAATTGGTTTGAGAGGTACTTTGTCGTAGGTGGTGAAAAATCGACTGTGTCAAACTATTTGTTCAAAAACCATAAATGAACCATTCCATCATTCAGGATCAAAACATTTAGCTTAAATTTTACTCGGAGGCCAGCTAGTAGGAGCTGTTTAAAGACATTTAAACACTGCTCAGTTTTCATACGGTCCCAATCTATAAAGTAAAAGTAACACTGAAGCTGTCAGGGTTTACAGAGGAAGCAGACAAGATGGTAAGTTTAACTCTTTTAATTGCAGAATGAACGGAGATGCAGGAAGATGGTGAGTAACAGCAAAACAGAATAACAGTGAATGCTTAGCTGATTGGTAATGTCTCTCTATTTCTCTCTCTCGTAGTTGACCCAGGATGGAAGGCTGAAGAGGAAGGCGGGCTGGCAGAAGGATGAGGCGGGCTGGAAGAAGGATGAGGATAGCGTCAGGTAAGTATCCAGGTAAGTGTGTAGGGAGTCTGTGAGTCATGTAATGACGACACCAGACAATGACTGAAGGGTGAGTGTTGAATATAAAGGGAGTGCTGATGATGAGGTACAGGTGATGATGATTACTCAGCGGAGAGTGAGTGCAGGTGTGAAAACACGAGGGATGCTGGGAAGTGTAGTGAAGAGAAGACAGACAGTGAAGGTGGAGAATGTGACATTACTCCCCCCTCCCGGAAGGGGCGTCCTCGCGCCGTAGATGACCAAGGTGGAGCTGACGGAGGGAGGAGCCATGGAGGAGGAAGGGTTGCAGATTCCAGGGGGACGACAGATGGAGGCGGAGCAGAAGGGAGAGGAGATCCGGGGGGAGCCGGAGAGCCGACGAGCCCAGGCGACGCCGAAGATACAGCTGGACATGGCGGAACCGTCGGCTCTGGTGACTGAAGTGCAGACGGGGACACAGAAGGGCACGGTGAAGGCAGAGGGACTGAGGACCAAGGAGGAACTGAAGGGAGTGAGGAGTCCAACAGAGCCGGGGGGACGTAGGGACGAGGCATAGCCAGAGGAGTGAAGTCCAGAGGTGAGGGAAGGTGGACGAATGACCAAGGTGAATCCGGGGGGACGAGGGAGCCTGGCGGAACTGGTGTACTGATGGGCCACGGAGGAACTGAAGGAGGTAGGAGCCAAGGGGACGGTGATGAACAGATGGGCTGAGGCGGAGTACTGGACACGGAGGTTGGAGGCGAAGAACGGAGATCCACCGACCCAGCTGGCAAAACAGGATGAGAAGGCTCTGGGCTGGACGGGAACTGAGACGAATGCGGCTCTGGGCTGGACAGAACCAGCGGCGAAGAAGGCTTTGAAGAAGACAGGATCAGCGATGAAGGCCTTGTGCTGGGCAGAACCAACGGTGAAGAGGGCTTTGTGCTGGGCAGATCCAGCGATGAGGGCTTTGTGCTGGGCAGATCCAGCGATGAGGGCTTTGTGCTGGGCGGAACCAGCGTCGAAAAGGGTGGGCTGGGCGGGACCAGCGTCGAAGAGGGCTTTCTGCTGGACGGAACCAGCGTTGAAGAGGGCTTTGTGCTGGACGGGACCAGCGAAGAGGGCTTTGTGCTGGACGGGACCAGCAAAGAGGGCTTTGTGCTGGACGGGACCAGCGAAGAGGGCTTTGTAAACTCTGGCTCTGGCTCGGGGAGAACGACACTCACAGACTCAGGCTCTGGCGGGCAGACTCTGTCAGTCACAGGCGCAGCGGGCACGATATGGTTCTGGATGAGGATGGGTGAGGATCCTCATTTTTATTGGAACTCCAGGTGTTCCAGGAAATCTAGGTGTTATTTTCGACTCCTCTCCCTCTTTTCAGGCTCATATTAACTCTATGACAAAATCTGCTTTCTTTTACCTGCGTCGCATTGCCGAACTTTAAATCTTTGGACGGCTTGGCTCCCCCCTACATCCCGAATCTCTCACTATGATCATCTGACTCTGGCCTTCTCGTTGTTCCTCAGCATCGCCTCTCTTCAATGGGGGGGGCAGATCATTCAGTATTGTTGCACCTAAATTGTGGAATTCTCTCCCCCAATCACACTGTTGTGTTAATACAGTTTTTCTGAATTGCTAAAACACTAAACTCCATTCTCTGAACCAAATTCTCAATCGCTAAACCAATTAAACATTAAGCAAGTTCAGGTATTAAAACACTGTTTGCAAATCTCATGCACTCTTTTTTAAAAACTATAAACAAATTTACACTAACTAAAACACATTTCGCACTGTGATGCACTTATGTTTAAAAATGCAAAAAAAAGTTAAAGTTAAAGTGCAAAAGTTAAACAAAAAAGTTAAAAATTTAAAAGTTAAAATTGTCTACCCTATTGGTGTTATCCCTTCCTTGTCGCATGTACATTGTAAAGCGTCCTTGAGCACTGGAAAGGTGCTATATAAATAAAACGTATTATTATTATTATTATTAACTGTCTCATTGAAAGAGCTCTTCTCATAACCCATGTTATTGAACAAAATTATGCTGTTATTTAGTATTTTTCTGTTTTCACATCTCTAAATGTGTTTATTTTGCAGTGTACACAAGCACTTTTTAACTGATTTTATACTAATTTGGGTAACGCTTTGAAACAGGAGACAAATCCTTTGAAATGTTTTACCAGTTTGAATTTTTACTTTGTTATTCAAAACTTCAGATGACATTGATTAATAATATAATAATAACTAAAACAATTACATTTTTTCAGTTCTACTTTCAACAGAGCTAGGGAGCAAAAGAAATTACAGTTATATATTACACTAAAACATTATACATTACATCATGCATAAGTCATTTATTCTAATCTTATATTGTTATTCATTTACATCATTAATATGTTACATATAGAAATACACAAGCAAAAATAATGCTTGTCCCCAAAACACTGCTTGCACACAACTGGCCTACTCCCCATTATTCCCTATTCCAAGACACCCGCTTTTTACTTGAGAACAGCATGACTATGCTGGTCCACTAGCTAAACCAGCACTAAACCAGCATAAACCAGCCTGGACCAGTGTGGAATTCATGCTGGTTTGTGCTGGATTTTTCAGCAGGGTAAATATTTGCTTAGTTATCACCAAAGCTCGCTCTATTTTGCTGTAGATCATTAAACCGTCAACGCTGTCTGAGAAGTCTGTCCAAAGTTTCGTGAGGTGCCTTCATGCTCAAATACTATTTTTTTTTTTTGATGTTGACATTGGATGTTGACATCAATGTGACGTCGTATTCTGACGTCAATCCGACGTGGGGTTCTGACGTCAATCCGACGTGGGGTTCTGACGTCATAGGACGTGGGGTTCTGACGTCAGGACCCCACTTCGGATTGACGTCAGAACCCCAGAACGTCAGAACCCCAGAACGTCAGAACCCTTGATGTTGGTTTCTGACGTCAAACACATTTTCATTTTCAACCACAATACAACGTCTGTCCAACGTTGGAGATTAACGTCAATCTGACGTTGGATTCTGACATGAACCTGACTGAACATGGTCCTGTCTGAACGAACTGGGTTTGAAATGAACCTTTTCACTCACTGGCCAATTTGGCTCCTCCCTTCCTCTTTCATCCTCATCACCAAAAAATATTTTAGGTGGACAGATCAATACAGTACAAAGAACATATAAAAAAAAATGGGATGTTGGAAAATAATGTCTTTTCTGTTAACCAAATGCTTTTTAATCTTGCGTAGTGACCACAGACTGACTTGCATGTTCAAGTAAGCCAGATATGCGCAGATTCTGCGCAATACGATGTATTTATATATCATGATGACTCACGAGTTGAGTATTTGCGCTAAATCCACGCAGATTTGGCTTACATGAACTTCCCCAGCAAGGTGAGTAAATATAAGTAACATGCCAAAATTTCAATATTAACCAACTGCAGAACCGCAGAACCATACGTCATAGCAGTGTGAGGATGACAGCGCCACCCTAACAGTCTGATGCTGGAAGTGGGCGGGGTAAAAGCATCCAAGGGGTGGAGATGGGTAGGTTTAGGGGTGGGTTTAGGGATCAGGGGGTGGAGATGGGTAGGTTTAGGGGTGGGTTTAGGGGTCAGGGGGTACAGATGGGTAGGTTTAGGGGTCAGGGGGTGGAGATGGGTAGGTTTAGGTATGGTATATGTAAGGTGGATATGTATAGTATGCGGTTCCGGCATCAGACTGTTAGGCTGGCGCTGTCGTCCTCACAATGCTATGACGTATGGTTCTGCGGTTCTGCTGGTGATTTGACAGCGTTACCTGCCACAGCTGATTTTCACCCGCTCAATATGTAACTTTTTTGCTTTAAAAATAGCAAAAATCACTATATCCATGTTATATATTTTTTGTAGTTGTGTACTTGCATTATCCCGACTGTATCCAACAACTTTCAAACCAGGAGAAATTTTAATTTAATTCGAAGACACGGCACGTTTCTTTTTTTCCGTTTTGTCGCAGTCAATGGCGTCATATCCGCGTTGTCCCTGGTTTCCGCTCGTACTGCCATGGTAACCAGAGCTCTCTGATAGTAACCAAGGCGACAGACGTGGACAATGTAGTTCGCAATGTCTATTTGCACACTGTTGTTGTTTCGTTCAAACATTATGGACCATGGCAAGCAGACTTTGGATAAAAAAGGAGAACTTAAACAAGAATCAATATCAGCGCGGTGTTTTCGAGATGCCGAGAGCTCCCATAGACAGTATATAAACGAGAGCTCCACGTACGAGACTTCGACCGCTTCTACATGTACTTTATTAAACAGGTGAGCACATTTACATAAAACTAATCAATGTTATATAGTTCAACAATGATAAAATGTCATAATAGGATCTGTATGTTATTCTAATGTTGATCTAGCTTACTGCTAGTCTCATACAGACAAACTAACACATACATTTCAACAAATGCAGTTTAGTGTGCTAGTGTAATGTTAGACCAAGTGAAACAGCGCTGCGTTACCTCACACGTTTAATTTGTCTAATAATCTGACCTGTGAGTAGTAATTCTGTGTGTAGTTCGGTAGAATGAAATGTCCATATTCCTTTTATATCCGCGGGACTCGCGTCGCTTGTGGAGCTGATAGCTGTCTCTTAGCAATCCCGAACTGCTTCATATCACAGTCATGATAAAAGCATCGATGTATTCAGTCATCCATAAACATTATTAGATCGGTCGGCTTGACGTTGACGACAAGATCCATAATTCTTAGCAAATGTTGCGTCATCAAAGGTTAGCGACCCCTAGCGGCTAAAAAGATTCCATACTGAACGTTTAATTCCAAACCCTGATGGTGAACATATTTAGACAGTTTGTGAACCTTGTTTTGTTTTCAGACCGTTTCAAGTCTAAACATTACTATCACTCATCAACGGCAGCTGTCACAGTTGCTAGGTGACAAGAACAGTCCTCAGTAGGCTAGAGACCGTCCCATTTAACAACACTCAGTCCAACCTTCGTGGTCTTTGACGTCTGAGTCCTTCGATGGATGCAGCCTTTGAATTGGTACACAGCCTGTTTCATTCAGGAATTAAACACCACTAGTGTGTTGCTCGTAACAAGATACTCAAACCTTTGTTTGGTGGCATGGGATGTGTTAACACTCGCTGATACTACTAGTTATATGAACAAGATATTATAATTAAATCAGTGCGCTAATGGACTACAGAGTCAAACGGTTTAATTTTCAGCGCAGGCTGGTGAACTGAATTAAAGGGGTGAATGCTTTACAATGAACTCTGTTAGAGTAAATTATCGAACTGCATGGTGCATGCAATCGGCGAGGTTGTGATGGAAATGCCAATTCCAAATTAAATTGTATACCATCTATATACCTTAAATCACCTAAACACTGCACAAAAGTAAAAACATGAATACAATGAGTGATGTTACATTTGTTAAAGAAAAAAAAAACATTAATATGTTACAAAATTACATTTTATTGTCTGGAGTATCTGGAGACCCCAACATCCTGAGTGTACATTCAAAACAAATAGCTTATAAGTGTTAAAGGAAATTATAATTATTTAATATAAAAAAATGATCAGAAAAGAGATAATTATATTGGTGGAAGAACATTACGTTATCGAGGGATATGCAATTTAAATAAATGCATGTAACAGTTTAGTTCACAGGGGTTCAACTGACAAACAAGTTTAGAAATCCATATACAGAATTTCTTCCAGTAAAAGAGGGGTTTGCGGTAATGCTTTATATCCAGCAGGTGGTAGTATACTTTATATTTTACCCTACATGCTTGAGGCGTCCATGGAGATGACTGATTCATATGTAAAAGCAGAAATGCTAGAGTTTGCATACATTCAAAGGACATAAAAAAAAGATCAAACACATCTTTATAAAATTTTCACATTACATGAACCAGCTCAGACTGTATCAGTACAAAAATAACTCTTGGCTTGAATCTTTAAACAATCCCCTTCTATAACTCACACTGCATATATGTGGTACATCAGTAACAGATCCTGGTGGCATCAAGGACAGAAGATCAACCCTGTGACATTTAGATCAGATGGACTGACACGACCAGATCTCTCAAATCTCTCTCTCTCTCTGCTTCCTATAGAGACGGATCGTCTGGCAGACAGTGTGCGGCAGGGAGAGCCTCAGGCCTGATGGAAATGGGGAGATAATGTGTTTAGCATCAGATCTCCTGCAAAGGAAGCAGTGCATCACAGCGATTTGATTAGGCCTTTCCCATTGATCAGAGTCATTATCTTTACTCAGATTTATGTTAACCAACAGGAAGCCATTATGTTGGGTCAACAAAATACGTCGAAGGGGACTCAGCACAGTATCATATCCCATTTCTAATGATGATGAATAGTAAGCGAGTAATGAAAGACATTGAAGGGGACGACAATTGTGTGTGTTCATTGATCAAAAGGTCCTGCTGTATTTAAAGGGCTACGCTGTGATAATTAGATCCGATTTTAACGCAAAACTGGTGTTTACATGCACATTCATGCGAGTATAAAATGCAGGCATATAACTGCCTTTTTAGCACATTATACTCAGGGACGGATTAACAGATTAACTAGACCAGAGTGACCAGAAAATGATTTCTGAAGGATCATGTGACACTGAAGACTGGAGTAATGGCTGCTGAAAATTCAGCTTTGTCATTGCAGAAATAAATTACATTTTAAAATATATTCAAATTGTATTAAATTGTAATAATATTTCACAATAGTACTGTTTTTACAGATCAGATAAATGCAGCATTGGTGACTTCTTGCAAATAAATAAATAAATAAAAAATGTGTATGTGATACTTATCTCATTGAAAGTCTATCCAGACATTCTGATCTTGAGCTGATTTGATTTTGACGTGACGAGAAAGAAAGTGCCTCTAGCTGCCTGTTTGAGTGATTTGTTTAATGCGACATCTCTTAGTGTTATATTACGTCTCATTTTCACATCGTGATGAAGTCATTGACTATGCATAACACTAGTGTTGCTGTCGAGAAGTGAGACATTTTCGGATAAGGAAGTGGCTTTGCTGAAACAGTTTTGTCGAGTTTTTGAGGTAACGTTATAAGACAGAAACACAAAACAGGGCACGTCTTACTGCTGAATAAATGCTTTTGGCATTTGGCCTCCGCAGGCAAACTGATCTCTTTCCTTTCCTCTCACTTCAAAGATATGGACATGCTAGTCAGCATAATTTGATTTGGGCTGGGAGCCATTTCCTGTGGAAGTGGACACTGAAAGAGAGAGAGTCTGCACCCAAGTCTTAGTTGACAGAATTGAGCCTGACATTGTCATAGAGCCTTTTCTAGCATGCACTTGTAAAATGCTTCTCAGGTGTTTCACCACCCATGCAGGAGTCTACAACACGTTTAACCAGCTGAAACATTGTGTTAAATGAACAATATGGTGCAGTATAATATATAATATATGCATTTATAATGAAAAAATTTAAAATTTATTTGGTCTAAAATACAGTAAAAAATTGTATTTTACATGTTAGTATGAAATATTTTTATTTTAATATATGAAGAGTTCAGATGCAAAAGCCTCTAAGTGCCATCAGAAATTTTCTTCTAGAATGATCATTTTTATCAAGCTCATATATTTAAGTTCAATAATTTGACTTAAATGGCAAAGAAAATTACCTATTAATTGGCATTTAAGTGAAATTACTGAACTTAAATATACAAGCTTGATAAAAATGATCATTCTAGAAGAAAATTTCAGATGGCACTTAGAGGCTTTTGCATCTGAACTCTTCATATTTAAAGGTAAAATATGTAACTTTTGTTGTTGACACAATGCATCATCGATCATTCTTCCAAAACGTGTTTTTGTCTTACCCTGATTGACTATGGTAAGCCTATTATAAGTGTATATTTTAGACCGGGCAGGATTGTTTTCATGTGAAATTGCAGACTGTCTGTGTCGCGTCCATAGACTGTAAAAGGTCTCGTCATATCCGTAAATCGAGAAAAGTTGCTCTGGCAACCTTGACGTGTGTATGGTGTGGTTAGTTGTCACAACAAGGAAGGTTGAGCATGCTAAATCTCGAACCCTGAACAGAGGAGTGTCTGCTGGTAAAAAAGAGAACCTGACAAGCTTGTAATAAAATAAGAATCAACATAGGCTTGGCTGTTCAGCACTGTAAAAAAAAAAAAACTGTAAAAAAACGGTATTATTCCGGCAGCTGGGGCGCCAGAAAATTACCGTAAAATAACGGCAAAAAACAATCACGTTAAAATACAGTAATTTTCCATAATTAAATAACAGATTATATCTTTAATATTACATTAAATCTTATGTAATTACTGGGATTTTTAATGTTTTAAAAAGTCATATACACCTTTAAAACAATTAAATACTGTAAATTTAAGGTTTTATAAAATTATTTTATATAATAATGCTGTCTATCTACAGTAATTTTCTTTTAATATAGTTTTTATGTGTAAAATAACAATGAAATTATGTATAAAAAATGCACACAAGTACATAAATTCAAATACAAATGTTTGTAAATTTACAGTTTTATTTTTTATTTGTACAGATCCAATTTCACAACATCTCTAATTACGTTCTTAATAATAGCAAATGTACAGTCAATTTCTTTTAAATTAACTAAATGTATGAGTACAAATTACCTGCATATTTAAAGTATTAGTAATTGAACAAACACTAAACATCAAGATAAGTGATTAATAGGAAATAGAAGCTTAGTATATAATTTAGAACATGTAAAAATATCCACAATAAAAAGCAATTACCGTATACCTTTACAGTATAACTTATTTTAACATTTACAATTACATTTTATCCAAAGTGACTAACCAATTAAGATAATAATTAAAGATAATAAAAAGCAACAAGTGCAGTGACAAGTCCCAGTTAGTCTAGTACAGTACACATAGAAAGGTGTTTTTTTTTTTTTTTTTGTAACAAAGATTTAGTATTATTGGGTGAAGTGTTTATGAAAAAGATGGATCTTTAGCAGTTTCTTGAAAATGTGTTGCGTTGCGCCGGTCATTCCACCACCAGGAAACAGTCCAGGTAAATGTCAGTGAAAGTGGTTTTGTGTCTCTTTGGGATGATGGCACCACAAGGCGCCGTTCACTTGCAGAGCACATGCTTCTGGAGACACACAGATCTGAAGTAGTGAGTTTAGGCATAGGGCTACCTTTAAAGACAACTCTTGCTGCAGCATCTGGATCAGTTGCAGAGGTTTGACTGACACTGGAAGAGCTGCCAGGAGAGCAATACAATAGCCCAGTCTGGATAGAACAAGAGAGTTGTGTAGCTCCGATAGGAAGGGCCTGATCCTCCTAATGATAAGGCAAATCAGCAGGATCACAGCAAGTATGTTTTGGCTGAAAGCTGAACCATAAGCAGTTCTGTCTTGGCAAGGCTGATTTAAAGGTGAAGGTCATTCATCCAGCAAGAATTTTCCATCAGGTAGGCTGAGATGCGAGCAGCAACCGTCAGATCATCTAGCTGGATTAAAAGATATGTGTCATTAAGATAGTAGTGATAGGAAAAGTCATGTTTCTAAATGACAGAGCCCCACTAAGCAAAATGATGTCCGAAAGACGTCTTTTCAATGTCTTTGTTACAAAAATCAAAGGTTGAAATGCCGTCCACTGAGGAGCCAGAATGAAAGTTATGAAGTCTTTTTTTGACGTGTTCTGCACGTCCGATATAGACGTTCATCGAACCTTCGTACAAGGTTAAAACTAGTTCAGATGTGGCCATTGTGGACATATTTCAACATCATTTATGGTCTCATTTAGACATAATTACTTTTATTATTGCTGTCAGATGATCTTAGTGAGAATGAACAGAGGTTTAGATGTTGATATTCGTTTAATTTGAAGTGTCACCATTGTGGCGATCCGTGTTTGCTTTAGTTGGGCTCTTGGTCCCCGTTCCTTTTACTTTAACTTTTCTTTGGCTGCTGTAACAGTGTGTTTGTGTAACACAATTGTTGTGGCAGAGAAAGCCTAGAAAAAGTTTGAGGTGTTATCAGTTCAATGTTGATGATGACATAATTATCACAAAATGGGCCTTTAATATTGTGTTTAAAGTTTTGTGTTTATATTTGTCGTTAATAACCACCAACCTTGTGGAACTGCATTATTGGTGAAGGTGTATTTATTTGAAGGTGTGTAAAAAGCATGTGCACATGATGTTTTGAGCAAGAGTATCATACAGTCACACACAGACATCAAGATTGTGCATATGATTTCCAACAATGGTGACAATTAAAAAAAAAGCTTCATGCTGCAATGCATGATGGGTAGCTTTCATAGTACAAAACTCATCCTTAATTCCCAAGCTTTTTTTAATTGTCACCGTTGTTGTGATTCATATCCAAAATCTTGATGTCTGTGTGTGACTGTATGATACTCTTGCTCAAAACACAATGTGCACATGCTTTTTACACACCTTCAAATAAATACACCTTCACCAATAATGCAGTTCCAAAAGGTTGGTGGTTATTAACGGCAAATATAAACACAAAACTTTAAACACAATATTAAAGGCCCATTTTGTGATAATTATGTCATCATCAACATTAAACTGATAACACCTCATACTTTTTCTAGGCTTTCCCTGCCACAACAATTGTGTTACACAAACACACTGTTACAGCAGCCAAAGAAAAGTTAAAATAAAAGGAACGGGGACCAAGAGCCCAACTAAAGCAAACACGGATCGCCACAATGGTGACACTTCAAATTAAACGAATATCAACATCTAAACCTCTGTTCATTCTCACTAAGATCATCTGACAGCAATAGTCAAAGTAATTATGTCTAAATGAGACCATAAATGATGTTGAAATATGTCCACAATGGCCACATCTGAACTAGTTTTAACCTTGTACGAAGGTTCGATGAACGTCTATATCGGACGTGCAGAACACGTCAAAAAAAGACGTCATAACTTTCATTCTGGCTCCTCAGTGGACGGCATTTCAACGTCTTATTTTTGTAACAAAGACATTGAAAAGAAGTCTTTCGGACATCATTTTGCTTAGTGGGTAGTTAAAAAAAAAATAAAAAAATAAAGAAAGATGGGTGGAATCTAACACAATCGTAATCTTGCTGTAGCAAATCCAAACCTTGTGCATACTTTTAGTGCAATCATATGGAATCAGAAGACTGTTATGAACATATGGAATCAGAACCGTTATGATTTTTATGTTTTAATGAATTCTTCCCATACCTTGTTTGCCATGATCATCTGCTTTCCACGTGACCTGAAATCACACACACACACACACACACACACACACACACACACACACACACACACACACACACACACACAAGTTATTTTAAAACTCAGTATTAGATTTACACATGTCAGAATATGTTCCATTGGGACAATGCAAAAACTCAAATGACTATGATCTTGAAGCTGAGCTGGAAAGGCTAACAGTAATATTTTGAGCTGCCATGTGATTTTAGCTAAGTTACATTTATAGAAAGTAAAGTTAAATGAATATGATTTACTGTGACCTAGCTGCACACCTAGGTCCTAGGGGTTCATCATGTTGTATTCATATTCTAGTATTCCTGTTCTAGGCTTTCCTGTATCATCAACAAGTACCTTAAGTTACAGTATTTTGATTTCTTAACGGTCTTAATAAAGTTAGTCATGTTAACTATTACGGAATAAACAAAAGAAACACGGTAGGCCTATTTTTAGTAAAACTGTGGCTATTACAATGGTAAAAAATCAGCTAAAAACGTGTTTACTACAATTTTATTATAATAAAATAAAGTATTTTTTTAAGAGAAAAGTTTTCAGCTTCCAGACAGTGTTTCAAAATATCCCGCCATTTATTGATTTAATGTTACTGACTATCATAACGAAGATTTTATACACAATTATGGACTTTAATATGAATAACAAGTCTACTAAAGATTGTTTTAGGTCTTTAAGTTAATAAGTAGAGATGTGGGTTGGGTTCAACTGATCTTTCTTAACACAGATCGATAATTAAAAACGCATGCTGCATTTTCAGTGTTTTGCCCTGACCCAGTTATAACTGAACATCATTTAAGAATGCTAACGTTAGCATGGAAACTGTCTAACCACTTACACAAATGTAATATAAAATATCGTACACACAGTAGTATGAGACTCTTACCTCAGCCGTTGATCGGTCGGGATGAGGTCCGCTGTGACGACGAACCAGGCTCACTGAAAAAGGGCGCATTATTTCTGGACTGACTGACAGACTACAAACAACTAATATGTGTTCAGCGCTCCTGCTCACAGCTGGCTGCTTCTGTCGAATAATAGCTTTGAACCACTGTGATCACAATCCACGACTACTTCACGAGCGTAGACTGAAACTTCAAATCTCCCGCTTGCCCTTGACACAGATCGACGACAGAGACAGATCTGTAGCTAACTGTTGTGGGCGGGACTAGCAGCCAGCAACGAAACGTAATGGCGGATAATTTGAATCTGCGCGCGCGCGCGGGCACACACACACACACACACACACACATACATACAAACGCACACAAAGCCACGCAGATTTGGAAAAACGATTCATAAAAGACATAAAATATAGGCCTAAATGAAATTTTCGGGCAAATAGCCTACAAATGATGATCAAAATGAACATCTATTTGCAAGACAAAATTAAAAGACTATAAATAATTAAATAGGCTTGCCTAATGTGTGTACAAATCTTAAAACTCACTTTAACCCCCACATGCTTAATAATCTTTAAGGAAAACATGTTTAGTGACTGCTGATTTCTGCAGTTATACCTTATTTTCTTTGTTTTCTAATTCCACAGAAATAATCTGTAAAATATTACTTAATTTTTTATGTAAAATTACACATAACCCTATACAATTACAGAGAATTTCCTTTTAAAAACGTAAAATTAATGTAAAACCAAAATAAAAGCAATTACCTGTAAATTTAATAGTGGACCTTTAAATTACAACAAATATCTGTAAAATAACAGGTATTCACTGTATAATGACAAAACGACAAAATTCTGTTAAAAAATACAGACCGTTTCCTGTAAATTTACAGTTTTTTTTTACAGTGAGGATTAGAAATGTTGTAAAAGCAATGCGGAGATGGCATTTTCATTAATGTAGTTTATTGAACAGAAAAATTACCATGTAGCTCTCTAACAGAGTTCATTGTAAAACATTAACTATTGTGAAGGGTCATTTCATTATGGTTGTTGTAGCGCTGTGCTGGAATTTATTTTCAGGGTAGTAGCCTACCGTGTCTATTATGGAGTCACGTATTCATCTAGTCAGCTTGAGATTCTTTCCATCTAAACTGGTTATAGACTCTATAAAACAATTATAGCTCTTTATACAGTGCTATGCATAAGTTTGGACACCCATACTAAAGTTGACTAAAAAGAGGAATAAAAAATCATCTTTTGGAAATTGAACTTAATGCCTTAATTTAAAAAAATAGGAAAAATCCAAATCCAAAATCCATTAAAATAGCCCCACATCATCACATAGCCTTCACCATACCTAGAGATTGACATGGTTTTATTTCAGTTAGCCTATAGGCTAATATAGCTATTATAATAGCTGAGTTGATTTGCATTGAGAGATGATCTTATGGAAAGTACTCCATGCCAATCTCTAGATATGGTGAAGGCTATGTGATGATGTGGGGCTATTTTAATTCCAAAGGCCAAGGGAACTTTATCAGGATGCATAGTATCCTGGATCCATGAAGTAACTGGCCTTTAAAAATAAAAATCTGCCTGCCTCTATGGGAATCTAACATAGGGGTGTCCAAACTTATGCACCCTGTATTTTAAGGAAGAACATTTATTTATTTATGGTACATTATTCATTCACAAAGAAAATTGGTGTCCTTAAAGGTTGGATTTTTCCTAATTTTTTAAATTAAGGCATTAAGTTCAATTTCCAAAAGATGATTTTTTTATTCCTCTTTTTAGTCAACTTTAGCATGGGTGTCTAAACTTATGCATAGCACTGTAGCTCTTCAGCCTATAGTGAATGTTAATCTATGTTTTTTTAATTATGAGAAAGAACCATTTTCACCCACAGTCATGCAGAGTCAAGCACATCCAAAACAATGTTCTTCCACAAAATTAATGCAGTTTTGTTTTTAACCAATAGAGAGCCAACAGTTACATAATGTACCTTTAAAATGTAATTTATTCCTGATGGCAAAGCTGAATTTTCGGCCTTTTTTCCACACATACTCATACATTCTATGTCTTTTTAGAGTTAAATATGCACATTGATTATGCATTTTAAAATACATAATCACGTACAGTCCAAATGTTTAAGATTACATTGAGTACTTGGCATGCAAAATTTGGAAACTTGGAAATTAACCCCCCCCCCCCCAAAAAAGGATTTGAAACATCACAGAAAATAATGAATTAAAATTGTTATTAAATTAGAAAAACACAAAGTAAACATGTTTTCTTAAGTGTTCTCAGCTTGATTCCCACTGTACTGTATGACAATGGTCTTGTGTGATTGACAGTGACATAAAGGAAATGTGTTATTGTAGAACGGTGTGAAAAGTCCAGGTCTGTGGTCAATGGATCTATGAAGTTCCGGGTTTAGAAGAGGGGTCTGCATGTCTTACTTATTGCTCATTGCAGTCAACTTTGATGGCTGACAGGAGTTGTGTAAGCTACACAGGAAATGCTCCAAAGAGGATCCTTTGTTGTACTACACCAGTAGGACAGGCTGAGTCTTGCTGGAGCGTAAAGAAGTCCCTCAGGTCATGCTATGCTGATATGTTCATGACCAATACTATTTGTATATATTATCACAAAGAAATTTTACTTCCAGAACATGTCGTGCTTTGTTTTCCTGTGGCCTTTACAGTTGTAACACAGGTCTTTCCATGTGTGCATCTGAGTAAATGTAAGTTTGTGACTTGTAAGGCCTATTCTATTTACTGACTTCTTGTGTATATGGGCTATAGACTATGTGTGTGTGTAATATTTTATATATTCAACTATCTATACACACACACACATATATATAAATTTCACATTATTATAAACAAGTTTAATTACATTATTGTAACAGTTGCCAGTTCTTTCCAAATGACACATAACCAAAAACGACTCGCTGTTTACTGAGAGAGTCTGTGAAGTGTGAACGATTCACTGATTGTGTTAGATTCGACCCACTAACTCGCGAACAGGCAGCCTGTGAAGTGTAAGTCACGCACCTCAATGAAGATATAGAAGAGAAGATAAGTGACTTACACCAAGCATAGCCCTTTGAAGTGCAGCAGAGGGGGCAGCCTGGCCCTTTGGTCTCCTGCCCAGCTGGGGAGAGTTAGTATGTCCTGGGACGTTCAGAGGCACTGTGACACACGGGGGAGTTTGAGGCTGAAAGAGGCCCCGACTGAAGCTAGGAACACTACACATTTGATCTAACGAGCATGTCTGTTTCCTATCAAGACATTTTGTGCAGTGATTGACAGAAGTAAATGGAAGAGAGTAAATGCATAACAAAAAGAAGTGTAAGATATAAGGTGCTTCCATGCTAGAATGCTCTGTGGTTGGTAGGGCGGTTCATTCTGGTCCCTAGATATAGGCTACTTCATGTATCTCATTGGATTTTGTCTTTTAATTGTCCATCAAGTGGCATTGGTCTCTTAGAAAACCAATAGCACATTTCTCCTCATAGTAGCACGGAAGTATGAGCAAAAGCAATGAGTGTTAATGTTGCACTAATTATGAGTGCCTATAGATGGCACTGTTGTAAAAGTGTAAAAAAATACTTCAAATTACATATTAACCTCTGATAGCACATTGAAATCACACTACATTAGTGTGCTAAGAAGTGTACCTTTCACAATATTCCTGATGTGCTTTTTTTCTCTAAGACGTCGCACAGCGCTCCATTGGTATGCTCCTCATTTCTAGCTGCGAGAAGTGTGAGAAAAGAAGAAGAAAGAGACAGAAATGAAAGGCAGAAGGGGCCAGAGCGAAACTGTCCTTTGTGATCAGATATCAGAGGGCTCTGTTATTAGCCCTCCTCTCTTCAAGCCCGCGGGCTGCTTTCATCTTTACTGAGTGTCAGTAGTAAAAGCTGGAGGTCATCTTGAGCGCTATACCTGCGTTAGTGCCTGTGCTTCTGTGCTTTCAGCTCTACTGAGGTCAGCTCACAGCCATGTCAACGCTGCCATTTAACAAAAGACCACTGACAGGAGATCAGACACTCACCCCAGAAAAGATCATTTACATGGTCTGGCGTGACATTTACACTGATGAAAAACACAGGGTGCTTCGAGTCACTTTTGATTAACATGATACCCAGATGGTCTTTTAGTACTCTTGTTTAGTGAACTTTTGTAGTAATAAATCCAAACGGGATGTTCTCGCAGGTAGCCTGAGCAAACATCATCTTTCACTTGGTTGTTTTCTCTGCTGTAAGTCTCCCTGCTGTTTTTCTGTACTCGAGTTAGTTTGCATGACAGAATCTGAACTGAAGGCCACTGTCAAGTACGTACTCGGCGGCGGAAGTTTTGATTAAAAAAATGTCACCTCGGAGAAAATCTGAGTCACTTTGAATCACTCGGCATCTCACAGTTCTGCCTAGGACTTATAAATGGTCTCAAAGTGTGAGTTGTATGAGTTTTTTTAACCATGAGTTTTCTCTGTTAGTTAGAGAAAGTGTTAGTTGTCATATGGTTGGTTGCATGCTCAGTCAGCACTGTAGTACCAGTGCAAGAAGATCCAGATTTGTTTGGAAGATTGAGTTATCTTTGCTTTGCATTGCTTAAGGCGCTCATTTCAGCCAGTTCTTACTTGGCGCAGCAAGGTCATATTTTAAAGTAGAGAACAGAGATCTGCTGATATTCTGAATGAGCATTGGAGTTGCTAATGACCTCATTAATGTAAAGTGTCTTCTCACAGGCCATAATTCTACTGCTTCATCTCCTTGTCACACACCACCATCATTTCGCTACCTTCCAGTTGAGAGGTAGAGAGCATCTATGGAGTCAAAATAGGGCCATATATATCTGCAAAATAAAAAAATGTTTTGCAAAAAAAAAAAAAGTTTTGCAAAAAAAAAAAATGTTTTGCAAAAAAAAAATATGTTTTGCAAATAAAAATAGAGTATTGAGAAAAAAAATGCTTTTTTGCAAGTAAAAAATATAATTGCAAAAGAAAAGTTAACCACTGAGAGAAAAAAATAAAGTTTAGCAAAGTAAAACTTCAGCAGCATTGACTTTGCAACACATTTTTCCCTTTGCGCCGCTCCTTTAAATCCGCGTTTCAGTCATCCGTGCCTCTGCGGCGCAAGCTTTCCTTTGCGCTTCATTTTTCTATGCGCCTCGCTTTGTGTCCCTGATTTGACGTGGGGGAGGGGTCAAGAGGTTGGGGTGTGTCTCAGAGCCGTTAGGGTGTTTACAAGGGATGAAGGGAAGGCGCGTCCTTCTCGTTACGTCATCAGCGCGAGCCCCAGACCGAGTGGATCGATCGAAATGGCAGAGCAGAGACATGCGGGTGATGGATATGATGTTACACATAGTTACATATAACGTTAGTTATCGGTCTATCTAGTGAACTTGAAGAAAGCGATCAATAATACATACCTGTGATCCATCACCCGCATGTCTCTGCTCTGCCATTTCGATCGATCCACTCGGTCTGGGGCTCGCGCTGATGACGTAACGAGAAGGACGCGCCTTCCCTTCATCCCTTGTACACACCCTAACGGCTCTGAGACACACCCCAACCTCTTGACCCCTCCCCCACGTCAAATCAGGGACACAAAGCGAGGCGCATAGAAAAATGAAGCGCAAAGGAAAGCTTGCGCCGCAGAGGCACGGATGACTGAAACGCGGATTTAAAGGAGCGGCGCAAAGGGAAATATGTGTTGCAAAGTCAATGGTGCTGAAGTTTTACTTTGCTAAACTTTATTTTTTTCTCTCAGTGGTTAACTTTTCTTTTGCAATTATATTTTTTACTTGCAAAAAAGCATTTTTTTTCTCAATACTCTATTTTTATTTGCAAAACATTTTTTTTTTTTGCAAAACATATTTTTTTTTTTGCAAAACTTTTTTTTTTTTTGCAAAACATTTTTTTATTTTGCAGATATATATGGCCCTATTTTGACTCCATAAGCATCTCATTTGCAAAAGAGAAGTGAGCTACGTTGTTTCTCTGTGGCAAGTGTTCACACCCCATCAGGTTAAAGGGAAGCTCTGTAGATCCAGTAAACGATAGTCTGTGGTTTAGAGCTTTCGATTTTACAACACATTGTTGGAGCGAAATGGCCTTTCATTTGCCAAGTGGGAATCGCTTGCATATGGTACTGGAATACTCCTCCGTTAGGAAGCACCTTTGAACAAAACGCTTGTAAAACATTAAAGGATTGTGTAGGACAATCTTGAAAGGTCTGGATTTAACTTGCACAGTTTAGGCCATAATTGCGTCGCATTGTAAATGTAAATATTTCTTTCTTTTGTGTCATGGATTATTAGGCTTGCTAATGTGTCTGAGGACAGACTTCAGAGCAGTGAAAAAAACTCAATATTTAGTCTTATATATATATATATATTATATTTAAGTATTAAGTATTATTATTAAGTATTATTATTATTACTAAACCAAAGTGAAGTGTTTTTTTTTGTGTGTGTGAAAACTGAAGTGAGAAAAAAAAAGTGCCATAACTTTTGCTATGTTATGATGTCAGACATGAATCTTAGTTTAGTTTGGAAAAACTGTTCATCAAAGATGATAATGTCAAATGCAGTTCTCATAATGCAACAGTATTGGAAATTTGACCAATAGAGCTTTACATAACTGTGGCATTGCTTCATAATGTATAATACAATTATTTTACTGTAGAACATGTAATTGCAAACTGTTCCACAAAATAAAGTTCAATTCTGTCATTAAGTTCACAGAATTCAGGCTACGTAACATTTGACATTTGATTTGTAGTCATCTGTCTGCTTCAATTTTCATTGCTCTGTCCCTCAAATCGAACAAAAGTGACATTATCTCCAAGCTTAACTCTCATTTGAATTGAAGAAGCCATTACTTTGGCCAAGAGCCATGGGCAATACACCGAGGAACCACATCACACACATGAATCAAAGCTAATGAATGTGTAGGTTTTGTTTTGAGAGCCCCTTGGATACTTTACAGTCAAGAGTTTGTCATCACCCAGAATTCCCAAAAACTCTCTGCACACCACATTTAATCCAAACAAAGCCCACACACACTCAGCATGCCAAGATTGCTCTCGGCTGCAAAGGTGCTTATTCTTTCCAGTTATTCACGTTCTACATCAGTCACATCGTCCCGCTAGACTGTCACAGCTGTTGCCAAGAGACTGGGAGTTCTTGTTCAGTCTGTGTCAAAGGAACCTTTTGGGTTCAATGTGTAGACTAGAGGGAGTTCTTTCTGTGGATACAGTAGCTGTTGGGAACGGAAAAGGTTTTGGTAGCACTTGGATATTGAAGAGTAAATCAACATGTGTGGATCAGGGACGGATTATGATGTTGGCATGCCCTGGGCACGGATGGGGCCCATCACATGACGCGTTCTTGCTTTCAAAACAGACGGATTGCGACAGAACTGAACAGAAGGTGTATTTATAGCTGCATTAAAAGTAACAAATCGCAGAGCTTATTGTGATTATTGGTGATTCATGTTGGTTAGGCTACAACGCTGTATTTGTCTTGTACACAAGACACGAAAATTCGCAGGAGGAATACATGTGCCGTTACACCCCTAATTACTATTTAATCAAATGTCAAGGAAGAAAAATTAGCTTTGAGACATAAGACATAACATTGAACCTACACATTGAACCCAAGTGAGGTCAATCTCAACAATGGGCTAGGGCTGGGCGGATCAGCAGGGGGCAGGGCGCGTTCGATACACCATGAGAGTATTGTGATGCATAGTGGGTTGGTGTATCGTGTTTTTTCGGTTCGGTTTGAATATCGTTACACCCCTAATTTACATGTATAAAAATACATTTAGACCTCTTAACATATTGATTGCTATCAGGATATGAGGAGACTTTCAACCATAAAAAAAAATAAAAAATCTGTAGAGAATCACCTATTGCACCTTTAATAATAATTTAAAACGTAGCTCCAGTACTAAACATCCAGTAGTAGTAAACTAGCATGCATAAAGCGTAATTAAACAATTTTAATACTCAATTAAAAAGGAATTTATACCTGTGATATAACGCTGTAGCCACATTGGATTCAGCTGCGGGCGCCATCTTCTGGTCAGACGCAGAAATGTATTTGACATGCGACTCTCACAGTGCATCATGGGTATTCTCTAGCCATTCAGCTTACATCAGTGGTACACTAATTATTGCTGTGTTTTGTGGGATTAAATGAGTGCACTCAATAACGTCCACTATGGTTTCAGACACCGCTACAAATGGCTGTCCCCTCAAATAGTGCCCCATTTAAGGGTATAGGGGGCGATTTCGGACACAGCCATACTGTTCAACATTGTTATTAGCATAAAACATTTTTTTTTTTTCAATGCTACCGGTCTAGTAAATCATCAGGACCCCCTGCTGGTCTGGTGGCCTGGACAAGTGCCCGGCAGGTCTGTGGGTTAATCCATCTGTGATTTGGATCTGTGTAGGTGGAGACAGAATATCTGAGATCCGACAGGCATGGAGAAGGAGCTCTCTTCAGATGGAGCAGTCATCCTACACTTATCCTCTGCCGTTCCCACAAACGTGGAAGTGTGGCAGACGAGATAACATGGCTAATGCGCACACATGTGACCCACATCATTTTGGTGTAATCCAGTACCATAATCACTCTTTAAATATACTTGAATAAACTATAATTTCCTCAATGACAGGCTGGATAGAACGCTTGGCCTCCACAACAGCCTTATTATCTTTGACAGTTTCAATCTATAGTATTAATATCCCATCTCCGGCAGCTAGCTGCGGGTTTGCTGCATTTCCCAGGCTGAGGTTTGAACTTTATCCTTGATGTTCAAACAGACTTCTGTAACTCTCTCTAGCTGACAAGAATCTTCCAGGCGCTGCAGGCGTTATGTGCAGCATGAAGGCTAAAAGCTAAAGCTAGCATGGCTGTGAAAGGTATTGCTGTGGTTATGAAGAGGATTAGAAAGTGACATAGGTTAATATGTAATTTGAACACAAGGAGACGTTTGTCCATTCTTTTTCCTGTGGGTTGAACGTCACTGCTTTACACACCTGTGGCTTTGTGGGGAGGCGTTGAGTGGGCTATGTTTTGGAGGAAATAAGTCCAATATACTTGTTGTTCAACCTTGCCTATGTACTTACCTCGGCTTGACCAAAAGAATGTCAACTCAAGTGCCTATTTATATAACTAGAACAATCAAATACTGTCACATCGTGGTACAACACACTGCCTCAGTTTCTCAGCTTCTGTTTTAGCCGTTCGCTTTGTGCTGTGTGAATGAACATCTACTGGCAAATTCAATAAGCGTGACTATTTCTAAAACAGAGAAATATAGATTTCAAGGTCTACATCCATCTTCCTTTTTCTTTCAAAAAGCTCACAGAAAGAGTGGTTTGTGCACATACTCCATGCCTTCAAGCTCTCCCCTCCTTCACAGATTTAGTATAAAGTATCTCTTTGTATAAAGGGAGATGTGGTTATTTCAATTGGTTTCATCAGTTGTTTGAGGGAATTGTAGAATGTTCAAATCATTGGCGCTCGCTCAACCAAATTTAGTCATCTGATGTAAAAATTTAAGCCTCTCTTGCATGCTATTGTTTTAAGAAAAAAAGGCAGTTCCCATCATTTCCGCCATTTCCAATGGTTAATTTGACTTAGCTTAGTCATTCGTGATCACAAAATATTTCCAGTTTTATATTTAAGTTTGCATATTCAAAACACATGATATTCATGTTCATGAGTGAAAAGAATGGACCACTGTTGTTATTGGTAACAAAGCTAAAACTATTAAAAATCATTTTCCTTAATTAAAATAAAGCTGAAATTAAGTTGACTAAACACTAAAACTTTAAAAATATTAAAAGGTAATGTACAAATATATATAATATATGTATTTCAGTGGCATACATTGTGTAATGCCGAATGGTCATGCAACTCTGAATATCTGCATGACAATTTATAAAAAAATTTTTTTTTATTTTATAATAATTTTACTAAAAAAAGTAAAAAATATTACCTAGTCAGCATAAACTAAGGGGTGGTAAAATGCCCTTTTCACAAGATAGAATATATCTATTATGTCCCCAGAGTGTGTGTGTGAAGTTTTAGCGCAAAATACCCCACAGATATTTTTATATAGCAAGTTAAAGTTGTCACTTTTTGAGGGTTTGCAAAAACACCGTTTTGTGCCTGGCCCTTTAAATGTAAATGAGCTGCTGCAGAGGGCGGGGTTTCAAGAGCTCGTGTGTGTTAGCAGCTCTGTTTACCTCAAGCAGACACACTAAAATGACAGAAACTGTTCTGACTTTAATGTTAAAACGGAGTCAGACAAAGATGGAGAGACTCAAGAAGAAGTGACAACATGAAAAATGCAACAGGACGTCTCTGAATGGTTAGTTGATGAATTTATTTTGCTGATGGGGAGTTAACTATCTTCAATTAGGATATTCTGTCATGATAAATCTATAAATTATTCATATAGGAACTGTTGTGAGATGCACACAGAGTGACTTTCTATTGCATGTGAAAAGATGGATGCTAAAGTTTGAGCTGACTCACAAATGTACTCTTATACAACAACTTTTCCTCTTCTCAACATGGACTGTGTGTTCCCGGGGGCGGGGTTTATGTAAATTCTAGGGTTAGTGATGTCACTAACCCGGGATGAAATGTCGTGTAGTCCCAACCAGCCATTTGTTGTAGTCCTTTTCTTTAAAAGCAAATATCTCCGTTTGCTTTGAACTTTGAGCACTGTAACTTTGCAGATGTTGTTTAAGCTCAAACAGCAACATTACACACTAACTAAAGTTAAAGGGGGGGTGAAATGCTCATTTTCACTCAATCTCCTGTTAATCTTGAGTACCTATAGAGTAGTATTGCATCCTTCATATCTCCAAAAAGTCTTTTGTTTTATTATATTTTTAATTGAAAGATTGGCTGTACCGAGTCTTTCCGGAAAAAAACGAGCGGCTGGGGGCGGGCCGTGTGGGCGAAGCTTAGCTGTGCTAACGCGCCGAGCTAACAACACACACAGACATTTGTTCAACAGTTTTACTCACCATTCCAACGCACGACCACGAACCTTTATCATTGTGACTGCTCGATCCTTAAGCATTAGACGATCTGCAAATCCGTCGATCTTTGTTTATAAAACAATCATCGTCGAAATGCAGGGAACAACAGTCTATCACAACTCTGTTTATGCTCAGGAAAACAAACTCCATCCACGGGTTCCTTAACGCTGGGTTCTTTGGGAATCTGTGCAGGGTTGTCTTGCCCTGGCAACCAAAAACACACTTCTTTGGTGACATTGACTTCCCAAAAGCCGAGCAGAGTGCTTTGATGGCGAACTGCTTTCGCTCTCTTGCTCTAGTCTACGAGTGCGCGCGCGCCCGCGATCTTACCGGAGAAGTGCCCTTAGGACCCATATAAGGAAATTCCGCTCTATCTTACGTAAGACAGAGCCATACTCGAAAAAAACTTTCCGAAACTTGTGACAAACCGGAAGGAGTATTTTTGGAACAAAAATACTCCTTCAAACGTACAACTTAGTTTTTGAAACTTTGTCCATGTTTAGCATGGGAATCCAACTCTTTACCAGTGTAAAAAACTCAGTATGCATGAAATAGCATTTCACCCCCCCTTTAAAAAAGTGAAATCATAATCAACCACCCCTTTAATATTCATGAGCTTAGTCTTTTTTACATGCAGTGGCATCACAACTTTCTTATCTTTGGCTCCTAGTCTAAAAATTCCAGTACTACTGGTTTACATTTGCATTTATTCATTTAGCTGCTGCTTTTATTCAAATACACTTATGATCCATTGATGTACTGGCCCTCCAGTCTGGCTGTAAGGTTTGTAAATAGTTTGAATAACTTCAACCACATTATGTCGTCTGCACACAGCTTTTCTGAATCAAGCCATCGTCTTCTTGAGGTTGAGTTGGTTAGGGGTTTTGTGCTGATGCTATAGTCTGAATTTAATCTTTTAAAATCCTGTTCTTTTTTTGGCCAATGCCCCCTTTGATTCTGTGACTTATATTGTCCAAATGAAATCCAGAAATGCTTCCCATCAGGCGCTCCCTATATGTGTCCATTATATTCTTTCACATATGTTGATAGTTGCGGTGAATCTGATTAGACTCTGTCATGGTGGTCTGGGCAAGATGGT
The DNA here is from genome assembly GCF_964197995.2 of Scardinius erythrophthalmus. Classification (NCBI taxonomy): domain Eukaryota; kingdom Metazoa; phylum Chordata; class Actinopteri; order Cypriniformes; family Leuciscidae; genus Scardinius; species Scardinius erythrophthalmus. The sequence goes on from NC_138243.1 coordinate 18,763,928, forward strand.
AAAAAAAGTCACACGTCTACACTTAATTTCAACTAAAAGCAGCACTGAAGGAAGCGTTCTCTTATGGGGCTGTGCATGTTGAGACCACACAGTGACTGAAACAAAACACAATGCACCTTTATCTGTCCGTCACAGGCAGCACGGCTGGAGTTTGCACACGCAGTGACCTGAAACTCAAAATGTACAGCGTACACATTATATGGTTCATACTATAGTATACACATTTAGATCTGTAAACCTAAAAATAATTTGCTATTTGTTATTTGCGGAGTTAAAATATCTCTCTTGACATTTGTCTAAATATTTTCTGCCTTTTATGTTTACAATGTGTTTTTGGAGTAGTAGTGCTATATTTGACTATTATTTACATACTATTATAGTATTTATTCATAGCCTTTTTCAGTTTTCATTTTAAATTTTACACATTTTTTTATGTGCTTTTGTCATTTTATAAGTTGTTATATGTCTATTTAGCTTTAATTTATTTCAGTTTTAGTATTTTTATTAACTATTTAAGTATTCTTATAACTTATTTTATTTCAGTTAGTTGCCAATGCAACATTTCTATTTTAAGTTTAAGTTGTTCATCTAATATTTACCTTTTATTTCAGCTTTATTTCAATTATTAACAAAGTTATTTAATAGTTTTAGTTAGCAATAACACAGAGCAAACATTAGGCTACTATTACTATTTCTTATACTTGGTGTTAGAGGTTGTTCAGAAGTATTAGATCTTCCTCTCAAAAACCCACATAAAAACTGATATTTTGTCAATTATGAATATAGTAATTGCCTATTTTACCCAGTATTTGTTTGTGCTATGTGCTTTTTTATGCTTATTAGAGTTAGCTTAGCAACATGCTAACATCAAAGTCTGTTTCTTTAAAAGTACAAAAAGCAATATGCTACTTTTTATTACCATGCAACTTCATTTAGACTTTACATAGTTTGAACTTAACTTGTCTTTTAACTAGTGTCAATTTCTTGAACACTTTCCAGATTCATCACAGAGTCCAATGTGGAATTGGTAAAGTAAAGTGAAGTTTTGTGTCCTGTGGTGCACAGACTGCGAGGGTGTCACATTTCACAACAGAGGATCCAGAGCTCTGTGTTTGGGAATGGAGTGCTGTTTCCTTTTAAGGACGATGGAGCAACAGCAGGCCCTCCTCCTCCTCGCAGATGCCATTTCCTGAGTGTTCGCATTCTTCTGGCTCTTGCGTCTCTGTGATTTCAGGAGAAGAGTGGGATAAATATTACGCGGGTGATGTAAGGGCCCGCGGCCCACGCATCCTAACAACGTCATTGCCACTTCCTGTCATGGTCAAAGGCTTAGCTTGGATTCCTCTGGAGAAAAAAATCTGGAGGTCAGATTGCAGGGAAGGAGGTTTGGTTAGTGTGTCACCATGTCTGATACTGTCACTTTTTTAAAATCAAGATTTTACAGGCTAAAGCCATAGGAGAACATTTGAAATTAAATCGCAAAAATAATGATCGCCATTAGCCCCGTCCCAAATCTCTCTCGCGGTACATTAATGTTACACTGATCGATCTGTGCAGCGCCACTTTAAGTCGAACGCACCTATTGACAGTAAAACAACACCCCGGACATCGTAAGTCACATGACAATTACAATATGGTGAATATACAATATAGTATGTCTGAATTGTATTCATACTATAAAACGTAAAAAAAATGTCCTCACCAGATGTATGTACTCAGACAAGATGTTTTTTTTGGATGCACCTATTTGTTTATAGCAAGTTACCAGAAAAATTACACAGACATTTTAATGTAACACTTGAGTATGGAGGCTGTATGGCTAATACGTTTTTTCAATCTGACTTTTTTATCTGAATTTCAGTCTGGTCCTCACACAAAGTTTTCATATGGATTCAGAAGGAGCATAAGATGTATGGACCATTTTAATGATACTTTTTGTGTCCCTTTTGAAACTTAAAAGCCTCATTCATCCCAATTTGAGTAAATGACTTCAGGTAAACTGTTTCTTTAAGAACAAGTGAATCAGGGCTTGATTCAAAAAATGTAGACAGGACATGAAGATGACTATATGACTTTGGCGAGGATGGTGCAGTTATGTGACCTCATTGCGAGGCCACAGAGCAAGTCCTGTGTATACATGTGTATATCTGTTTATGTGTGTGTGTGTGTGTATGTGGGTGAACAAGTTCGGTACAAAGTAGCCCAAAGACCAGCTGCAGCACAGATTAGAGGTTGTGTGGTTTTCTGGTTGACTGGATTGTTTCTCATCTTTAGCTGTTTCCTCTCTGACAGAACTCCTATGTCTTATCTGAGCGCCACAGCCTTTCATGAATCTTTATATAGCTCCGTTGCCATGGGCATCGCTGTGGATACACAGCCTGACACCAACCAAGAAGAACGACAGAAAGATATTTCAGAGAAAAGACACAGTTCAAACCAAACTAAGGTTAGATGAATATTATCAATGCTTATGTTAAAAAAAATTAATCTGTGTGTCTAACGTTGATAGAAAAAATTTAAATTTAGCAAAGCTATTGGTTGCGGCTTCAGGAAACTCCATTGTCAGAGAAAAATAGTGGGTAACAATCTCCTGTCCTGACAGGGCTTGGACTGTCTGGGCCGGATATTTGTGTTTGTGTGCCGTAGTCTTTGTTTACTATACCATTACCAGAACAGATTGCCAAACTTTATGTCCAACTTTAGGAATCAGAAAGAAGCTTTTTGAGGACAGTATCCAGACTGTTCGAATCAAGACACTTGACTTCCCTGCTGGACAAATCCAGATCCCAAGCTGGTCTGACATAAGTTTTGATTTAAAAATTCCAGCTGGTAGGGACCTGGCTGGGGTGGTAGACCAACTTAGACCATTAAGAAGCCAGCTAACAAGTTCCAAAAACCATCTGGACCTTAATCTGGTATGTGTTGCAGCAGAATCCTTGACCAAAAAGCCAGATCCAGCTGATAGTTACTCTAGTCAATCATCAAAACCAATCTGAATTGGCTTTGACCCGCTAGAAAGGAGCTACAGTGGAAGTTAAGTAAGCACAGATAAGTCTGGCACAGGCATAATAGTCTCTTTACTATCAGGCTGCTCTGAAGCGAATTGCCCCTTGGTCATTACTGTGGGCACAATAAGGCCATTTACATTTCCTGAACTGAACACTGGCACGCATGATAACTCCCTGATTGAATTAACTCCATGCTATACAACTTCCTTTATGGAAAGCTGCTGAATTTGAATTTCAGAAGTCTTATTGCAAAAGAGTTTCATGATCTCAGCAAATTTCCAGGGAATTCTTTTGCCACACCACTGTACCCTGTTGCCAAAAACAATACTGTTATCGAAACAATGAGACATACCAATCCTGATCATCTTGACATTTGATTGTGAAGCTCCGCAGCTCTGTTGTGAAGCCTATTGTACAATACAGTCTGTCACGTTTCACACACAATTAACAGGCCACAGACATCCTGAAAGACAACTCTGAAATACAGAAGTGTGCTTAGTCATAACAGAGAAATAATGACTCATGAAACAACTCAGAAACACGCAGATGATATTTTTCATCACGTCAGTCAGCGAATTGTGCCAAAGCCACGCTTGCCATATGTTGCAATGTACGTTATTCGTTTAATTGAGACAGATGCGATTTGTGAACTAAGGTATTGATTGTTACCTTTTGTTTGTATGTTTTTATTAATGGTTTAACTTACTGTTGGGGGTTATTGATTGACCAGAAACTCTGAGCTCTTTTGCCTCCTCCTCTCTAAACTCTTATCGCATACTTGACCTCCACAGGTCAGGAAAAGGGAAATCGAAAGCAGGGTCACATTCTAACAGAGAAGCAAGATATTATGCTGACCGTCTGATGCTTTTGACAGGAAATCAGTTATGCTGACCTTTCAAACTTAACTTAACAATCGTTTTACATCCTGTATTGTCATACTGAGAAGATGGTGAGTTTTTAATATTTACTTCATTGTTATTATTGTATATATATATATATATATATATATATATATATATATATATATATATATGTATGTATATGTGTGTGTGTGTGTGTGTGTGTGTGTGTGTGTGTGTGTGTGTATATATATATATATATATATATATATAAACATGTTTAGATTCGTTCTGAAATATTTGAGGCATAAAGAATGAGTCATAATGTGCATTAAGAAGAAATAACCATCATCAGCCCCTGAAATGATATGATTGTTCATCTTGTGCAACTCCTTTCTCTCTATCTGCTGTCCTTTCTTTGCTGAAAGATATGCCCGGGAGACATTGGATCACATTTCCTGTGTGTGTGTAGTGTCATGGAAGTGGAACTGAGAGCGTTGTGCTTTAATAAGCACTGCGCTGTATCGTGTGACCTCCTGGTCATGGCCCCAGGGACCCCCATTCTCATTACAAACATCATCCATGGTGCTTCGCTGCAGTTTAAAGAATTCTAATTTGTCATCAGATGGTACCTACAATCCAGGATGATATGAAATTCATCTTTCATTCATCGAAAGTAACTGTTTTTTTTTGTTGTTGTGATTTTCTGGAGAAAAAAAAAAGTGGAAGGGATACTAACCACATAAATAGCTGCATTTAATCCAAACATGTCTGAGCATTTTCTGGATACATTAAAGTCCAGCACCTCGGTTCTCAGTTAAATGAGTCATGTCTTGAATTTCTGATTTCTGCTACTGATTGACAAATTGCACCATTATCAGACCATTATGTTAAATTACCTCTATATAAGCCATTCTATTCTGTTTTGTGTGCAAGTTCTGATGTGTCTTCAGGTGCAAAGATGTTTCATTGTATTTGCTACTTCCTGTTTCCTTGTTGAGTGCTTATACCAAGTTTTTGTAGTGGTTTGACCTGACAGTTTCACATTTGACATCGGTTCTGTAGAGAATCACTCATTCTTGTAACTGTATTAGGTTTCACAGTGAATTTTCTGTATAGTCAGATAAAGGCTAGAATAGGAAATCCATATCTGGTCGCGAAGAATTAGTGGAATCCCAGCTAGCAAAAATATGTTCTTAGAATGTTTTGCTAACATTCCCATTAGGTTATGAAAACGTTATATTTTTTTTAACGTTGAAAATGTCCATTTTTTTTATATTAAGGGCGATTTTTCCTTGGTTAATGTGAACGTTAAAGGAGCATTCCATTCAATCATTTTGAAAATGTTATGAAAACGTTATTTCTGAAAGTTCTCTGAACGTTCAAAACATCTGTTTTTTCTAACATATTAAGTTCCTGTTAACGTAACAGGAACATTCCATTGTATAATTTTGGAAATTTTATTTCTGAGAGTTCAAAAGACCTTGAACGGATGGCCCGTCCATCACCGGGATGGTTTCTCACACACAGACACTTGAGCATCGATAATATAGCTATGCTGCATGTCTTTGAACTGTGGTGGAAACTGGAGTACCTGGAGGAAATCATGGAAAACCTGCTAACTCCTGCCTCAGCCAGGACTCGAACCGGGGACCTTCTTACTGTGAGGTGATAGTGCTACCCACTGAGCCACTGTGATGCCCTGTTTATATTTTTGTTTATATGAATTCAAAAACACAACCCCACCACAAGGGAAAAAAGAACACAAACTCAAACATACAACTAGACAGCACACAAGTCAAATCTAACAAGGCATGAGGAAAACAACACAACAGAAAAAGAAAACACCACAAAATTGTGTTCTGTGTATATGAATTGTTTAATAATGGAGTTTCAAACACTGTCGTTATACAGTGATGTTTCAGGCTGAAGAAAGACCTTAGAGTTTAACGGTTGTCTGCAGATGCTGGATGTTTGGTTTAAAAATGGCGTGGAATGGAGCACATGAGCAGAGTTGTGAGTAATAGAAAGACAATGAGAGAATTTAGTTCAGAATCAGATTAAATGCTGTTACTGAAGGGAAGTTCAAAGTCCTCATTGATTAGTGTAATGCATTAGGTTCAATCCCAGGTAACAAGGAACCCAACAAACACAGAACATTCCCCTAACGTTCTCGGTAGGTTCTTTTTTTATAACCTAAAGAGAACGTTCCCAGAACTTTAGCTGCAGATTATTATTTTATAACCTAAAGAGAACCTTCCCAGAACGTTCACTAACGTTCATTAAAAGTTATGTAAATGTTAGGACAAAACGTTCTTAAACGTTTTTAACGTTTTCAGTCGTACAAAAAACATCATAAAGACGTTCCCAGAACGTTGTTCTAAGAACATTTTCACTCAACGTTATACGAGAATGTATTTTAACTATGAAAACATTATAAGACTGTTCCAGAAACATTATTTTAGGAACGTTTTTTACTAACATTTACATAACTTTTACATAACGTTAGTGAAAGTTATGGGAACGTTCCCTGTTAGCTGGGATGCTAATCTAAAAGATTGCTATATCTGTTGGAAAGGCCTTATATTGTTTATGTTTACAAAATGGGATATGAAACAACTGTAAATATGATTATAAACTGAAAACCAGACTGTGACATTGTGATTCAATACTATCAAGTGCCTTTCTGTCAAAGAATCCTTTCAAAAATATGCACTGTTCACAAAAAAAACAAGTCTTCAAATACAAAACTCTGGTTGAAACTGAATTTTCCTAGAAATCAAAATGATGAAATCCCTGATATTTCCAGGCTTTCCATGCTAAGACTGCAACCATGAATTAGATTAAATAGAGGAACACAGAATATGAAGAAGAGGGAGGTCGACATTTCTTATTAGAGGAGCAAAACAAAATGTTCCGCCAATGGCCCACGTGGTTGTAGAGCACCTAAACAAGGGGACCTGTGTGGAAAGCCATTTTAACATTATTCTTTTGAACTAACTTACAGGCATATTCTATATTTACATTTGTAGTAACTTACCTATTTTATTCATTATATGCTAGTACACTGTGAAAATTATTTTTCAAAGTTGTAATTTGTAAAAGAAAATACTATTTTATTTTTTCTACTTCAGAATTTCACATTTAATTCAGTGTTACTTGCTGTTTGGAATTGTTTGTTAAAATTACAAGCAATTTTTGAGTGAAAGTTGTTTCTACACCAATTCTTTTTAGTGTACTTTGCAACCAGTTACTTTACCAATTCAACAATTCTGTTACTAACAATTTTTTTGCAATTGAATTGAATAGGGATCTGAGGATGAAATATCAACTATTCACTTCTGACTAGAATTCTAGTTATTGCTGGTGCCAATTCTAGTTTAACTATCGTACTAGTGTCTATTTCATGTTTTCGTACTAGTGGCTATAGATACAGAGTTAGGCCTTTATTCCAATTATTACTAGTAATATTACCAGTAACAAATGAGTAATTAAAATGAAAACATACTCACTATTGGATTAGGTACTAGTAATAAAAAAATAAAAAACACAAAGATTTTAGTTATACATTTTAGACGTTCTAAATGTTAACACGGCTTGCCATAATAAGACTTGTTTCCATCGGAGAAAGTGAAGATGACTGAATATATAATTTGCACAATAGGAACAACCTACAAAACGCTTTGCACGATTTCATTGCCTCTTCATTTACGGAAATATTAAGTATGCACTTAAAGTCTCAACTCCAATTGGCGGTTGGAGAACTCCGTCACCTCAGAGAACGTTCGCGCTTTCTGATTGGCCACTTGAGAGCGATTGCTTCATCGGCTCCGCCCACTCGGCTCCTCCCTTTTGCTTTCGCTGCTTCTTGTTCCAGTACTGATTTTTAACCGAGCAGTGACACGACCATATCAGACAGCGACAAAAGCGGGATTGTACTGCGTTTAAGCGGTTTTTGCGAGAGGATACGGACGAGCTCCTTCTAGTTTTAGAACGTCTGGGCAGAGATGTAACAGTTTCCTGGCACTGGCGTTGTGTTTTTGTTGCTTTTGTTGTAATTTGTTGTGGGGACCTCCCTAAAGCTTCAACTCAGGAATTCTGACATTCCCTGTATTGGCTGCTACACTGTTTTCCTTTTGCCGCAGTAAGTCTGGAGTTTTTATATTATACAAAAGAGCAATTTGCCGATATTTACAGTGAAATTAAGATCCCTGCTCTAGCTAATTAGTTGTCATAGTCGTTAAAGATCAAGTTGTGTTTCTTACTACATCGCATTTTGTTTAATGCTCTTTTAAAAAGTGCAACACAGTAATCTTGCATTTCTGCAGGGTGGATTTTAAACGATTTCATCCCAAATTATTCCCAGCTAAGTGTGCACTGTTTAGACAGCCTACTGAAAAAAACTGCGTGCTTAAAAAAGTTTAGAACTTTAATAATGTGATTAAATCATTTAAAATCGAGTTCTGTTTACATGTTCGGTGATCATGATTTATGTGAGATAGACAAGTCTTGGTCATCTGTTTACATGTACCTTTAAATTATAATTGAATTTGTATATGGTAGGCTAAGTTATACAATATACTAATGTTCACAATGGTACTAAATGGGTTACAAAGTCCAAGCATCTTCATTTTTTATTTACTAGTCTTTTGTAGCCTAGGCTAGCCTACTAATCGCTGGTCTGATATAAAAGACCTCAAGTAAAGGTTTTCAGCCCTGGTAGGCTACAGTTCTATAGGCTACTGTCACATAACTGCCCACATGTGTTTTGTTGCCTTCAACATTTCTGTATGTTACAGTGTGCAGAAAATGGCAACTGCTCTCAGTGGACGCCCACCTAACAATAGGAAAGGCCGTATTTTAGGCATTATTGATGCCATCCAGGACGCTGTCGGACCCCCCAAACAGGCGGCTGCGGACCGCCGGACCGTAGAGAAGACATGGAAACTCATGGACAAAGTAGTAAGTGTCTTGAGTGTGTTTACAGTCCTCCTGTCGATGAAGCAACAGTGCTTCCTCTGCTCTCGCGCGTTGAGAGACTTTTCCACAAAGTCGCTTGTTTGGAAGCATTTGTTTGATACATTGTAGAAAACTGTTTACTGAGTAGCGGCAAGCTCGAGGAGGTTGTTCGTAGCTGAAATCCATCCATCCATCCATCCATCCATCTATCTATCTATCTATCCATCCATCTATCTTCTGTATTTACAGAGCATTACATCCATCCATCCATCCATCCATCCATCCATCCATCCATCCATCCATCCATCCATCCATCCATCCATCCATCCATCCATCTATCCATCTATCTATCTATCTATCTATCTATCTATCTATCTATCTATCTATCTATCTATCTATCTATCTATCTATCTATCTATCTATCTATCTATCTATCTATCTATCTATCTATCTATCTATCTATCCATCCATCCATCCATCCATCCATCCATCTATCTATCCATCCATCTTCTGTATTTACAGAGCATAACATCCATCCATCTATCTATCTATCTATCTATCTATCTATCTATCTATCTATCTATCTATCTATCTATCTATCTATCTATCTATCTATCTATCTATCTATCTATCTATCTATCTTTCATCTGTTACAGAGCATAACATCCATCCATCCATCCAACCATCTTTTTTGTATTTATTTATAGCTATTTTATAGATGCAATACATTGGGTTGTTATATAATTTATACAAGTATAACTTCTGGGATTTTTTTTCCATCCATCTTTCATTACTAATGTAATATTTTTTAAAAGATGTGCCATAAATAGAGTTCCGTGTACAGTGTGGTGATCTTGATTTGTTACATAGTGCAAGCATCTTAATTTCTCTATACTAGTCTCTTGTACCAATCATTGGACTGAGACCTGAAGGTTTTCAGTCCTGGTACAGTTCATTTATACTGTACCACTTACCTTTTGAAATGTTCTTTTTTTTTTCAAACATAGTTGTTTAGTGAAATTGTTGTGTGGTGTGTTCTCAGTGAAGGGGAGTCGATTTTTCTAAATTGACGTTTTTTTTTTTTTTTTTAGGTGAGGTTATGTCAGAACCCCAGACTACAGCTGAAGAACAGTCCTCCGTACATCCTGGATATTTTACCTGACACTTACCAGCACCTGAGGCTGATTCTGTGTAAATACGAGGAAAACCAGAGACTTACTCAGCTAAGTGAGAATGACTATTTCAAAGTGTACATCGACAGCCTGATGAAGAAATCCAAAAGAGCAATTCGCCTCTTTAAGGAAGCCAAGGAGAGAATGTACGAAGAACAGTCGCAGGACAGGTAGGATGCTTTTTGTTTCCCTTGTGGGTTCTGGTCACGCATGATCTGGTCAGTGTTTTGCAAATACGGATTGTTTTTGTCTATTGTGAAGTGAAATGGATGATTTCACTTTTGTTGTATGTGCATTTTGCATCGAGATGTCTGTTTCAATGCTAGCAGATGCGTCACCTTCAAGCGTTATCATGGTTGTCAGTCTCATAACTCGTATGGTCTTACTTTCTGACGCTGATCTGTTGCCCTTTTAACGTCCTGCCGGATGGACATAGGAGAGGTCAGGTCACATGACTGGTCTGTTAGTTGAGTTTCCTCTGGTGTTTCATGTCAACTTGAGTCATGGCTAATTATCATGGAAATCCAGCTCTGATCAAGAGCAGCAGCCCTAATGAAAGAGCCTGACCCCCTCTGGATCTAAATCCTTGGTGGGCCAAGCAGACTCGGCACAGGGCGAGAACAAAGTGAGAGACATTATTAACAGAGCAAGTGTGTCTCGGGCATAAGCTGACACATGCAGAATACTCTCCCCGGGGGCCATTAGAGCTCTGGGTCAGCCTGTGTGTTTCAGACATGAAACACGGGCCTTGACTAAAGAGGAAAATCTTAGCATTCTGTTTTACTGACAGCCAAGCGTAACATTCCCAGCATCTGGTTTTAGAGCGTAGCCTCACATCAATTAAACTGCATTTAGGCCACTGACTATTTGGGTAAATACTGCACAGTTTGAAAACGTATCATAAGGCGTTTGATACTGCCAGCAAATAATAGTGTTTCAGCTGTTGGTTTATATCCCAGTGCTTTTTATTGGCAACTCTGGCTCAGGTTTTGGCAGAAGAGTTTAATTTTAGTAATGCTTTCGATCCCAGTCTCACCAGATTCTGCAGGGGTGAGATGATTGAAATGAAAATTTTAGGGCTGATGGATAGGTAAAGCAGCGTATTTTAGCCCGCGGACGCCAACTGACAGGCTGTCCTGACACGTTGTCGTATCCAGAAGCTGTGACACTCGCTCCGGACAGGAGCAGGGATATCGGCTGACAGCCCCTCCACGTCTGCTGTGTCACTCTGTCTTAAATCTCAAAGGAGAGATCCTCTACTCTGCCTTCCAGCCTTTGGCTCCCTGTCCCACACAAAGGGGGGGATAGTAATGCGTCCTTTTGGAGGTTGCAGAGAGGAAGGAAAAGAAATTGAGATGAGTGCAGGGCTCAACAATAAGAATGTTTTTTTGGCGCAATGTTTGTTGATGTATCTGTCAGTAAGTCCTATCAGTCTTTTTATCTTGTGCTTGATGATCATGTACGTGTTTTGTGGCTTGCAAACTGAAACATTTGGTTTTCTGACTCGCATAGATAAGGTTTTGTTGCTAGAATTTGTCTTAGAAATATTTGTTTTAACGGAACATTTCTTTTCATATTAATATTGTTTTACACTAAATATAGCCTAAGTAATGTTAATTTTATATATATATATCTTATCTATTTTATATATCTATTTTATATTTATATTTATATATTTAGATTTATATATATATATATATATATATATATATATATATATATATATATATATATATATATATATATATATATATATATATATATATATATATATATATATATATATATATATATATATATATATATATATATATATATATATATATAGCCTCTAAAAAGCAAAAGCAAAAGCCTCTAAGTGCCATCTGAAATTTTCCTCTAGAATGATCATTTTTATGAAGCTTGTATATTTAAGTTCAGTAATTTCACTTAAATGGCAATTAAAATTACCTATTAATTGTCATTTAAGTGAAATTACTGAACTTAAATATACAAGCTTTAAAAAAATGATCATTCTAGATTCTAGAAGAAAATTTCAGATGGCACTTAGAGGCTTTTGCATCTGAACTCTTCATATATATATATAAGTCTTAGGACACAAAGCAAATTTTGGAAATTCTGACAATAAAGTGATAAAATGTGTGTATGTGGTTCAGGGATGTTATGGGAAAAAAAATGTCCCCACAAAGATGGCAATATCTAAAATCCTTGTTCTTGTTGAGACATTTTTTGGTCCCTATGAAGAAAACTTATAAATCACACTTAGTAATGTTTTTTTTGAAAATGTAAAAATGCTGAAAGTTTTCTGTGATGGGTAGGTTTAGGGTTAGGAGATATAATTTACAGTTTGTACTGTATAAAAATCATTATGTCTATGGAAATTATGTGTGTGTGTGTTTTCGTGTGTTATTATTTATCTTTGTGGTAGGACCAGTGAAAATGTTGGCAGGGCAAGTGAAAATCCCTCTTAGGCCAGCAGAAGCATTCCTTATTATTTAGCCTCCTGAATGAGATGTGCAGAAAGGACAGAAGAGACAGTAAGAGAGGAGGGGAACAGGAGAAAGAGGCATGTGGAAAGCGAGTTCATTCGTAGTGCAGTGGGGCTGCGGGGAGACATCAGTATAGAGAGCTGGTCCCGGCCTGCAGCCAGGCATCTTCGTGGAGGCCCCGCATGTGCTACAGTAATTATACTGCAGCTCCTGAGACCAACAATGGGACTTGCTTTTTCTGTCTTTCTCCCCCAGCACCCTCCTGCCATAAATATCATCTCTGCCATGCAAGGTTAGACAGACTGTGGAAGACGAAATGGTCCCTTAAACAACTTAAAATGCCTAGTTTTGGTGTGTTTGGGGTTTTAACACCAGTTCCAGAACTCTATAAATGCACTGAAAAACTTTTTTTAAACTTCTTACACACTTTTAAAAACTTTTTTTTAGTTTTAAAGCATTAAATGCATGTTACTCCATGCCAAAATAATGTTTTTTTATTTATTTATATGCCTCTTTTTTTTTTTTTTTTTTTTTACTACACGTCTGTGTTACTATTTTTCTCTGTTTACATTGTTGCGACAGCTGTGGGTAAGCTACAATAAAAAAAAAGAGAAAAAAATTAACTATATAAAAGCCACTGATGGGAGTGGGACAATGGGATAAAAGGAACCAGGTTTTTCTTTGTTTCATTAACTGCGCAATTTTCTAGCTATTATAAAATCTTGGCAGGGTGATGACGATACAGACACCCATCTTCAGATTGTGTGCTGTACTCTAGCAATGTCAACCCTGTTTGATAATTATCAGAGGATTGCTGAGGTTCTGAGTTTCTCTTACTGGAAAGATCTAAACGCATTACAATCTATTAGCATTGACATTAAGAGGCGGACAAAACGGTGGTCTGGAACAGAGATGAATGAGCCGGATGTATTGAATCTAGAGGACGTTGGCAAGCTTTGCTGTATCTGGGGCTGAGGTGGCAGTGTTAAACTTTACAGTGTTGTATCTTTCGTGCTTTAATCTCCTCTGTGTCTTTTTCGGTGACAGAGATGGATAGCTTTGTGGATAGAAGCGTGGAGCCATGCTGTAGACGCAGAACTTCTCGGAAGCCTCAGACTTGGCCTCTTTGACATGCTTGCTTTTCAGCCGTCGTGCATCATGAGAAGATCGGCAGATGTTTTAATGTTCCTGTGGCTTTGAGGTGTGAGAGACTGCTGTCAACAGAGATAGAGACTTCGGATGTATTCTTCTCAAACTCGCTGAAGAAAATATCTGAGGTTTGGCCTTTAAGCAGGCCACAGACAGCAGGGACCGTCCAGGGAGCTGTTTTGCATTCACACTAACTGTGAAATCACATTGTGTATTTTAAGCCAGGGTTTTAAGTATAGATTTCTCGATTTTAATCGATTTTCATTTTGATGAACCAATATCAATTCTTAAATCCTAAGAATCGATCCTTTAGTCTATGAAACAGTCTCAGCTTTATTATGAATTTCAAACAATGACTGCCATTTTGAACACTCTGACACATCTATATGTGTGCTCTCAACCCGTGATGCACTTTAGCTACACAAGGACCACATTTCCATGTTGCACACTGAAAAGTAAAAATAAATAAATACATGTGGGAATAAATAAATATAAAAATAAATGAATGCATAAATAAATAAAGGTTAAAAAGAATAAAAATAAATAGAGAAAATAATAAATTATAGAAAAAGGTAAACAAATTAATTCTGGATTTTTTTTTTCTCAAGTAATTTTTATTCATTGATTTATTTTCCTATTATTACATTTAATTATTTATCTACACTTTTATTTATTTAGATCTAATTTCTACAGGTTTAGGCCTCCATATACTGTACACATACATACATATGCATGCATGCATGCACGCACGCACGCACGCACGCACGCACGCACGCACGCACGCACACACACACACACACACACACACACACACACACACACACACACACATAGGCATATATATATATATATAGAACTCTCTCTCTATATATATATCTATATCTCGAATTGAAATGTAATCGAATTGTGATTTTTGGTTCAGTACCCAGTCCTAGGGTATTTACCCTCATTCTTAATTGTGTGTTACACTACCTCTTCCAGTCTCCATCACATCAAAAAACGAAACCGCACAGAGTTTTTTTAAGCTCTGAGAGCTCTTCGAGAGAGCTAATTCCCTTCTGAGAAAGGTAATATACTTTTGCAGCCGTCTGTTTAAATCTCTTTACTCAACTTGTTCAGTTTAAAGCCGCTTAACAGCTATGGAACATTCGGGGAAGTTTTTGTTTTCCGCAAATGTGCAAAAAGTGATCTTTCTTCCCAGCTTACACCTCTCTCATGCACCTGTAAACTCGTGTAGGCGTTAGCAGCACCATGATTTGATGTTTGGAATGTTTCCTTAAAGCACAGGATGTTTACCGCCCGACCATCCTTAATTTGCGTCTGACCACAAGGACTCTAGCTACAATGTTCTCCACGCAGATGTTCCAGAACACGACACAATGCTCTGGTTGTTGAAACTGCCCTCTTGCCTTACCATCTGCTGTGAGTAAACCGAAATGGATCAACATGTTACAGTACAGAGAGCAGGAACATCACAGGATGATACTTGGACCGAACTGGAATAGACTGAACGTAATTGCTAATGCAGCAGCAGATTTGGCAGAAAAGGTCACATATGTAGCTTTATCTCAAGATGCCGTCTGATGAAAAGCTGAAGTGAAAGTGCAGACCTTGGTGGAAACGGAGTTGTGGATTTGAAACTGCTTGGTAGGGGAACTTAGAGACCGGCCTGCCTTGTTTGCTTTGACCTTGAATTAGCACACTGCAGAGAGCATCTTAAAATGTTAACTCGGTTATTTTTATTCCGCAAACTGAAGTTAATTTTCTGTGTTTTCTTCCCATGGAGGAACTAATTATAGATTAGCTTGATTGGTTGATGAGGACAATTGCTCATTTTCCAATAGATTCTGCTCCAAAAGACATTTCATAATGCAGCAGCCAATTTTTCTCATCCAAAGTAATAATTGCATTATGTTTCAGGCTTTCGCTGTGAGTTGTATTTTTTTATGGCAGATATTGGATCCAAAAGATCACTATAAAACAGACAGTTCCATTCCCGTAAGCTGATTGGACAATGCCGTTTTGCCGTTTGCCAATTTAAATGAATTTTATTAATGAAGAAATGTTTTAATTATGGATGCACAATATTTTGGCCCTGTATTCGATATTATTATTTTTTTGTTTACACTAATATTGAACATTTTGGGCTCAGGTAGTACGATTACTTTATGTTTTTGAAATATGAAATGCTTAATAAGGCTAACAATAAAAATAAAGTAAAAAAAGTAATATTATGGAAATATAATTACAATTTAAAATGTAATTTATTCCTGTGATGGAAAGCTGATCTCTCAGCAGTCTTCAGTGTCGAATAATCCTTCAGAAAGCAGAAATCATTCTTAAATGCTCAAGAAAGATTTTTAAACATTATTATCAATGTTGAAAACAGATGGCTTCTTAATATTTTGTAGAAACCATGATACTTGATTCTTTGATGAATAGAAAGTCCGAAAGAACCACATTTATTTGAAATGGAAATATTTTGTATATTTGGGAATATCTTTACATTTAGTTTGGATTATTTTAATACGTCCTTGCTGAACTAATAATTTCTTTAAAAAAAGACCCAAACTTTTGAACTTTTGCTGTTATCTAGCACTCACTTAGTTATTAATCTTTTAATCTTTTAATCTTTTGGTGCATCCCTAGTTTTAACAGCACAACTTCAAACCTTATTGCTCAAGTAAACAAGTAATGACTGACTGCAGTGATGTCCAATACCTGCCAGACCTGGGCACATGGTACATGATGGACTGCAGCAGGGCATGCCACCCCTTGACTGAAGTTAATAGGAGTTATTTACAGAGTAAGTTAATGCCCTTCCACATAGAATGAAAGGAAAATATATCTTTCCCTCATGTCAAAGCTCTCAGACCAAATGGGCCCCTCGCCCCTCTACATCCCCCAATCTCAGCCTTCTCCAGCTGCATCCATCACACACAGGCACAATGAAGTTCAAACAGCCAAATAACAGTGGAACAGAGCCAGATGTTGTACTCAATTAGGGGTCTCCCCGCTCTCTGGTCACTCTTTCATGTTTTCCCGCTCTTTTTCCTTCATCATCCCATTGTTTAACGTGTTTGTACTGCATTGGAGGGTCAATTAAGTCCTCCTGTGGTGTTTTTGTGACCATGTTTGTGTTTATTTCTTTGAAATTGCCTTGTCAAATGTTGGCCCGCTGCTTTGATTAATGAGCGGAGGTCTGCGTTTGGCTAAAAGCGCAATTAGCAGCTCTCAGTTTACCACCAATCAGATGGCAAGCCACATATCAGAACTCCCCCACCCCACCATGCCTCGGTTACCACGCCGTCTGCTCTGCAGTGTGATGATGAGGTTCATCTGGTGCCCGGCTAATGATGGAAAAAGCTTCATTAATGAGGAAGTCACTGACTGATTCCGAGCCTCAGATCTGGGAGATACCACTGTACGCTGCTTTTGAGTTGGCCTTAATTGGCAAAGACTTCACTTCCGAGAAATTCTGAATAAATACTGTGTCTCTGTTCTCCACGTTTTAACTGGATGGGAATTCTCAAGATCCCAAGACTTATCCAGACTTTAAAGGAAGTGAGTTGCAAGAAAGGCTGGGGTGAAAACCGGAAAAGAAAGACGCTTGGATGTTTGACCTCTAGAGGAAGGGCAAACACACACATACACACACTCTTACAAGACCAGACACCCTGTGCAACCCAATCTTTATGCTGCAAATCAGCGGCATTGAGAGCAGATATCTGTTATGATTTTTGCCTGCTCGGATTCTGATGCATTGCACAATTTATCCCTCTCTTCAGTCATCTGGAGGAAAACACAAGGAGGAAGTGCCCCACAACATCCTGTTCTTCTGTTTCCCTTCCACAATTATCCTTTCACTGTGAACACAAGCACATTTAGGTCTGAATACTTATGATACGCAAGTACGCAAATGCTTTTAGGCACCCAAGCAATGTCATTGCATTTCAAGATGTTAGAATGCAATTCATAATTCAAGGGTCAAAAATATATTTTTGTGTTTTTTTATTTATTTAAAAAAAGAAATGGTATATCATTTGAATATCGGCCATTTTATGGTTATTGGCCATTTATCCGTTATCTGTTATAGTTTTACATTTAGATTACCTTTGCTATCATCTAACACTCACTTGAAGTTAATCTTAAAAAAAAAAAATAGTCCCCCCCCCCCATTTTTTTAGAAAAAAAGTTTATCTGTTGCTTAACATGAAAATATTATCAGTTTATCTGTATCTGCCAGAATTTAATATAAGTGCATGCCTAAATGGCATATTTGAGCTCATTCATTCCCTTGAGTAGGTTCACTGAGGTTAGCTTCACAGTAAAGTGTGCACATTAAAACATAAATGCATGGTTGCAATGCTCTGACCAAGATTGTGCTTGTGCACAGTATATTTCTAGCCTTATTATAATGCAATTGGTTGATTTCAGATATAGATTAGCATCTCCCTGACCTTAAAACATGCACGCCAGACGCCACCCTATTGTCTACATGAATGTCTCGTTGCGCCCCAGCCCCCCCAAAATTAGGGGTTCAACCTTTACTAATCTCATCTGGAAAAGCTTACAGACGGGACGCCTCCTCAAATGAACATCTAATGAATTATCAGCTTGTGGTTTCATTTGTGTCTCTGCTGGTGCTTTTAAATGTCAGAACATCTTCTCGCTCTCTAATGTCTCCCTTGTTTTCTCCATCTTTACCTCTCGTTATTTAAGTTCTACGTCTCAGGTGTCACGGGGTGCTGTCGTGCTCGTGAACTGAGTGGGTGAGTGTCACACTTTCCACAGCAGTGAAAATGTGTTTCTCTGAAACCAGAGGCCCATTTGTGACAGCTTCTAAGTGACTGCGTGTGTGTAGTAGTGCTGTTTTTTCTCTCTCTAGCGGATGGTGCGGGCAGCAGGTGGAACTTCAGGATGAATTCAAATCAACCCAACAGCAAATCAATACTAGTCTCGACAGCTGTGTCTCGTGTGGTTAGGTGTCTTGTAGAGCGAGAGTGGAGCGGAAGATGAGAGAACAGGCTTTTTGTTTCTACATCTAGTAACGTCCCGTTTGAGCTCTGGGTTAGGTCCATCACGGCAGATGTGCTCTTTCAAGAACAGAAACCTGCCTTGTTTCCCCGCATGGTGCTTGGGGAGTCGAGCATGTGTGTCCAGTCTGGAGAGGGAATGAGGATTTGTCTAGTGAGGTTTCACAGGTGTCCATTTGGGACTGTGTTGTGTCTTTGTGTCTATGTGGTGCTGGTCTTCTGGGAGTCTGGCTGACGTGTTTGATTTATTGTGATGTGTTTGCCTCTCTGAAACACACACACACACACACACACACACACACACACACACACACACGCACCAGGCCATCTGAGCCCAGTCATCATCCACTGCTGTTGTGAATGAAATCCCTTGAGGTAAACTGTGAACAAACAGCTCAGAGCCAGAGTACTTGAACATGCTAAATACATACAGAATATATCCTTATACCAACAGCATGTTTTCCTCAAAGGAATCCTTGAGTTTTTGAAAGAAATTAATACTTTTGTTTCGCAAGAATGCATTAAATTGGTCAAAGGTCACAGTAAGGGACTTTTATAATGTTACAGGAGATTTCTGTTTCATATAAGTGCTGTTGTTTTGACCTTTCTATTCATAAAAGAATCCAGATTGTTATGGTTATTGGCCGTTTATCTGTTATCTCTTAGTTTTACATTTTGATTGCCTTTGCCATCATCTATAACACTCTCTAAATATTTAAAAACATCAGTCATTTAATAACACTGGTAAATGTAAGTGTTTGATGACAATTTTTTTTTAACTGAAAATAGTATAGAAACAATGTATCACAGTTTACAAGTGTTTTCAACATATAATAATGATAATAATAAGAATTCTATTTGAGTAGCAAATCAGCATATAATAATGATTTCCGAATGAGTAATGATGCTAAAAATTTCGCTTTACTATCACAGGAATAAATTGCATTTTTAAATATTTTCAGAATAAATAAATGCAGCCTTAGTGCACATGAGACTTCTTTTATTTTTTAAGCATTAAAAATGTCTCCCTGCGTATGAACTCTCATATCTGTCACCATACATCCAGTTGATGTCAATGAAACATTTGTCTGCATGTACAACGATAAAACCTCAGACTGAACACCTGCTAGAGTTCTGAATAGCTTTTGTCTTTTCCCGCCGTATATGTGGTGACCTCATCAGAGGGACCACATAAACGTTTCTGTCAGGCTGTGCATTGGGCTGTTGAGGTGCACAGGATGGAAACTCTGAACTGACGACGGCTTCGTCAGAAAACTCCCGTATTCTCAACACAGCATAACGTGGCCTAAAACGTCCCGCAGCACTGCGACCGACTCGCTACCTTAGTGTGAAAGCCTGTTTAAACTGTCAGACTGTATTAGTCCCTCTGGGATTGGTTGCCTCCTGTCTGTCACTCAAATCAAGAGATGTGTCACTCATCGCTGGGTGTGAGAGACAATTCTGAAGTGCGCGGTCTCGTCAGTTATCAATCCATTGCTCTTAAACATATGATTTCATGATGACCAGTTAAATTCTTTGTGATTCAGAATTCTGTAAACCAGTAAGCAACCACATAGCAACCAAGCATATACTGTATATTTTATTTTTTATATACCACATAGCAACCAATACTGTATATTTTCTTTTATATATATATATATATATATATATTATATTTTTTTTTTTTTTTTTTTTTTTGTGTATCTTAAGTGACGTGTCTTAAGATAACAGAAAGGCTACCTCATTAGTTAATTAACAACTTTTAAGCGTCTTTTTTCAATTTTTTAATTAGAGTAATGAAACTCTTGGATATCTCTGACTTTTCCTTAATTAAAACATCATGGCTAAGTGCTTGGATATTCCTGCACTGAGAGTGTTTATGAGTGTGTGTGTTTTCTCTAAAGGCTCAGTCCTGCACTTACACTGATAAGTCAGGATAGATCCTCCTACAACCTTCCTCAACTGAAACCAGTATTGATCTGCTCTGTCCCGGAAGCAGCATCCCCTTTAGGCCCATGAACAGATTTGTGAAACGAGAGATGTGGAGATACCAACGGATCACTTCTTCACAAGCACCGGTTCTCTAAGCTCTAAGCACCAGACCTAACAGCCTGCACTACCCAACCTTGTCTATAACTTCTATAACTACAAACTTTTGGCCTTTTCTTAATCTTTATTTTTCTATTTATTTAATTTAAATTATTTTATATATATATATATATATATATATATATATATATATATATATATATATATATATATATATATATATATATATATATATATATATATATATATATATATATATATATATATATATATAGTCATATTGCAGCAATATCTTCATTTGGTACAGTTGTACTAATTGTGGCAGGTTACATCAGGGGAGGAACATTCTCATTCTGGAAAGCATAAAAATCCCTGTAAAAAAACGGTAATATTCCGGCAGCTGGGGTGCCAGAAAAAAAAACGTGAATTTACAGAAATTTACATGACATTTACATGTTTTTCATGTAATTTTACAAAGGAAATGTACATTTTGCAGTTTATTTCTGTAATTTGACGTTTTTTTTTTTACCACATTTCAAAAATACATGAAAAATCTGTAAAAAAAAAAACTGTAAAATTACTGAAAACTACAGAGTTTAGGAGTATGTGAAGGCCTCAAATATAACAAGCATGGATTTTGATTTCATGGGGTCTTGAATTATAAACATCAATTTAAGAATGAGTTAAAATTAGATATGCACTAAGAAACGCGGAGACTTTTCGATAAGCTCCATCTGGTATGGAGTGTATGATGTCTCATGCTTCTCAGAGCAGTTGATATCAAAACACAACAGCATGGGAAATCTGTCCAGCTGTTGCGATAAGTTTCTGCTTCTCATGGCCTATCTGACAGCCGTACCCGATGTAGCTTCCTAAAGTAATCACCACTCAATCTGCTCCGCTCTTAGTGTTGCACCAGGAAACAGGATGTTGCCGAGCCATGGATATTGTTCTCTTTGTTTACCTTTGTTTACTCTTTTGTTTTTGGATTCCACAATGTAAAGCTACCCACTAGACAAAGGTTGAGAATCAATGAACTAGTCAATAAGTAGTTATGAAGCTGAAAAATGTTAATTGATTATTTTTACAGCTTACCTCAGCACCAACCAGTTTCCTGCCAGTAAATGTGGTCAGTATCTAGATTGAGACACACACACACACACACACACACACACACACACTACACTCTCTTATCACTTTAGGCTACTCAAACAGGAAGTGACCGTGGAACAGTGTCCTTCACGTGGCTATGATGTCATTCTGCTTCCTGCTGGTTGTGGCTTGACTTTGTTGCTAGTTTTGTAGCTAGGTTTCAGAAAGCTGATCATCGTAAACCTAATCTTAGATCTCTTTTTCCTGTTTGTCACTGAACTAACTGTAACATGTTCCGCTGATTCAGAAATGGCATTTCGGGTCACTTAAAAAAAAAAAAAAAACACCTGTCAGTTTGGGTAGATGTTTGGTGAGACTGCCGAAGCTCAGAGCCAGTGGTGAATGGGTGAAATGTTTCTGTTTTTTTGAAGAGATACAGGTTTTTTAATACTTCAATATTACAGGAAATTAAACAATGTGGCTTTGTGGTGTTCTGGAAGTGATGGTCGAAATATCTTCTCCAGGATATCCTCATAATACCCACACAGGTATTATGTGTTTTTTTTTTTATCACAAAAGTCTGTATCGTGACCTTATATGGTTATAAGGTCATACTTGTAAGTTTAAATTCTTTACAATGTAGACCAGAAGCTTTTTCTAACATGCATTAGATAAAGACAACAAGACAAGGTTATGAAGTAAAAACATGGCATTGCTGGGATACTAAAAGCAGCATAAACAGTAATTGAATGGAATATTCCGGGTTATTTACAACTTAATGTTTATGGACCCCATCTGTAGCAGGCTGTCGATTAGCACAGGGAATCTTTGGCTTGATATACCGGGATTGGACCTGATGCAGTGTTCTGGGTTTTGACAAACTGAGGGAATTGACAGCATGCTACAGATGCTAAGTTGTAAATAATCCGTAATATTCTTTATTAGGAAACTTTGCAAACCATCTGCCTCTCAAAGAGTGTTTGAGTACATAGACTGTACACACAGAAGTACAAGAGTAGCCTTTGGCAGCAGTAGAGGGTTTAATGTATTTCTCGGCTTTGGGGGCTGTAATGCAGATTAAAGCTATAAATTTGCAAGGATACATTATTAAAAATGGCAGAATTTACTTTCTGAGAAGAGTGTAGATGCTTTTGCCCACAAACTAGAGATTGCAAACTTATCCTGTAAAAAGAACGGTAAACTACTGGCAGCTGTGGTTGCCAGCATCATACTGTAAAAATGACTTTTTTAAACAGCTAAATACCGTTTTGTCAGCTACATTATAAAACTGTAATTTAACAGCATATTGCATTACTAATTTAACATGCATTGTATTTAAAACCGTAACAGACCGTATTTTTACAGTATGATGCTGGCAACCACAGCTGCCAGTAGTTTACCGTTTTTTTACAGGATTATTTTTTTTTCTGTGTTGAACCCTTTTGTTGAAACTTTGCTATTTTACATATTTAAATTGCAATTTAAATGTCACCAAGGCTATGATATCTAACTGCCTAGCATAGAAGAGGTTTGTTGAAAGTGTGAGAATGATTTTGGCGATGGGTGATAGAGATAAACCATTACTGTGACACATTCTGTTTTGAAATGATGCTTGTTTTGTCTTTGAATTCCAGTACTATAATGTGTTATCATTTATTTAATTTATTTTTTTGTACATTTATTGTACATTAATACATTAAATACTAATTTGTTATATATTTTTTTATTTGTTCATTTAAGTCAATGTGTGATCATGTTCAATAATTATGATCTTCATACTGACCAAAATAATTGTGATTTAAGATTTTTACCATGATCAATTAGCCCTAGAATGATTTGTGATGCATCACTTAGAATATGTGTAGGAATGGGTTACAGTGGTTACCTACTCATCCAGCAACCAACTAGCTGATTCTCATTTTTTTTTACTTTTCGTTAAGTGGGGGGTGATTTTATTAGCATGTTGTGCGGTGCTTTTTTTTTTTTTTGCAAGTTTTCATGAGCAAGTTAAAAAGCATTTGCTTTTTCTTTGAATGCAACCATCACATTTGAAACAATTTGGAAAATAAGTTTAGCACATACCTATTGAAAATGAACACACTTTTGATAGAAAATTATGGAATATGGCGCTTTGTTTATCATGTACATTTTATATCTGTAAATGTACAACTATTATTTCAAATTACAAAATTAACATTTTTCACCAGGCCAACAAATGTGATATGCCATAACTCAATTACATAACAATTACATAATGCGATATTCAATATGCGATGCGATAATGCTTAAAGTGTGTAAAATAAACTTAAATTATTTTAAAAATATATTTAAAATGATTTAACCTATAACCTAGTGTTTCTTTTTGTGACAATAAAACATCCCTACAACTTCTGAAAGTGAACAGCAGTGTTTTACTGTAGCATAAGAAGTAAGTGTTATTTTAACATCAGTGTAAACCACAGGGTTCAGGGTTTCAGGTAGGCCTACATTAGTTTTATTAAACAACAGAAACTGAATAATCAAATGTAAAAATAAAACTGCTTAGTTTTCACTGTATGAATTAATATATATATATATATATATATATGAAGAGTTCAGATGCAAAAGCCTCTAAGTGCCATTTGAAATTTTCTTCTAGAATAATCATTTTTTATCAAGCTTGTATATTTAAGTTAAATAATTTCACTAAAATGACAATTAATAGGTAATTTTCATTGCCATTTAAGTGAAATTACTGACCTTAAATATACAAGCTTGATATAAATGATCATTCTAGAAGAAAAACTCTTCATATATATATATATATATATATATATATATATATATATATATATATATATATATATATATATATATATATATATATATATATACTGAATCTTATTAAAGCTACAAAAGTTATTCAGCCAAAAGCATTGATTTTCTCTTTGTCTTTTGTTCATAAACCCAGTTATTGCAAGCTGTTGCGATATACATATTGCGATATATACATTTGCGATATTTCAATAATTTCTATATATTGTGCAGCCCTAATTGTATCTATATTGTGTTGGTTGTTTGTTCAGAATTATTGCTGCTCTAGAACAGACATTTCCTTCAGGAATCAATAAAGTACATCTTTTATCAATCTGTTTATTAACCTACGCCATCTGCAGAGGAAATGGGCCTGGAAAGAGAATGAGAAGGAAAGAGCAGGGTCGAGTGAGCGTGTAGGGGGGCTTGAGCTAGAGAGAAAGAAGGGTGTTTTACTCACGTCTGTGAGTAAGTCATGGAGCGAGTGACACAGGAGGAAGGTATGACGGAGTCTCTCTCAAAGTTTCTCAGAGCTGAGCCATTCCCACACTATGATCAAACTCGGGGATCACCCAGAATGCAGTTACACTGACACGCTCGCTCCCGCATACTTACAGAGCCGTGCTTTCACTGTGACAAATTCAGGGAGTCCCCCCTTCTTCATCCAGGCTCTGATACGTAATGCCTTTAGTTTCTTTCTGAGTTTCCTCCCAGATCATACACACAGAAATAATTTATAGTGTATGTCATGCTATTCCTGGTTATGGTTTGGGTTTACACATCACATCTTCCAGGTGCATCATTGCGCAATAAGGGAAAATCTTCCCTTTAGATGACACCATTTCCTTTTTGATCTATCTTTTCCTTTGAGTTTTTAATTATGGGTGCGAGTACCAGAACTAGGAAGTGACAGCAATAATTGAAAAACACATTTATTCTGATTTGTTTTGCATCTTTTTTTGTTTTGCGTTGGTTTTTGTTTTCCACTGTTATTTTTATTTGTATGTTTTATACTTTTATTTTATTTTTTAATTATTTAGCAATTTTTGTTCTTTTGTATTTATTTATTATTTAATACTTAAAAAAAAATGTCTAGAAGTGCATTTTAAAAAAATGACAATGAGAAGTAATGCAAAAGCTACTTGCGCTGTACGTAGAATAGTTCAACTCCCTGTACTTAAATGCTCTGTTTAATTATCTGTTGAGTACCTGAGAAAAACGACCAAAATATCTAGAAATGTATGATATATCGGCCACCATATCGGTATCGGCTGATATATGTTCAACAGATGGAAATTAGCATTTATGCTATAATCTGTCTCATTTACAGTCTGTACAGACGTGTAAGATTGTTCATTAATGTGCACTGTCCCGAATAAATAAATATGTTAATATAATGTTATTGTTATCAACCTGATAAGAAAATTTTGCAGATAAATAATTTATTATTTCCTTCAACTGAGACACTTCAGATGCGCACTGTTCGCCATGATGGTTTTGAATTGCTTGAAATATGATTGGAATCACTTCAAAAAAGGAAAATACAGTGAAGTGCAACATGCAGAGTGCAAGTCTGTCATATAGGCTCCATACAATTATACTGAGAACATTCTAATTGTGTGCTTAGGACATGTTTTTTTTTTTTTTGGATTTAGATTTATATAATCTATATAATATATTTGATCAAATATAAAGAATTATCGGTTATTAGTATCGGCCAAAAATTTCATATCGGTGGATCCCTAAAAAATATCCATCCTTCCAGCAAATATGACAGCAAACGGCCGGAGAGCTCAGTGTGGCGCAGAAACAACCCATTCGGAGCCTGAAGTCTGGGGCCCATCTGCTAGGATGTGGTGAGACGGACATGAGTGGGGTTGAGCCATCTAGTAATTATAGGTCTATGGCTCAGGCGATGCCAGAGTGAGGTGCAGCATGTGGGCGGAGAGGAGGCGGAGGACAATGTCTTTCTTTAGAAATGCTGACTGTAAAGACTCAATGACACGCGCTTAGTCACTTTGTGGGCGCGGATGCTGTTTTATTCATCCATTTTATTCCTTGCGTTAATGAAGAAAGCCTGGTTAACCACACAAGTCATGCTTGCTGTTGATTAAAAGGTCAGAAATGTTAACGCCAAAGGAAATGGAAGTGTAACATTGATGCAGGAAGTGAATAGGAGTTGACAAGAGTATGTGAATATGATTTCCAGTAAATTTCCTGCAGCACATCCTGTGTCTGTGGGAGGATAAAACGCGTCCTCTCTTTCTTTGTCGTTCTTGTTTTGTTAGCAACAGGTTATCACACCATTGATTTTAAATTTTTTTTGGGAGATCAAAAGACTCCTCAAGAAGAAGCCAGAAGTTTGTCCACAAGATTTTAGAAAATATTCTAGAAGGCAGAACTAGCATCTGGGCTCCAGAGGAGATGAGATGCGTGGGTTTGTTTGCTGACTTTTGTGCAAGATTGTTTGCTTGTGTCTGTGTGGTATGCATGTGTTTGTATGTGCGAGAGCGCGTGGAGGCGCCAGGCTGGGGCTCCGGCAAAGAGTGACATTTATTAGTTATCTCGAATGATGGATGGTGGGCTTCGGTTGAGGAGCTCGCGTGTTCATAGGCCTCTCTGCCCTGTATGTTGATTGGCTCCCGCTCCGTGTCAGTGCAGCTCGGCGAGGTGTAGTAATAACTGCAGTTATCAGTTGAGATTTGGGCTGAGCTTGTGACTCACTGCTGGTCTGTGATCAGTGTAGGCTGACACCTACTCACCAAACTGTGCTCTAGTCTCCATGGTTCAGGTCCAGCTAAAATGAGCTCAAATTGAAAAGTTTGAGAATTTAACTTGATATTCAAATGCAAACATTTCTCATTAAATTCCAGATTTAGATTTAGATAGATTCTTTTTTTATAACTAAAACATTACATTATTCGAAAGAAGTCGAATAGTTCAAATGATCCATGTTGAATGATGTGTGTGATTCAAATCAGTTGAAGAAAAGACTGTATATGTCTTGTATGACTCATTAAACAATTTTACCTCATTGGAAAATTTACTATTACCATTTATTTCTTGGCATATTGGGCAACACATAGATGGAATGTTCCTCACATTAAGCAAACCCCCACCAAAGCAAAAATGAGTAACAAAATCGTATTTATTTATTTTAACTTTACACTTTTGAATACATTTATATTTAACTTACACAGTTCAGATGATTCCACTCACAAAAATATTAAGCAGCACAACTGTTTTTAAAGTTTTTGATAATAGTAAATGTTTCTTGAGCACCAAATCTGCATATTAGAATGATTTCTGAAGGACCATGTGAACGATTGTGTGTGTGTGTGTGTGTGTGTGTGTGTGCGTATATAGCATTTTCAAAATGTGAAATAAAAATAATGAAATATTTTTATATATTGCAAATGGGGCTCTGGGTTTGTGGTGAAATGGCCCATTTAGTACTGATATGAAATTAAAAATGTTGAAATGGTTGGTAACCCTTGCTCTAGCCAAAAAATATTTCTTCTGGGTAAACATAACAAGATGTTTTCAACTTTTCACACCTGGTGTCTAAAGACGTATATGCACTCCCACAGACAATTTAAGTCGGTCACATGACCTTTCAGGACTTTTCCCCCATACACTCACTGCACAATAAGAACGTAATGGTACTAGTAGTCTTGCAGTGGCAGAATCTGACACGCAGACACAGTGCTGTTTTGTTTGAGTTTGAGCGCAGCACAAGACAAACAGTCTGAACTGTTCTACACACCATAATCTTCTGTCATCACACAGGCCATGCGGGACGTGTAGCTCTGTGTGTGTGTGTTTACAGTGTTCAGTGTTAATTCCTGTTCCTGTTTGTGCATGAATACTTGACCATGTTTTGTGAATGTGTTAATGTATTTGTGTTCTCAGTTCTTAGTTTGAGTGAAGTGTGAAAGAGCTTATATTTATACATTAATATTTGAACTTAGCTGTATCATCTTTTACTCTCTGTAATCAGTGTCTTTCCCACAAACACTCATGGCTACCATGTGCTGATCTGCATTTTTACTCATCTTGAGTTTCCATTTTTTTGATAATTGATATTTGTGTTGTTTACCGATACAAAATCACACTCACACTCACACACACACACACACACACACACACACACACACACACACACACACACACACACACACACACACACACACACACACACACACACACACACACACACACACACACACACACACACACACACACACACACACACACGTGCACACGCACATGCGCACACACACACATGCACACACACGCTCACGCTGATTAGAATGGTGCTCGGGTAATATTTATTGTTATTATTATCAATGTTGAAAACTGTTGTGCTGCTTAACATTTTTGTGGAGGACTATTTGATGAGAAATTTCAGTGAACTGCATTTATTTGCATTTATTAAATCCATTTATTAAAGCATTTATTAAATGGAAATATTTTGTAGCATCTGTCTTTTGTGTATACTTGATGAATAAAAGTATTAATTTCTCTCTTTTTTTTATCTTACCACAGATGTTTGAGCGGTTATCATTGTTTTCACAAAAATATTAAGCAGCAAAAATGTTTCTTGAGCAGCAAATCAGCATATTATAATGAATTTGTCTTTAACAGACATAAGAGTAACATACTCATGTACACATTTCTAACCACCATCTGACAGACAGAGAGAGAAACATTATCTTTGAACCAATCAGAAGTGATAGAATCCTTCTAAAATCTATTAATCTATTAGCACAGAGAGAGCTGATGGTGAGGAGCCAATCAGAGAGCTCCAATAGTGATGGCTGGCCGATGCACGTATGCATGCACACATGCACACACACACTTCAAGCCTGATGGCAGCAGAGAGTGTTTATTAGATAAACTAATCAATGAAAAACCCCATTCTGCTGCTAATTGGCATTAAATTAGCTTTTCACAGTCCATCGCTGTATGTTTTTGGACAAATATTCAGTTGTTGTTATGATATGTAAAAAAAATAAATAAATAGCATGCTAAGTTGATTATGGTTTGTTAGATAATATTCTGCCGAAAGTGGATTTGAATCAATGCGTCAATGTGGTGGGAATGTAGAAATTGATTTTTGTGCTGCACATCTCTCTTGCTCTTTCACACTCACTATATGCTTTCATGGTTTATCTCTTTAATGAATCAGTGTGTCGTTATACATACAGAGGTCAAAAATAGTGCAACTTTGGCACCAAAATTATACAAAAAAGCAATGATACAAGCCTTTCTGCTGTTTTGAAGGAATATTTACCAAACAATTCATAAAC
The DNA here is from genome assembly GCF_964197995.2 of Scardinius erythrophthalmus. Classification (NCBI taxonomy): domain Eukaryota; kingdom Metazoa; phylum Chordata; class Actinopteri; order Cypriniformes; family Leuciscidae; genus Scardinius; species Scardinius erythrophthalmus. Next base: position 18,793,826 of record NC_138243.1, read on the forward strand.
GCTTGAAGGCTACATTGTTTTATTTTGTATAATACTTAATTTTACAACTAAATATAAGCAATATATATATATATATGTGTATATATGTATTTGTAAGTATATATACAGTATATGTATGTATATATATATATAATGTATGTATGTATGTATGTATGTGTGTGTGTGTGTGTGTGTGTGTGTGTGTACACACAGACACACACATACACACATATATATATATATATATATATATAATGTATATATGTATGTATGTGTGTGTCTGTGTGTCTGTGTATACACACACACACACACACACACACACACACACACACACACACACACACACACACACACACACACACACACACACACACACACACACACACACACATATACATATATACACACATGTGCGTGTGTGCATATGTATATGTATGTGTGTGTGTGATATTATAAATAAGTAAATATTTGATATTGTGATATTAAGTGTACTTTGTAGAAGTCAGGGCCATTGAAATGAAATGCATGTGGGCTGCTTGCCCAGCTCTCAACAAATGTATTATTTGTAACACTGAAGGCTGAAAGCGAGGGAGTAGATTGGGGCTCAAAACAAAGAGATGGGGGGGTGTGCAGGATGTGGTATGAGTATATCAAGAAGGTTTGATTGGCAGGGTGGGGTTTGGAGATTTCTGCAGGGGACAAGCCCCATCTGCGCACACCACCCCCTTTTTCATTTCCTCAGGCACATGTGTCCTCCCTTTCCCTTGGGACAGACCTTAACCAGGCTGTGGTCTGATGAGACAGAAGTGTCCCCAGTCTTTGTTTTGATTGGCATGAGGCAGTGTTCTTCAGACGTTTGCACACACACAGAGTCCCAGCAGCTTAGCCCTCTGAAACGGAGACAGAAAAGCCTGGAATTAATATTCTTATACCCCCAACTTCAAAGAGAATTTTTTTCTCTTAGATTCCATCTTTGAGTCTGTGTTTATTTGCAGGTTGAAGATGAGATAATCTTTTGCATATAGAGAGGGCTAATGGTGGGCAGTTTTAATGCTTTTTTTATTGTTCATTATTTATTTTTAAGTTGGCAAAATAAAAGAAATAACATTGCGATTTATGCGCTAACAGTGTTTTTAGAAGAAGTAAACAGATCCTCTTTGGTATTTTTAGGCAAGTCAGAATTTGTTACTCACATTGTGAAACACATGTTAAATATCACATAACAATAACTTAAAGAGCTGTAAATGTTCAAGCTCATTACAATATTATTTTAGGACTTTTATTTTTTATATTATTAGGAGCTCAGGTATCACAACAGCCATTTTACATGTTATATTTTAAGTTGATGAAGCTTATGTGTTGCTGATACATGCTTACATTATTAAATATTGTGCTTTTATAAATTTATTAAAGTTTGGTTTATTACAGATTGACTTTTTATTATTTTGGGCTTTATCTTTAACAAAAATGTAAAAAAAACCTTACAACTTTAAGTAGTCATTAATTTGAGTCCATTTTACTCTGTGTAATTTTTTTTTAATAATATGCAGTTTTAGTCAAATGGGCGAATTTGACATAAAAATCTACGAATATGACATCATAAAGTATTGACTAAATTTAATGTAAAAACAGAAAACTAGAATTCAACACTGACTGTGGATTAGTGTCCTCCGTTCTTCATCCCTGTGTTCAGGAGTTCCCCAAGGCTCCGCATTTGGCCCATCTAAACTGATTCCTCTTCACTCTGAGGCATTAAACTTGACCTTTTAATTACACATATCACGCCCAAAATTCCTGCATGGTTGAGCATGCTGATGTGTACCGCTTTCCTTTAGTCTCTTTTCTCGTAATCGTACAGATTGTCATGTAATTCGAGCTTGCACTTTGCATCTCAACTGCTGTGTACGGCAGGGAATGCCTGCTGTCTCTGAGGACTCATTATAGAAGAATAATGAGATTGAAATTGCTCTTTTATAGAAATTGTTTTGCCCTACAATTTTGTGTTTAGATTGCGGGTAATATCCTGCATGCAGTCGCTATTATCTCTGCCATGTAATCTTTTTTCAAAGATCATTTGTGGCGGCGTACGTGGAATTAGTCATTTTAGCATAAGAGAAGGAGGACTTGCTAATGAGCGCATGAAATATTCTGGCCACATGAATTTGTGTTTAGCAGCATTTGCATATTAATGATTTAGCCCTAAGCAGAGACACACATTAGCATTTAATTATTTGAATATCTTTCATTAGATTGCATAAGCTGTGAATCTGTTTACATTGGACTTCTTTAATAAAACATGCATTGCCTCATATGAAATGAATAAAGCTCTGTTGCCTTTTGTAAAAGCTCTGTGTATTTCAAATCACAAAGCTCTACTGTATCAGAGAAACTGCAGCACTTCAAACAGGATATTCTTAGGCGGCAGAAACGGAGATAAAATGATGAGAATAAAACTTTAAGATGAGATTAAGTGCTTCTCATAACTTCTAACTGACTGTCTTAAGCCCTCAGCAGGTCTTAGAAGTTTCTTCTGTTCTTTTCTGTCAGCGTTAGCCTTTTTTGTGAGTCATGGTGGTTTCATTTTAAGTTTGAGAGATGTTTGTTTACTGGTTTCTTCGCACCACAGCCATACTGTAAAACTCATCCCGACCCCAAATTTTAGCTTTTTTTACCAGGTTTCTAGATGGTTATAGAAGTGGGTGTGAAGAAAGAGATCAGGGTGAAGAATATCGATGTCTGTAAGCAAGTACTCCTCAGAAGACCAACACTGTGTGAAACCTATGTTCTGCTCGTCATACACACTATTAGTTTCATTGAAGCTAAAAATACCCCCTCTTGTTGATGTGCATAGGAGATGGTCAACACACTTTTAAAGGCAGGGATGAATAAATGTCCATGTTTAATGAAGCACATAAAATTGGACAATTTTCCAAAGATAATGTGAGTGGTGTCAGTGCTATTCAGTAGGGCTTTGTACGGGCAAGAATCTACATGTGTGTTGTCCAGATGTCCCGTTTTCCCTAGGACAGTCCCGTATTTCAGCTCTATTTTCAGTGTCCCGACTTATTATGAAAAAAATATTTTTTGTCTCGTATTTCTTCTTTCCTAAATTATCTTTGCTTTGATTATAAAAGCGAGTAATAGTCTGCTGTCAAGAGAATAGCCTAATCAAAGGTAGCCAATCCTGTCATAGTATATTTTGGAGAATAAAAATATCATCCAATCACTATTCGATTAATTTGAATTTAGTGGAGGCGGGATATTAGAGAGCTTGGAGGTTGAAGTCAGACGCAAAGATGTCAAAGAAACGTAAACTTTTAATGAGGATCTACAAAAAGAGTTTTTTATAAGTTATTATGCACAGTAAGTTGTGAAAAAAAAGAACTCACTGTGAAATCTCGCTAAATGACACACACCAAAAGTGCTCTCTCAGACAGCGAGACCGGAATGGTCAAATACACACAGTTGTCAAAATGCCTATCATGTGGAGTATCTAACGTAAATACAGTTGGTTATGACTTGAACATAAACTTAAACGTAAACAACTTGTGAAAACCGGATATGTGCCAGTACCGTCCATCCCATCCCGTATTCCAACATGACAATTCTGGTCACCCTAATCTAGCGATACAATACCGATACAGGGGTTATAATACGATATATTGAGAGATTTTTGTGTTCTAAATTGTGTTCCAAAGATGAACGAAGGGTGAGTAATTAATGACAGAAATTTTATTTTTGGGTGAACTAACCCTTTAAGCAAGGCTTTACATTGCGATATTTCTTTTTTTCTTTTTTTTTTTAGGAAGATGATTGAATTTTAGAAAAACTGTCATAAAGCACTCACCACCATTTGCATAAAACCTGAGAAAAAGTTTATTTTTTCATCAGAACAGTGGGATCTGCATTTGTGTTTATCAGTCTCTGTTGCATCCAAAATCATAGCACAAATTTTTGTGCAATCTGACTAAAGGAAAAAGTACTTGCAGGATTCTTTAGGTAAATAAAAAAAGCAAAATCGAAGATCGAATGAGCTGTTTTATAATCCTAACTGAAAATGACATTGACACAGTTTTTTCATGTTTAATCCGGTGAAGCTGCTTGGTTTAATCTGTTATCTGTTGCGCCAAAGAAACAAGCGCGCAGCCATCTTTAGAATTTTGTCTTTGAACTTTCATTTTTGCTACACATTTTTATCACATCGCTGTCAAAGAGTAATTAGCTTGTAAAGTGGATTTACTTATTGTAGATTTAATTAAAGTTATCATGAGCATTGTAATGTTTGAAGTGGATGTCATAACAAATGTCAGTAGACCCTAGACCCGGGAAGATTAAAAAATGAGCGGTTCATTCATAAGTCTGTGTGATCTTACCTTCATGCTGTGGAAATACAAACCAGAAGACAGAACACAACTAGGACAGAGTTGAAAAGGGGCGGGGCTACATAAGGTCTATAAAGTGGTATATAAATAAACGTGACTTGACTGGAGCTTGTGCAAACATGTTCACATTGCTATGTTCAGATGCTTTCTTAACTGATGTTTTGTCAATGCTGTTATTTTTGTTGTGTGTTTTGTTATTGAGAGCACATATTTACATATTCATCCAAACGGATCACCAGCATGGATAGCGCCGGGATGTTAAGTGTGCTCTTAAATAAATAAAAATAAAAATAAAGCATTTTGTGTTTCGGTGTTGCGGTTCCTGTTTTTTATTTTCTTCGGTGTTGCGGTTCCTGTTTTTTTTTTTTTTTCAATTCGTTAAAATAGTTGAACAATACAGTTACTGGAATCCTATCAGTTTTTCATGAATGTGTTCAAAGCTGTGGAGTTGGAGTGGATTAGTGTGTATGTGTGTGTGTGAGAAAGCGAGAAAAGCGAGAGGGGGTTGTGGCAGTATTGATTTAGTCATAAAACAGGCTTGTGATGTCTCCCCCCCCACACACACACATATGCTAGTCTCTCCTTCCTGTATCCTCCACCCTATCCCTCATTACAGACACTAGAAGACCACTTCAAGGTTCAGCTGTTTAAAGGAAGAACAGACAGCTGTACTTGGCTAATGGACAGTTCCTCTGCAAAATGATTGTTGACGGTTTTAATAATTCATATTGATTTGTGTATGGGTGTTGCCAGTAATGTGTATGCATGTGTGTGAGTGTGTGGCAGATTGGCCTGCAGCAGGAGGCCCTGATAGATATCTTATATTTTCTCCAGCTCTGAGGGGTCCTGCCGCTATTACCATACTCAATCTCGCGCTCGGGATGGTCCTGCTGTGGAGCAGTCTGCCAGGTGTTTTATTGATGATCGTTGCTGGCCTGGTGGGCCTCGTTTTTGCAAGGAACTTTCAAGATAAAAGCACAACAGAGAGGAAGAGATTGAGTGAATTAAACACTAATTACCATTCATCTGTCTTTGACTAAAACGCACCCTTTTTGGCGCTCTGCATTTGAAATTGCTCTGTTGTAAGTAAACCAGCAGCAACATACAGTGGCATACTTGTAAAGACAGGAAATGACTGGCAGTGAGATCAACAGAATCAAAATAACACCGCCTGTAGCAGTCAGTAGAAAGGTAGTCTATAAATAAATCATGTAGTATTTTTTTTGTATGCTACATCTGTTTTTTTTTGTTTTTTTTTGTATTATGCACAGATTGCACACAGCTTAAATTTTGAGCGAACTTAGGCAATATTTAAACATGCTATCCTAAAATGTCCATTGTTTCTCTCTTCTGAATGTAGCATTGGAAATCCAGTTCAATTGGAAAGTCAGATTCAATTGAGTGAATCAGATTTGATGGTTCTTTCAGCATACAGCATTCAAGATTCAGCATTCTAGCATACTACTTATACTAAATATTACAATACAGATATGACAGAAATAGTTAGAGCAGTGTGCTTTTCGGAATTCAGCCTCTGTGTGTCATGTAGCATTAAAGTCTAATTCGTTGTCGTTTTTATAGCAAAATATTAGTAATATGCTAATAGTATAAGTCAGGAAGCCTATGCTGCTGTGCATCATTGTGTTTTAAACTGATGTAAGTTATTAACTGATGCAAGTTAAGATATAGTCTATGTGGATTTAGTATACATTTATTAATGTCATTGTATTGTTTTTGTACTTTTTCTTTTTGCAAAAATAATTAAATAAAACTTAAATGAGTGTTCCCATCACTGCTACTAACCAGTAAGTGCAAGTGCTCCTTTTGCAGTGAAGTTGGAAAGTTCTTCCGCATTTCGATTACATTTCATCCATCATGTTCTGTGCTCTGACTGATAGCTGACTTGATGACAGTATTTATGTAGGAGGGTGTGTGCTGTTAAATGTAGGTCAACAAAAAGTGAAAGACAATAGCAAAGCAGAGCTGATTCCTACAGGTGTCAGGAAGCCTAAGAGAATGTCACGCCGGCCGTTAGACATGACAGGTGCTTCCATCTGAACCACACATGTCTTGTAGGGCATCATATGCACCTTGCTTGAGGTGTTTGCAAGGTTGTGTGTTTTGCAGATTGAGGTTGAGCTATATTTCTTTCGTTTTTACAACATTAACTAGTGGGCATGACGCTCACAGATTGACTCTGCTATACATGTAGGGATGTTTATTAGATATATCTACATTAGCATTCAAAAACAAGTAGTTTAGCTCTGAAACTACCTTTATGGCCCTGCACTTGACACTCCCTGATGAGGACCTTTAAACCCGACTGCAATGAAGTACTTTACGCAATCACACTTCATAAACACTAACAGCACAGACCTTAGGTTTTTTTTTTTTTTTTTTTTTACGAGGTGACAATGATTGTGTTTTGATGTAGCTTTGTAATCAAATATGTTGAAGAAAATTTCATTTGTGGTATTTCTCCTGTTATTATCCTCCTATGCCTCTGGAGTGCTACAATACAAGAGTTGACACATGATTCATTTTGCAAACTGCCAGTAACATGTGAGTATTGACTGACTTTCCTCACAGAGGTCAATTCTTGCTAGGCTACGCCTACGGTGACCTTATAGCGTGACATTGGATACGAGTTCTGAGCTTGTCAGATTAGCTCTTGAAGACCTGTAAACACACTTCACGTTTTACTTTCTCTAATATGAAGCAGCCAAAATGCAGCAAATGGAAACTTGCAACCCTCATCGGACCACTCAACAGCTGCCACGTGGCACCATCATGAACTGTGTGTGTATGGGGTGTGGTTATTAGGCGTTTCGACTGAAAATCCAGACAGATTGCTTGAACGTAATTGAAGGCTGAAAATATATACTCTCCAGAGTAATTTCACAGTTTTTCCTCTCCTCTTCAGATGAGCTCTAACACCGGCACTCTACCATTATCTGCAATTACCATTAAATCATCTATGTTCAAATACCACGCTGTCATCCTCCGTCTCCCAATAATATATGATGTTTTATGGGTTTTCATTCAGAAAGGCAGGAGTCATCCGGGTCACAGAACACACACAGGAAGCACTGAGGGTTTGGAGAGTTCACAGAGATGATGGTAGGAAGTCTGACTCTCTGGTTTGGCCACTTAGGCAGCAGTGTCTTGAAACAGCGGGACTAGCATGCCTTATGCAATAACTAAGCTGAATGCATTGAGCAAGGTCGAAATGATTAGGCTTTCCACTGCCTTTAGACCATTCACTTATATGTGCTTATGTGAGACAAGAGTCACTATTTATCTTTCTTTCCATTCAACTGACATATGTGCAGTCTATTTTATTAGTAGCTCAGGTGAGCATCACTATTATTATTCAGTATTGTTAGTCATTTTGCAGTCCAGACATAACTGACACCTCATATCATGTGGGAAAATGTGTGTTATTACTTTTCTAAGCGATTAGACTTATTATTTTCACCTGGCAGAGGATAAATCCTATAGACTTGCATTGAAGGTGGGAGCCAAATCGTGTCTAGACACCAGAATATTATAGAGACTTGACTTGGACCAAATACAAGTCAACTAGCAACCATGGTAGCACTTTATTTTACAGACCTGTTTCGCATGTACAAAGTGCATACTTATTGTAGTAATTACAATAACTGGGTAATAACTTGGTATAGTCCTGAACATACCCCTGAACCTAATCTTAACCCATGCAGTTACCTTATATTATTTAGTATTTTCTTGGTAAGTACACTATAAGTACATTGAAAGTGCACACCATTCTTGGTGGTGTCTAGTTGCATCTGACCCTAGAACTAATTTGAAATCACACATAAAGAGAAACAGGCTCAAAGAATATCCTGTGTTCTTTCAGACATTTCCATATATACATGTATTTTGCCCTTGTAGCAGTTTTGTAAATGACTTGCAAAGTAGTTTTGCATATCCCAGATTAAGCTCCAGCCATATCCTGCTGAGCTGTGGTGTTGCGTGTGGTAGTCATGTGTCCTATGAAGTAATGGCTCTGTTCAAGCACCCCCCCGCTCCTCTCGATAAGAGGTGAGGCACATAAAAACCCTCATCCACCCCAGCAGCGCAGAGGGAATTAGCATACGTTAGTTGCCTGTGGGCCGGGATTATTGTTCTGTCTTGAATTCAATTTCTCTTACCTCAGGACAAGCCTCTGTACTAGGATTAGCTCTCTCTGTGCATCCGTCACTCATGTGTCCTCAAAGGTGTACTGTTTTCTCCCTGGCTTTGTGGTTAGCTTGTGACACGTTATCAGTCTGTGCCGCATGGATTGGGTTTAAATGATTCACAGACATGGCTGGGAACTGGTGTGTGTCAGAGGTGTTGAAGCTTAAATGATCGCTGTGAACTCAACAGTCAGCACATGAGCATCTCTAGGATTCATCCGTGTAATGGTGTCACTCTCTGAATGTTATAGATATTGAAATATTATAATGTAGTTCCTGTGTGAACCAGTCTCCAATTTTCTGTGATAGTTATGAAGACAGCAGGTGTGACCATGTTTGATGTAGGATGGATGTTGTTTGCTGGTAATGGATATGTCGGATGTTAAATATTAGAGATGTATGTAAATGTTCCACAGGCATGTGATCAGATGAGTTTGACTACTCAAATAGAGAATCTGTTGAGTCTGATCGAATGACTCTTATGAATCAACATCTGACTCTTTTTCTTAACTATTGGTGAAGCTGAAATCTGTATCATTACTAAATTGCTCTTTATTTGACAATGTGTAGTCAGAAAAATATATTTGAAACAGTAAATAAATGGTAAACAGATAAAAAAGAATACATAATACATTGCTTTACATTATATTGTAAACTGTACATTGCCTTGTAAAGTCAGCAGTTATATTCAGCTTTGTTTTACCAACTTGCAGTTCAGAAAGATATTCTGAGATTATGCGTCATCATATGCGCTCACAGTACTGCTTTAAGATTTGGGTTTAGAAGATTTTTAAAATGTTTTTTATGTGTTTATTTGGCATTTATTTGATCAAAAATACAATAAAGACGTTTTTCTGGATCAATTTATTTCGTCCTTGTGAAGAAAAGTATTTATTTCTTTAAAAAAAACGTACTAACCCCAAACATTTGAATGGTAGTGTGTGTGTGTATATATTATTTTTATTATCAAAAAAGCAAGCCCAGGGTCATCCCAGTCGGGTCTGTGTCAGTTGAGCTTGCCTTTCTCCAGACTGACGCTGAATATATATGAATCCCTCAGCAGTTTCGGTATTACTGCATTCAATGGGGCGATAAAATGAGTGGTGAGTCACCATATTGAAAACTTGAAGACTTGGAGTTATTAACTGAACTGAAGTTTATGGAGAGAAATGTTCTCTGTTGGGTTCATCAGAGACTTATAAAGAAATAAAAGGATTCCCTCGGCTAAGTTAGGCTGAAAAGAGTTTTATTGCAGTATCTACAGCAAATATCATTGAGAACTAAGTAATCTTTCACATCGGTTTATCACTGACGCGTGCCCGCGATTCCCCCCCAACCCCCCCCCCCATATCATGCCTCACTGACAGTTGCACCCTTGATTATGACTAGAGCTTTAAAACAACTTTGAATAATCTAGATTCTGAAATAAAATACACCTCTGTATTTGACCCCCGCTTTTCATCTGCCAATTTCTCCCCTCTCTTGCCAGTTCTGCATTGCTGCTAACGTGCTAATTGCTTTGTAACAGCTATGTTTTGACAGGAAGCTACGCTAATGTAGCCCACTAATTAATGGGTCTCAATATACAGCCAGATTTAGACAAGAAATGCAAATGCGAAATAAGGTCTGATGGAGATGAAATTGTTTGGATCGACCGAGACGGTCGGGGCGAATTTCGACAATGCTCCTGGGTGCTCCAGGTGTCCAATTGCAGCTTTACAAAATACCACTGTGAATCCTGAAAGTTTGTGTGTGTTTGTTGTGCCTCAGAGGGGCTAGTTATCTACCGCTTGCAGCCCGGTTCCTCTCGACCTCCCTCGGGCTGAGTGGCTCTGCGTAATTGAGTGCCACCTGAAAGGTTGTTCTGAAAGGTGGGTTATCTGCCCGCTCTAATCCCACAGGAGGACGGCAAAGGGAGAGGAAGGGGACAGGCCCCTGAGGGCTGGAGTCCCTTTCTACCAGCCACAAGGCAATATGGGAAAAGTCACTTAGGGACACAACTTTGAAAATTTGATTGACTTGTGGTACCTAGAGATGGTGTAACTAATTATATTTGTTTGCATGTCTACAGGACTGTTTTATAAATTACTCAGTAGGTACGCGTGAGTGAAAGTAAAGATGCTCAAGGTTAACATAACACTTGGGAAAAGTACTAGTACAAGTTTTAAACTAAAGCAAAGGATATTTCATGTACTTGTGCATTTGAATTATGAAAGAGTGGCATAATAAATGGAATTAAATTATTTGAGCCTTCTTGTGAAGTTTAAAAGTTTAAAAAATTCCATAAAAATATTCAATCAAAAGAACAATTTGTTTGAGAGTCCCACATCCCACTTATGCACTCAGTGATATATATGCATATGCCACATTGTTTTTTTTTTTTTGTCGAAAAACTTTAGTTTGCAGAAAACAAAATCTGAAAAAATACTTCAGAATTCAGAAATCTGTTTTGTGACTACACACCTCTGTAGACAGTCAGTGTTCATTTGCTACAGAAGCAGATCGTCTCTGTTCTGTTGGCCGGAGCCCAGTGAGTGTTTGTTTTCTGGTGTGGCCACGACATGTCCTTCAGACTGCGTGCATCAGATTGCACTGTGTCCTCGTGCTGTTTGAATGGAGACGTGTGCGATAGGGCTGAACGATATATCGTTATCGTATCTATATCGAGATATGAACTTTCAAGATATTACTATCGAAAAAAGCAACGATATAGACGATATAGATTTCCCCTCTCCGCGCTCGCCCTGCATACAACTCTGGCAGTCATAACAAACATCAGTTTTACGAGTGCCCTTGAATGCACCGCTAAAGCAAAGAGTATACATACAACCGGCGTAGCGTCATAGAACGTCTCTGAAAAGGTTCACGCCCACTTTTAGGGGAAAACAATCCGGCGAGCGCCATACACAGTAACGGATTGAGGACGTGTACTAACCCTTACAAACATGTAATTTGTATTTAAACATTTTTTTTTCACACAGTAGGCTACCCCTATTATGTATTTGTATTTAATTATTTTTTTCCACACAGTATTTTGTATTTTTTATTTTATTTTAAATACATTTCCATGTATTTATGCCCATCTCTGCCTGCCATCATCATCAATTTCGTGCTGTTATGGAAATATCATGAATTACGGATGATGCTATCGAAAGCTAAATCAGGCTAGTTGTATAGCTGGACAGAAACGTGCACTCAGTAGCTACTCTAAATATAAAGACACAATATTATACATTTAAAGATGTTTACTTATTAAAACCGTAGTAAAATCATTCACTGGCTACCTGGTGACTCGATGAGGTACGAGTAAATGTCCGGGTAAGCCACTGGGTGGGGTTGATAGACCAATTTGACGCTGGTAGAATGAAACGGGATATGTTTTTAAGTTGCCCAAATTAAGTTTATAAATGTATCGTTCACGCTCTATGGAAGGCAGGGTGGACATATAATTACTCAACGTATTTCATCTAAGTGATTTCTGAAGTTATACACGTCTGCCGGCTGTGTACGGACGTTGTTTTGTGCCGCTATTTTGTATTGAAGTCTATGGGAAGTCTGGTTTGTTTTCCCCTAAAAAGGGGCGGTTACAAAATTGACAGTTCTTTTGGCTAAAGCCAGCGCGCACACACTACCAGGGACGTGGAGGGGGGCGGCGTTTCCATGGTGACGCGTCATTGCTTGACACGTGACACACAGCAGCAGCAACAGCGCTGAATGAATCAAGTGGGGCTCGATGCAGAGCCAAGTGGGAGGAGCTAGAGCTCCAGCCCCTCCCCTCGCTGGAGCTCCAGCCCCTCCCCTCGCTGGATTTAGTGGGCGGGGCCGCGCATGCGCAGGTAAACTTTCTCGCTATCAAAGAGTTACGTCACGATCTTTTCCCGCAGCGTTGCATTCCGGGAAGGCGCCGCCATTTTAGGTGGTAACTCTATCAGTTGATCAGTTGCCATGGTTACTTCTACAGTGAGGCCAAGATAAATAGCAAAAGAGAGAGAAAAGATCAGTTTGATATGCGTTTGCATTTTAGCGATATTCCACAGTTTCTTGGGAAGATATGGAGAAGGAAAAAGCTTAAATAAACGGCCTATCACGTTAATGACGTAGCCTACGACATTGCCAGAATGTACGATCTGTCCGCACACGGCAGGTCCAAAATGCACATCCAATATCAGATTTATTTCCACATATAAATAAAACAAATAAAGGCCCTATTTTTAAATATATTTTATATAGTCCTATAATGTTTTTTATATAGGCTAATATATTAAAATGTATATTTGTTAATAGGCTATCTTCATAATTAAACAAAAACACATCTAACATAACATAACCTGAGTTGTTCATTTTTTTCAATATGTTCTTATTTATTTCATTAACGAAATATCAATCTTCGTCTTTACCAGAAGATAGCCTACAAAAATCTTCAAGATAGCCTACAGTATAACGGATTATCACCTTATAAACAGTCCTTTGTGGAATAAGGCCTGCTATATAGAAATAGCATAGCCTTTTATAGCATCTTAATTTAAACTTTATTTTGTTATTAGGTTAATAAAATGCTAACTCGTCTAATGTAATGTAAAGAGCTGGATACTAATACTTAAATAGGCTTTATGTCATTAGATAAGGCCATCTAATTTGATTAGAGTTGATAGACTAAATTTTTTTAACGTTAGTCATTCATTTAGCCTAAGCAATTACTATATCGCATTAATCCATCCTGGGTGCAGTTCAAGCAAGCACCGGCAAAAGTAGGCTAATGATAATAAATGTGTCTGAAAAAAATAACGAAGCATTTTCATTATGTATTAATAGGCTGTGTACAGTAGGCTATCATAACACTGAACAATTCAACATAAATCTGGGGTAGCCTAGTGTCTCAACTCTCCCCCACTGGCCACCCCGCACATTTCTTTTGCATTTACCTTGCATGACACAATACCATGAAATATTTTTTAATAAGTTTTTAGAGCACAGAATAGCCTAATGTTTGATGCATCCGTTGTTCAAATTGCAGGGGACACAATATGTAGGCTATGCACAGTAAAAATTTAACATGAATGTCCATTGGGGGCTATTGCTTGAACGTAGAAGTTGCCTATGATAAAGACATGATAGCCTATAGGCCTACTAGCATATAGGATCGAGCTGTAGCCTATGATGCATTTGCACAATGATAACATAAAAACAGTTACCAATAGGATACTCTGCTCATTTCGTTATTTCAGGTTAGAAGCCAACAGGAAGAATTTCCATCGGAGTAACCCCGGCGACAGCTGACAGACCCAGACCCAGACCCAGACCAGACCCCTCCCCAACACACACACACACACACACACACACACACACACTCACTCACTCACCCTCACACACACTCACCCTCACCTGTACAATTGTTCAGTTAAAATAAAATCTTTGGTCCTTACAATTTCTCACTTGTCTTCTATGGCTGTTTTCTTTTGGTAAAAAAAGTAAAAAACCATAAAAGTCCCATAAACGTTCCGAAAGGCCGCTGTTGGTCATGTGAACGTCCTTTTGAACGTCCGGAGGAGGACGGGGACGTTCGGGGGGACGTTCGCACAGGCCATTTAGGGGACGTTCTGGGGACCTTTTTTTGTTAGCTGGGTAGCACCTCCATCCCCAGCATCAGCAGCACCACCTCCATCCAGGCGCGCTGGAAGCTGTTTCATGCGAACGGGGCTGAGGGCTGGGTTGGAAAATATGTGACGTCATTATGTTGTGGCTGACAAGGTCACGTAAATGCGGTGGACAAAAAATAAATAGGGGTGCACTATCTAAGCTTTTACATTGCCTTTTAAGTCTAGTAATTTACATAATCAAGCAGACGCTTTTGTCCAAAGCAGCTTTAAAAGTGAGGAAAACAACGAAACCGTTATAAAGATAAAATAATAAATAGATACAAAGTTTCAACCGTTTTTAGAAACAAACACAAACACACACACACACAGTGTGAGTAATGTTCTTATTAGGTGTTTACGCGTTTGTCACAGAAACGATAAATATTTAATCATAATCACGACAAATATTAGAGAAAAATACAATATGATGTATGCCAGCATCTTGCGCATCAAAACAAACTTGTCCTTCCATCACGGTTGAACTCGCACTAGATCCAGCAAGGGTGAGCTAGACCTCTAGCTGCAGCGAATCCCCGCTCACTAAATCCAGCGAGGGGAGGGGCTGGAGCTCCAGCGAGGGGAGGGGCTGGAGCTCTAGCTCCTCCCATTTGGCTCTGCATCGAGCACCATCTCGAATGAATGATGATCTGCTTTTATGTCATTTTCCTTTTTTATTCAGAATATTCACAAATGTGTTAGCTATGGCATGAAATATCTGATATTCCGATTGTCAAATACATGCAAGTGGAAGTATATTGTTGTTTAAACACCTTTATAACGATCGCGTTAGTTGAGCTGTATGCGCGATGGGCGCCGCCGTGTTAGTTTGTGCCGCAGACGCAGTTCAGAGAATCGGATCTGTTGGATTTACAACCTCTATGTTTACAACACGTGAATTCATCCACTTCTCCCGAAATACTTAAAAGTAAGTGGCTGGTGAACTGGGAATAGAATAGAGTAAACACTGAAGTTACACAATGCGTATCTGATATGAATAAAACGTGTCGAATTATAATGGAAAGGATTATTAGTACCTCTTCCATAGACATCAGTGTGTATTTTACAAACTCTAAATGTATTGTTTTTTTAGTTCTTACGTAGTCATATCGTATTGTATCGATATCGAGATATCAGGCATGAAAATCGAGATATGAAATTTTGACCATATCGTTCAGCCCTAGTGTGCGACACATTAACTTCCAGAAAAGCTCAAGAACAAGAAACTGGCTCTATAGAGAATGCTGAGAGTCCACTTTTCTCTGTATGTGTTTCTCTAACCTGTACTTTTTTTCTCTTGCAGACGGAACCTTACCAAGCTCTCGCTGATCTTCAGTCACATGTTGGCCGAGATTAAAGCCATCTTTCCAGGTGGACAGTTCCAAGGAGACACATTCCGCATTACCAAGGCAGATGCGGCCGAATTTTGGAGAAGGTCTTTTGGCGAAAAGTAAGTTTGAGTAGTTTTCTTGTTTCCAGACGTATCTGCCAAATCAGATGCGATCTTTCCAGTCTTTCATTAGAGCTCCAATCAATTAAAACTCTTTGTCATGGAGAAAGGCTTTTTCTCTCCTCCATTTAGCAGCGAGTAAGTGGGGTGAACTGTCTGGTCATGTGCTGGAGTGCTGTTCTTGAGTCAGCCCTGTGATTTAGCATACATTTGCACACTAAACCAGACACAATGATGCCTTTCCTAACTGCTCTAGTCAGCGTTTGTGAGGTGAAGGTCACTGGTTAGCTGATTTTTTTCCCCCAGTAGATAGCATTAAGGGTCTTCAGCTTCTGTCTTAATTCTGGAATATGAGTTTTCTCAGACTGGGCTTGTTTGCTGGGAAGAGTTTCAGTTTGCTGTACTGCCAGCGTATAGATAGAGGAGATAACATTGTGGCAGTTAGTCGATTAGTAAGATTGGCTAGTTCAGGAGTTTTCAAACTGGGATACGGGCACTCCCAGGAAGTGCTAGGTGGTCCACGGAAAATAATAATAACTAAAAATAATAATAAAATAAGGAAGAAATGACATTATTAGAGTTTCATTCTGTGTTCTAAAGAGCAATCATTTTTATTGTGTTTACAGTAGATTTATGTTTCTCTTCAGGTTTAAAATAAATAAGAGAGTAATGCAGTAAAAAAGTGTCACTCATCTCATTCACACCGGTTGAATAGTGCTTGAATTGCATTTAATTTGACTAATTTCCACAGGTTTAATGCTGGTCTATATAATTGGTGTATAAATCTCAAACAGCTCACAAGCACCAAATTGAGCTCCTTTTCATGGCTAGTGGTGCTTAAACGGTCAAATACACACAAAATGATGTCAAAATACCAGTCTTGTCAAGTATTCAGGTTAAAACAGTCAGTTTTTTTATGTAAATTGGTTAGTAGATGCATGTTGTGTAACAGTATATTAGATCCATGCATAAGCTCTTAAAGTGACAGCAGCCTAATAAACCTGCTACTATCTGTCATGTTAATCAAAGAACAAAAGATAAATAGAAAATCACTCCCTGTTTTTGACTGAATAAATTTAGTAATATTAATTGTAAGCATTAATCTGTATTTTTTTTACCTAAATACTACTGCTAGACCCACCTGAAAAAAACTTTTTCAGGTTTTCAGTTTTCAATTTCACAACAATTATAGAGAGTCTGTGCGCTGCTACACTATTAAAAGTTATTAATTCAGTTAGGACACCACTGAAGGCCTAGGTGTGAAATGCACGGCGCGCCACTGTAAATAAGATATATTTAACAAAAATAATAATTGTTATAAATAATCAAAAAAAAAATTGTGTGCATCTTTCATTCTTTTATAATCTGCCTTTTTTTTTTTTTTTTTTTACATAAGAGTGAAGTGATTAGTCGACCATTCTGATATGTTGTTTTGGAGATCAGTGGGTTGCTGTGAACTGTGAAGAGATTTCAATTTAATTTCAATTATATAAGTTTGTTTAAGGAGTTATTCTTTGACTGTAATTTTAATTGCTTCTCCTGATAGAAAAAAAAAAGAAGTAATAATTTGGATTAAAGCTGAATAAAGCTGATTTCCATTCCAAGTACAACTCTCAGAAATATCATCTGATCGCAGATCTCTCTAGATCTTTAAGAGGTGTCATCTATTTGCAATGTTTAATTCATTTGCAATTTCTGTGGCTGCTGCATAACTTATCTTCTGTTTAATTCAGCAAATCGAAGGGTTAAAGGAAGTGTAAATGTATCCACGGATACACAAACATTGCTAGGGACGGAAAGGCCTCGTAATGGGGCAGGTGTGATTAGCTATCCCAGAAAGGAAGAGCAAGAGAAGGGGAGAGAGAAAGAGAGATTGAGGGATGGGAAAAGACCGGAGCAGTCTCTAATGTGTATCTTGTTACTGCTCTGATATATTATAGATTATTATAAAGGTCTACTTCCCGCTCTGTACAGAGGAAGTGTGCATGAGTCATTGATACGAGAAACAGAGCGGCCTTCCTTTAGCTCTTCTATCTCTGTTTCTCTCTCTCTGTTTGGAAATAGAAAACTCAGCATCCTTATGCCATCAATCCATTGAGCACTAAAGCTCAGATTTGTAGCTTGCAGAGTTACAGTTGCTACACAGCGAATCTATGTAAGCAGGTCTGTGCATGTTTTTGTATAATGAGACAATTTAAATTAGCTTGTTTAACATAGCAGTTTCTAAAAGTTTTGGTTAAAAATCTTGGTTTGAGGATTTTGAAAAGTTGGAATGAATAAGAAACATTTCTAGGTTTGCAATCAAATAAGTAAATCAGTGACAATGATCATGTGAACTCTTTGTCAGATGTTCTCTTGCTTCCAAGTTGTATACAAATTGCAAAGTTCAGTTAATCTTTTCACTTGGCTAAACTATGAAAATTGTAATTTGTAATAAATTGGTTTATATCCCAGTGACAAGAAATAAGACTGTCCACATGGGAAAAAATATAAATGAATAGATAGAAATGAATGATTTTCTTCAGCAAGGACACATTAAAATGATCAAAAGTGACAGTTAAGGCAAATACATGTCTTTTGAACATTCTATTCATCAAAGAATCCTGAAAAAAATGCATCATAGTTTCCACAAAAATATTAGAGAAATGTTTCCTGAGCACCAAATCAGCATATTAAAATGATTTCAAAGATCAAATAAATGCAGCCTTGGTGAGCATAAGAGACCTCTTTCAAAAACGTATGGCCCCAGACATTAAATGGTAGTGTATTTTTTATATATATATATATATATATATATAATATATATATATATATATAATATATATATATATATATAATTTTTTTTTATATGAAACAATCATCAAATGTTCATCAAATGTCAAAACAACTGTATCTTTTCTTTTTTAAGAGTTAATTTTTTTTAATGAGGGCCTTTTTTTTTTCTTTATTATGATATTAGGACATTTTTACCCCCCCCCCACCCCCAAATCAATATTGAATTAAAATTACAATTTTTAAAAAACTTGCTCATCATAGACTAGGTGAATTAATTGTATGTGTGACTTCCCTATTTAATGTAGTTTTTGGATCAATTATTAGATAGGACAAAAAACGTACTTCATGACATTGTTTTTTGGGGATAAAGGCAGAATTGAAGCATTTTCGGTTCGTGATCTCAGACTTTTGGACCCTGCTGTGTATATATACCCGTTCTCTAGATCTTATCTCTAGATTCTTTAAGCCTTCAAAAACAAGAGTAATTCATCCATCAGGTCAGAATGCTCTAAGACTAGAAAGAAAATATCAGTCCTTATATGTCTATATATCTCTCTCTCTCTCTCTCTCTCTCTCTCTCTCTCTCTCTCTCTCTCTCTCTCTCTCTCTCTCTCTCTCTCTCTCTCTCTCTCTCTCTCTCTCTCTCTCTCTCTCTCTCTCTCTCTCTGTGCCACTTGGTAATGGAATAAAATGCTTTTACTCAGAGTAACCAGCGAGAATGGAATATATGTGAGGTTACCTCCCCCTCTCTCATCCGAACACCGTTCTCAGATCAGTTTCAGTTCTGATGTACAGACTAACCCAGAGCAGATGCAGATGCATTGTGGGTATTTGATATGCAGATGATATAATGAGGGAAAAAAGAAAAGCAACACTGTTTCCTCATTATCAGTTCATATAAATGTCCTGCTGTTTGGCTGACTGACGGGTCGAGGACAGATTTGTTTTCAAGCTAATTTTTCTTATTAAACTCCCTTCTGTCCACCGGGACTCAAATCCGTTTTAAACTCTCATTTAAATGTGGTAAGTGGCCACGGGCCAATAGGAGCACAGTTTCCAGTGGCAACACTGAAGGCCACCGACTGAGCTGCCTGTTTTCTGTCTTACTCTGGCTGCAACTGTTTAGTGAATTAAAATAATGCACTCGCTGATTTTACTCCGATAGCACAGGGATTATCACACAACCAAATCGCCACAGAGCAGGCACTCTGATTCAGAATTTTACCCAATTTGTTTCTCTTAACGCACAACATGGCTTTGCCGAGGCTTTTTGATGCCTTTAAATGGATTCAGAAATCTGCCTCCTGCCTCGTGACCTGTCTCGCTCTGACTCTCCAGTCTCCACCCCTTCACTCATTTATTTATTGGCATGATACAATTATGTGCGTCTCTATACCTGTCCTGGATCAGTAATTGGCAAGGACAGGGTCCTTAATGAGCTTCCCTTTATGTCGTCCACTGAGAGATGCCCTCGGCCCATTAAAAAGTCTTCCTTAATTAAGAGGTCAGCTATTCTAATACATGTAATTAAACTAGATCTCGTCTTTCTTCACAGAACCAAGCTCAGCTCTCCCGTCCAGCTGCTTGATGTGCATCAGTGACAGTTTAAGGGGGATTATGCTCAGAAAAATTACTTGTAATGCTCCATATGGGATATGTATGGTATTTATGTGCCAAGCTTTTATTTCTCTACCCTCCAGTAAACCCACCAGATTGATTCATTGTTTTCTTCACCGCACTGACCGGCGTTTAGCAAGTGTGTCAGAGGCCAGAGTGAGTTTCCTTATTCCTGGCGATGCATCAGCACTTTTGTGCTGTTTCACTGTGGCTGCTGATTAATTAATACATATGCAAAACACAATTCTGCTCTGTAAAAGTTCCACGCTAAACTGCAGTTTAATCATGCTGAAGATGCTTAATGCGCAGAACTCATGATGTGATGGAAATGAGTTTGAATGCTGAGATCATAAAGCTTATGGAAATCAACATACAAGTGACTTTTAGTTACATTTAGTCTATATTTAGTTAAACTTAAGTTGAACAAATTGAACAGCACCTCACCAAGGCTGCATTTATTATTAAAATACAGTAAAAACTGTAATCAGAATTACATCCTCCAGTCATATATGAAGGGAATTTTAATATCGTATTAATAATTAATTTAATAACTTTTTAAAGAGCAATAAAAGTCAAGAAGATGTTGTCATTTAGATTGGTTAATCATGTGTGTAAGCAAAGTTTCTGTATGTGTTGAGACTTAGCCAGCAGGCCACTGCCCTCTCTAATAAGTATCAGCAGAGCTGATGTTTCCTCATTAACCTGCTGGTCTGTCTGATTCAGTGTGGATCTTCCATGCCATTGTCTCTTTATTGACCTGATTAACAGGGCTTGATCCTCAATCCAGTTTAACTGTTTTAATCCATAACAAGTTTCACTTCCTGACACACTCAGGCTACTTACAAAACCGGAAAGTTTTCCAAAGCAATCTAAGAATCAGCAGCCAACAGGAGTCGCAGGAATGATGGGTAAACGCTCCCTCAGGGTGGCTAGCACTGTCAGATTTTCAAAATAATGAGAAGTAGATCCTCTAGTTATTAGTGTGACGAGTTTGTTTTCTTCTTACCTGAAGGAATATGATGTGCCATTAGCCTGAAGTAATTTTTTTTTTTTTTTTGTTAACCAAGAAAAGAGAACAGGCTTAAGACACAGCTCTGCTTTGTTTTTTCTTTTTCTCCTTCTGAGTGTGTGTTTCTGTCTCAAAAAGTGTTTACTGGTCAAATTGTGACGGTCAGTGTTTATGAAACTTCTTAAGAGAAGTCGAAGTGGTGTGTGGGTGGCACTTTTCTCCACATGCTCTGCTATTCACCTCACAACCTCCATTTTGTGTCTCTCTAGACCACCAGGCAAACAACATTTTTAGAGAACGTGAATAAGAGTTTACAGTCATAGACACGGATATACCTTATGACTTGTGTTCTTAGTCATTCTGGTGTATTTTTTTTTTTTTTTTTCATGAATTGAGAAATCAAATTTTCCTTGAGCTTTTGACATAGGCTACAAGACGTCATCATACTATACGAAGATCATGTAAGTTTCAGAACTGAAAACTTTCTTGTTAGTTCCAAAACAACTTTTATTGAAACCAAGGTCTGAAAACGGCCCATTTATGATGTCAAAGATATTTGAAAAAAACGCCTCTGCAGAAGATGATCAACACCTACTTCTACATCATTGCGTGTTTGGCCCCGCCCACTGGCGCAAAGAGAGATCACTCCTCAAAAATAACAATACCTTACAAAGGATCCTAATGCTAGGAATGTGCTTATTTTCAACTATGTGAATGTCTCAGTCTCAGTCTCAGTAGAGCATTATTTGTTTGTTCTGTACATTTCTCTGTGGATTCTTTGGTAAATCAGTCGCATTTCGGTGCAGGCTTTGAAAACAGTAATTCCTAATTCGATCAACTTTACATTGCTTCTCTTAGTCTGTTTCTCAGAGGGTTGAAATCAGGCCAGAAAATGGCCTTTTAGTACTAAATTATTTTTGATGTAAAAATCATGCTAACATTATAAGTGCCCTTCAGGAAATATTATAAAATAAAAAATGCATTTCATTGCCCCTTTAAAGAGTGAATATTATCTAATGCGTGGGATTTGTACACTCATTTTACAGGTTTGAGTAACCCTTAGACTTTCAGCTAATCCATGGACTCCCAGTGTAGTATGTTGTTTTGAGCATTTTCCACTACATTTATTATTATTATTATTATTATTATTATTATTATAACCTTTATTTTACAGGAAAAGAAGCACATTGAGATTAAGAATCTCTTTTACAAGAGCGTCCTGGCCAATACTGCTTTAACATGTCATAGCAACACACTCATGGCAACCACTCACATTTTCTTCAGAAATATCTAGTACTTCAACGTTTTCACAGGCCAGTGATTGAAGGATTTGATGTTTGATTCAGTTCATGTGTTTACAGCCCAAAGCAACTGGATGCAATTTTGAGAAGGATTTACACAAGTCTTATCCCAGTGTGCATTTTTGTGTTTTGTGTGGTTCCAGGACAATAGTGTCATGGAAAATGTTCCGGCAGTGCCTTCACGACGTGCATCCCATCAGCTCCGGGTTGGAGGCCATGGCTCTGAAATCTACCATCGACCTCACCTGCAATGACTATATCTCTGTCTTTGAGTTCGACATCTTCACTCGTCTTTTCCAGGTAACCCCTGAACCCCTCAAATCCCCAAATCTCATCTAAAACCGAATTTCTCACCACGACAAACACGCTAGATCTGCAGATGAGATAGCATTTAAATGTCAACTACTCTCTTAACTGCTAATCGTAATAACGAAAGCAATATAGAAGGAACACCCTTGTTTTTATCTCTCTCCAGTGTGGGTTGATCTAGTCATTCTGTGGAGAAACCTTGTACATGGATGTCTCACAGATAACCACATTTAAATTGAAAACATCAAACACGTCTCAATGTTTTGTAGTCATTAGTCTCCCCGTGCTGATGGAAAATAGTGCTAACGCTGGGGATCACCTCTGCAAATGAGTGTTGAGTGGGAGGTTTGTTTTACACAGAGGAATCCCTTAGAAAAAAACACACCTCATCTTTAACCACAACACACACATGCTTACAAACCTGTGTTTGCACAAGCCTTATTACGTATCGGTTGCAAAACACCCACTTTTTGACTACCTACTCAAGCCTGCAAGCTGCATAAAAATGCTAAAATTCCCATAAATGTGTTGGAAGGACCCACATCATTTCATTAGCGTGGATTTGTTTATGTGTGTGAGTCAATCAGTGAGCAATATGGAGTTTATATCTCATGCCGGCTGAATCACCACACACGAACCCCGCTACCTTACAGCCAAAGCCAATAAAACTACACCCTGCTCATTTGAACATCAAAACGTCTCTTTGTAACTCTTCTCCTGATTTTTGGAAATTGCTTGAGTCTTGATTAGTTCAGTCGGTTTGTATGGGAAAAAAGGAAACAGAACAAACTTTTCTGTTTTACCACATTATTTAGTCACAGTATCAAGAGTCCCAGCTGCTTTTCATTTAGTTCTAACTTGTCAAGATGAGTTTATTTAAGAATGCACAAAGAAACAAAGTATTGGACCTTTAAGTCAGTCTTAAAAAAATTCTAAATACCATTTCATTGCATTATAGATAAGGGGTTCTGAAACTGCAGTCCAGGGGCCATAAAGGGATACTGGGAGATCTACAGAAAATGTGTAATAAAATATGTCTTTAGGGCTGTCAAAGTGAACATTTTAAGTTAATATAATAATGTGTATAAATGGCAATAAATCAGTATTTATATTTAAATATAATTAATATGTTTAACCCAATCACATGTCAAAATATGCTGCTTTGGAACAATACTTTACAAATAAATCTTCCTGTTTATGCAAAATTCATACATCTAAAATTACCTGTGATTGGGGAAAAAGTAAGTAAAACAAGTAAATATTTCTAGATAATGTTTATACCTTTTTCACAGTGAGAATATAAAAGCTATTTTTAATGTAAGAAAGTATAATCATTAAATTATACACTTCTCACACAGTATAAACAGGTCTATACATGAAAAAGAACCAGGGGATCATCGTATTTGGGAGTCCTTAGCATTAAAAAACCCTGCTTTGGATAATGCAATTCAAACTAAACAGCATCTGCAAACAAATTATGGTAGATCTTTTCTCAGAATTAACTTTTTTAAGAATTGTTACTTTTACTTCCAGATAGTGTTACTTTTACTTCCAGATACTCCTTTCTTCATTATGAAAAGCATATATTGTAGTTTATTATTTAGCACACTTCTTTTTGTAAAATATTTAGTTTAAAAAATGTTTTTGCACTCTTTCTTTAAACTGAATAGCACATGGTTTGACCATTTGGAGTCCAAATGCTTTAGTCAGCATTTTGGACAGCATATTTATTATTTAAAAATGTACACTTTTTGTTAAATGTTTAGTTTGTGTTTGTGCTGAGTTTCTATTAAAATAAATGTCACTAAGTTAGTTTTAGATACAAATCTGATTGACTGATTAGATAGAACAGTCATACATTTTTAACCGTGACTGTTCAAACACTTTTTAAAGTTGTTGTATGTCCACCTACAAGGGAAAATAACCTAGTTTAGTCAGTGTGTTAAAGCCATCTTGATTTAACTGTCTGGGAGGTCAGTGATGGTAAAAATAAAACGAATGCTGGCGCATTCCAGTCTGACTTCTGTTTTCTGAGCTATTTGAAGTATCACAGATCATGGACTTCCTAAACCCACTACCTCTATCTCTAACCTAAGCTAATTTTCTCTTCCCTGTAGCCATGGGGCTCAATCCTGAGGAACTGGAACTTCCTGGCAGTCACGCACCCAGGCTACATGGCCTTCCTGACGTATGATGAAGTGAAGGCCCGTCTGCAGAAGTACATCAACAAACCTGGCAGGTACAGACTAGTCTGCGCGTGTGTGTGTGTGTGTGTGTGTAACTGGATGGCTGTAATAGACATACCATCTGCTGTGTGGTGCGCCGGGCCAGCCAGCTGTTTTTCTCCAGTCTGGCAGACGACCCCGCTTGCATGGGAAAGTGGGCGAGGCGGAGATGTTAGCTTATTACAGGAGTCTCTTTGTCTGTGTTTATGTTCTCGCCGACTCTTGTCAGCACTGCTTCTAGAATCTAGGATCAATATAATCTGGAACTACACTCATGACCTTTGTATTGGTAACCCAGATTATACCATACCAGTAAGCCAAGTGTGGCGGACTGTGCCACAGGGAGACAGCGGTAGTTAAATCCAGTCTGTTTGGATTAGCTGATTAGAGAAACAGCATTGCATCAGTGCTGAAACAACTCTCGAGGTCCAGAGCCAGGCGGCAGGCGCGATTACACACTGGTTAGAGTCGTTTAACACAACAGCAAGATAATAGCGAGGCCATAAAAAAAGAAACTTTATGGGAAAGGACTCCCTATCTGTTTGAATTTCACCAGGAAGATGGGCCTTTTTAAATGGCTGATGTGGGTTGAAGAGATGTGGCTAAACAAACAGACGGAAGTCGAGGACGGTGGGTGGTCGAGCTGAACTGTATGCAAATACCAATCTACTGAAGAGGAGCAGCAGCTGTGTGTGTGCGGTTAGAGAAGGTCTTGGCGGCACCCAAGGGGACTATATGTGTTTCACACTGAGTTTCTACCCGTAACAGTCACCTGGTAAAATCAAGCTTTTGACACGCTAGATGTCATATTATTATCTGAGCAGTGTGACACGAGAGGCAGGGTTCATTAGTGCGGAAACACACACTCTCTGCCTCAGTAGTCACAGCAGCTCAGAGCTTTTTATGATCTATGTGTGATGACTCTGAGGGTATTGGTGACTTAGCTTGATTTCTCTGACAATCATTTCCCAGTTCTTCCTCTGGTCATTCACATTGAGTCTGTGCTCTCGGCCTACCAGGACCTGTATCTGCCCAGTGCCACAGTGTAGAATAACCAGCCGTAGGGAGTTAAATTACCTCAAGAAACAAACACTAATGTCTGGAAGTCCATTTTTGAAGAAAGCCCTTGTCACATGAAAGTAAATGAAGACTGAGCCAAAATGACACACAAAAAAAAAGATACTTTTTTTTTTTTACTTTTCTGAACTTAACTTTGTATGATAATGTTTAATTCATAAACAAATGGTTCTTTTTAATGAATTGTTTGATCCAGTTTACAGAACCAGACTGAATTATTTGTTTATGAACAAAATGTTTTCACTCAGTTCTTTTTAATGAATTGCTTGATCCAGTTTGTCATATGGACCACTTAAACGGTCATTTTTATGAATTGTTCAAACCTCAAACCTCAAAGGGTTAGTTCACCCAAACATTTAAATTCTGTCATTAATTACTCACCCTCATGTTGTTCCAAACCCATAAGACCTTCGTTCATCTTTGGAACACAAATGAAGATATTTTTGATGAAATCTGAGAGCTTTCTGTCCCTCCATTGACAGCTACGTCATTGCAACTTTCAAGGCCCAGAAAGGTAGTAAAACGTTGTTAAAATAGTCCATGTAACTACAGTGGTTCAACCTTAATATTATGAAGTGACAAGAATACTTTTTTGTGCGCAAAAACGAAAATAACGACATTATTTAACAATCTCTTCCCTTCCACATCATTATCCTACGCTGTTAACGTAGTGTGAACAGTGCAGCGCTTCTGGGATCTACGTCAGAACGTCGGCTCACCATTGGCCGACGCTGGTCATGTGTGTGATGACCCAGGAGCTAGCCAATAATGAACCGACGTTCTGACGTCAAATTTAAATTGTTGGGTGTACTAACCCTTTATGTCTCCATTCATTCTAATAGCATGGATTTTTTTTGTCAAAACTGATTTGATTTAAACTAGTCTCTTAGACTATGATCTGTCCTGGGACTCAACTGTGCTTAGATTTCAGAGTAAAAATTGACATAAAATCAGTCAAATTCAATTAAAAAACTTTTTTTTTCTGTTTCAGTGTTGGAGTTTTGCTTATTCTCTAAATAAAAAGTATAAAAAGGCAAATAATAAACGATGCTGATAGTAAATTATGAATAAGGAAAGGCATTTTCAGTAAAAAATGACTGTAGCAAGCAAGTCTCATATTAAACAAGAGAGTCAGAGAGATGAGTTGGTAGAATAAAGAATGTTAACAAGAGTGTAGAGACCTATACAATGTTTCCCCCGTGCGTGAAAAGAGCCGTGTCCAGTGTGAAAGCAGTACAGTGGAGCATTTACGGATTAATCACATTTAACACAGAGAGCTCCATTCATCCCTAGCAGCTGCATTAGAAATAACTCTAATGCAATTCAGAAATCCTGCAACGATCTCTTATATCAGGCCATGACCTTTTCGTGTGACGAGTCAGTGTGTGTGGTCTTATGTCTCAAAATAGTGACTCAAACATGGCAAAACATCAGTGTTGCATTTACCACATCAAGTGTTCTTATTTTGGCCTTTCTAACCTTTGTCTGATCCATTTCATTCGCATAGATGTTAATTTTGTGACATCACATTAAAGAATTAACATTTAACATTGCAAATCGAATTCTGTGCACCTGTACAATACACTTTTTATAAACTTTTCACCTCCTGCTGAGAAATGTCAACCTGTTCTACATCCATTCCTCCGTCAGCCAAAGTGTTTTTTCTTTTTTCCAGCCTCAGTGCCAGCCTGTGACACCCTGACGCTGTGGGATATTGAATGGAAAGGTTCAGTCTGGTTCCAGTTAGTCTCTTAATCCTGGCTGAATTTGTTGTTCAACAGTTGCATAACCAAAAGACGTTATTTGAATAACTCCATAAATGTGCTTTTCATTTCCTTTTCCTCTTACATTTCACAGTAAAGGGGCATGCAAAAGTAAACGTTATCCATATGGTTCAGCTTTTCTCTCCTGTGTTTGTCAAAGCCTTCGATTATTTCGTAATTGCTGTTATGATATCAAAACTGTTATGTATTGGTATTGTTGTCAGTTTCTACCCAAATAAATAATTTCTTTAACGTAATCAACCCAAGCAGAGGAAAGGCTCAAGACCATGCCAACATCCTTTAGAGGCTAAAAGAACGTCACCAGGAATCCAACCAACAAACATGAACTATGCTAGCCAATATATGTTTATGACCTATTGTCACCTGCATTCTATGCCAAAGACATTTGTGCTTTGCAGTTTTTAATGCTCTCTCTCACACTGTCCCCAGCTACATCTTCAGACTGAGTTGTACGCGGTTAGGCCAGTGGGCCATTGGCTACGTAACCAGTGACGGCAACATACTGCAGACCATCCCACATAACAAGCCGCTGTTTCAGGCGCTCATCGACGGATGCAGAGAAGGCTTGTGAGTACCTCAGACAGCTTAAAAGTAAATGTCAAAGCTTTGGCTTAGTGCTTGGTGCATGTTGAGCCATGGTGCTATTGTGGGTTTTTTCCACCTCTTCTCTTTATCCTTTATTAATCTAAACCATTCAGCTGTACTAAATGCCCACTATCTCAACCCAATCACTTGCTTTACTCTTGTTCTCTTTCAGTTGATTTTAAGTTCACATCTCACTTTTTTGTTTGAGACATTGATCTTTCTTTGAACTAATGTCTAGACAGTGGGACTGAAGACGGGTGGGTTATAATGACAGTATATGAATAAGTCTGAGCTCATGAATATTAATTTGCTCTTGCCGAGTTTTCTGATCTTCCACACTGATTTGGCACTGACATAAAATATCATTCTAGTTTTATGTTTGATCAGATATTTTTCTTACCTTTTAATATATCTGCATACAAACTAGTGTAAAGCAACATATTTTGTCACAAAAGGTAAATATATTATCACCCAGCTCTTTCTATAAAGTTGGATAAATAAGTATGTCCAACGATATCCACATACATAAAGTATTCTCACATAGGGCGATAAATACTACAGTATGTGGCATATTTAAACTGCTTGATTGCTTATATCATCACAAAATGTAAACTATATTAAGAATATAGTGTATGTTTCCATTTTTTATAACTTGTCACTCTTTTACAGGAATTTCAACTAAATTCCCTTTATCAGCAATTGAACTAAAATTGGTCAAAAAGTGCAATAAACCAATAAACCATCGTTTTTTAAGGTTTAAGACCACTTTACCTTTTTCACTGAATTGTCTTTAAAAAAAATATTAAAATAAATAAATAATTTGTGTATATGCTGTGTATATATATATATATATATATATATATATATATATATATATATATATATATATATATATATATATATATATATATATATATATATATATATATATATATATATATATATACATACATACATACAGAGTACATATGTATGTATGTATGTGTATAAAAAAAAAGAAGAAAAATCTTAAATCAAATCTTAAATTACATTATGTATAATGTTATATATATATATACATACATACATACATACATACATACAGAGTACATATGTATGTATGTATGTGTATAAAAAAAAAGAAGAAAAATCTTAAATCAAATCTTAAATTACATTAAAATTAAAATAGGTTGTGGAGCATTGATTGGCTATTTCATATTTCAGCTACGTAAATACAAGTAATTATTGCCTGCATCTGAGCCAGCAGTGGTACATATTTTAATATTAACTGACTAAGTTTGATTGAGTGTGGTTCTGGCGCCCCGTCTTCGTATCTGCTGGTTTTGTCCCATTTTACTGGAATCAACTCCCGTGTTCAGCTCAATATGTTCTGGAAAACTGGCAGTATGTCTTGTAAACACACACACACACACACACACACACACACACACACACACACACACACACACACACACGCACACACACACACACACACACACACACACACACACACACACTCCCCTCTTTCTCTTCGTTGGCAGGTGTCTTACTGGCATGTCTGTTTGATGTGTCATTTACAGGTTTTAGCTGCATGTATCTGTCACTGTTGCCGTGTCAGCTGTCTCTAAACCACATCACACTGGCTTGTGGCTCTATCTGTCCATCCAAGTGCCACATGCCAATCTCACACCATCTGAGCTGTACAGCATGGCACAGCTTCCCCATTAAGTTCAGATAATGAATCTGATATGCTTGCATAATGCTACTTTCTGGTAAAAGAACTTCACACAAAAGGAACACATTGATTATGTTAATAGACATTTTTCTATCACTGGGCACACATAAGAAACTGATTTCTAAAGAATTTGAACTCTCATCATTAAATTATTATTATTATTATTATTATTATTAGTTTTAGTTTGATTATGCTTTCAGTCTTTAATAGACTAATTTCATTTCATATATTTTACCATGTTAAAATCCATTCTGCTGAATTCTGTCCTCACAATCAACTCAGAAAATGCAGAAAAATAGTCTGCAGATTTTGTCTGGATGTGTCTTTCTCTATCTCTCTCTCTCTCATCTGATTGCCCCAGCCGAGAGGTTTGATCCCTGCTGTAAGTGCAGCGATTCAGACATTGGCTGTGATTGGATGGTCTGTGGAGGTGGCCCAGTTTCACAGCACTGCTAATAGAGAGCCACAGAGCCAGTTGCACATGAGGACAAGTCTCTTAACCTCATACTCTTTTTGCTGTCTTTCTCTCCATCTGTAGTTATCTGTTTCCAGATGGGCGCAGTTATAACCCAGATCTCACCGGCTTGTGTGAACCCACCCCACACGACCACATTAAGGTCACACAGGTTAGTAACGGATGCACATTTGAGTTGACTTTATATCAGATTTTGTTTTTTATCTTCGTCATCTTTTTTCTCCTCTCTTTTATTGCTCTTTTCAGGAACAGTATGAGTTGTACTGTGAAATGGGCTCTACGTTTCAGCTGTGTAAGATCTGCGCCGAAAACGATAAAGATGTAAAGATTGAGCCATGTGGCCACCTCATGTGCACTTCCTGTTTGACATCATGGCAGGTACATATTACAGGTGTTTTTATACTCATTTATAATACACTAGTTTATTATATGTATTTAACAATGGCTGGAGATATACATGGACATGTACAGTACCGGTAAAAAGTTTTTTAGCTTTTTATTCATCAATGTTACAAAAAATATTACGCAGCACAACTGTTTGATAATTACTGAGTATCGAATCAGCATATTAGAATGATTTCTGAAGGGTAACGTGACACTGAATACTGGAGTAATGGCTGATGAAAATTCTGCCTTGTATCACATAAATAAATTATATTTTAAAGTACATTAAAATAGAAAACCATTATATTAAATTGTAATAATATTTCACAATATTACTGTTTTTTTTTCAGTATTTTGATCAAATAAATGCAGCCTTGATGAGCATAAGAGACTTTATTCAAAAACATAAAAAATAGTAATGTTTCCAAACTTTTGACCGGTACTGTATATACGTACATCACAGGAGAATTCTGTCAGTTTTTTTTATAAAATGTCTGACTCCTTTGACTTGCTAAGGCTAATTTTATAACTAGCATTTTTATATATTGTAAAAAACAACACCATTTAAAATTTTCTCATGTGCACAATTTGTCAAAATTACAGCTTGATGCACAAACAAATTCTACTAAAATTGATATTTGTCTCGATTTTACCTTTATCTTGAGGTTTCTTCATACGTTGCTTCTCATATTTCATCTAAAGCTCTTCACTGACTCTGTTGTCTCCTTAGTAACTCAGTATGCTAACTTTATTGTGGCAAAGTTGTTTGGTGTGTTGGGAATGACGACACAGCTGTGTGACATTCATAATTAAAACATTTTTTTTTTATATAAATTATTTTTACACAATAAATATTGAAAGGTTTATTTCAAACTATTTTATTTGTATTTACTTTATATTTTGTTTATTTACACACATAAAAAAAAAGGTCTGGGGCAGAAGTTTCCAAGACAGTTTTCACAAACCTTATGTAACAAATAAGAGGAATATTACATTACATTACATTACATTACATTACATTACATTACATTACATTATCCCTGAAGTGGAAGAGGAAGAAACACCCATGCACTGTATCTGAATATGTATAAATATATACCATCACACCACTGCAGCTTTTCACACAGCTCTGCTCATGCATGAAATAAACACGTCTTATTTGCATGCGTTATGAAGAAACTCTTTGCATGCGTTATGAAGAAACTCTTTGCATCACATGTAAACGCTTCAGTGACGCCCCGCATTCAGCTAATGGATCTAGTTAAAATTGCTTTAAATGGCATGCTATGACCTGAATACTGAGCATCATCAGGACTCAGTGGAGAACAAACGGCAGGTTATCTGTCTCTCCGTCGCCCTTGCATTTGTCCTGATCTCAAATGCAAGCGGCATTGACAGTGGACAGGTGAAGGAAAGGCAGATAGGGTAGGAAATGTGTCCTCTCTAGTTGCGATAATCTTCTGGGTATGTGTTGTTGTGTGTATTAATGTGTGTCAGTGTATTATTGTGATTGAGGATGTTTACATGGGTGATGTTAGAGTGATGTTACACATTTGGGAGGAAGTGTGTATGTGTTTACATTGTAAGGACTGGCCGAATTCTCAGAAATGTTCTGATCTAGGGTGTTGTCCGAGCATCAGAGCTTCTCTTTCGATAAACAGATACTTCGGGGCTGCGGTAGGGCAAGCTAAACTCGGACACCTCAGCCAGATGCATGCTGTGTGTGTATTTTTATTTATTTTTTTCCTTTATAATGGAAACTTGATTCACTCAAGCTGATCTGAGCATAAATCCTTATTCGAGTCCCGGTGCTTGGTTTGAGTCTGGCCAGCAACATGCCCATTCCCTGTATCTCTCCCCTATAAGATCATATTATTCTTCACTATATCACTAGAACATTTAAGGGAGAAGCAGTACTATTGTAGTATTTTGTGTTTTTTGTTCTGTTGGACACAGTAGTTTTCCCTCTGCTACACATTGGATCTGCTACCATCTGGGTTTTTGATGGGGTTGGCTCAGATTTGTGATCATTGACCGTGAACCAGTCTTTACTGCATGAACATTGAAGTGAAGCGCTCAAGTTAATTAAATTCAGAAGAGCACTTCATCGAAACAATACAGTGGCCCCCAAAAAATATTTGTGAGCTTAAAAAGGTATGAATGTCACTGCCTTAAACAATAAAATGGCAAATCAAAGTGCCATTTATTTTAACAGAAAGATTGCACAAGCTCACATTTTTCATGAAAAGTATGCAGACACTTTCTGCTTGTGAAATGTTAGTGGAGCATGTTCGTAGTTGATGTGTTACTTTCATTTTAGATGCAAGTGTTTAATTTTGTTTGTTCCGTATTTTAGTGTGAGAATGTGTGAAGAAGGATGTCATCTTTCCTTCAGGTCAGAATTGTTGTCACTGAACACACATTGTCACAACACATCTAAAATGACATCCAAAAGGCCTCAGCTGTGGTCCATCATGAGTCCATTCTTAGACAACAAGAGAGCTTTTTGAATCTCCTCTGCCGTTGTTCACCCTCTCGTTTTTTAAAACGGCAAGGATGGCTTCCCTTTAACCTGCCTATAAAAGGGACCTGACTGTTAAATAAACCAATGAACCGGTTAAGAGTCTAGAGAAGTGTCATCTCATCTCCTACCTGGCAGAGAGATTAATATTCATTGCTATTTTTCTGGTAAGTTTACGAACACACATCAGTGAAGCCTTGAAGGTGACTATCACTTAGAAATCTCACTCTTTTTTTTCATTTTAATGGCCTTGTTTTATGCCGAGTCAGTTGGGGTGTGTTTCTCTCTCTCCGTTAAAGGGCTCTAATTAGGATTAGGTTTCAAACGACGCTTTGATGTCTTTCTGCGCGACCCCTCAACCAGATGGCAGCCATGATCATCTTTTGTTCTTGTAAATATCGACACACTTTGATTCTCAGAGTTTAATGGAGGAAATGAAAGATGATTGTTGTTCATTTTGCCATGTGTAAGCCGTCTCCAGGCCGTACGGAGGCGTGCGACGTGGCGGAGTGGCCTGCGTGTGGGTCTGTCTTGCTTTTGCTGTTTCTTAAATCGAAAAAGAGGAAATCGGTACCAGGCCTGAGGGGGTAGCATGTGCATTCCAGCTGTTTGTAATCAAACATGACTCTTCAGATCCTGCCAGTAAAGAGTTTCCTCATGGCCAAGGCATATTTCCACAACAGTGTGTCAGTGTTTACAGCGCTATACAAATAATCAGACCAGAACCGTTGAGGTTGATATCAGCGAAGGTACTACCACCATGCGTGTGCTCATGTCTGTTTTGAGTAAGAGGCGGTTTTCTGGACTTCCACAAGTGTTGGAGCCTTTGTGTGTGTGTATGTTTGAGAGTGCACGTTACAAATGTGTGCGCTAATGTTTTAAAGTTCACTCAGTGTGTCCTCGACTCTTTTCTGCAGGATTCCGACGGTCAGGGTTGTCCGTTCTGTCGCTGCGAGATCAAAGGGACTGAGCCCATCATTGTGGATCCGTTTGACCCACGCAATGAAGGAGCCAAGTGCTTCTTCCTGGACCACTTCAACTCCCCTATGCTGGACATGGATGACGATGATGACAGAGAGGAATCATTGGTCATAGACCACATCAGGAAGGTACAACATCTATAAGATTCCCAACATGATATCGAAATTGATCCTAATTACTTAGACTAATGTTCACTATCTGCTGACTATCTATCTATCTATCTATCTATCTATCTATCTATCTATCTATCTATCTATCTATCTATCTATCTATCTATCTATCTATCTATCTATCTATCTATCTATCTATCTATCTATCTATCTATCTATCTATCTATCTATCTATCTACTAAGAACAGTAGTCTAAGTAATTAGGATTACTTACTTTATATATTTATATTTATTTTTTTAAAGTGGTCTCTTAATACTTTTTTCACGATTCATTGATGAGTAAAACGTTAACAGCATTTATTCATAAAAACAGCATTTATTCAAAATAAAAACATTTCTAACAATATAAATCGTTACCATCACCTTTTATCAATTTAACGCATCCTTGTTGAATTAAAGTACTAATTTCTTAAAAAAAAAATAGTTATTGTTCCCAAACTTTTGAACGGTAGTGTATATTGTTACAAAAGATTTCTATTCTAAATAAATACAGTTCTTTTTAACTTTTTATTCATTAAATAATCCTGAAAAAAGTATCTCAGGTTATAAAAAAATATTAAGCAGCACAACTGTTTCCAACATTGATCATAAATCAGCATATTAGAATGATTTCTGAAGGATCATAAGACACCAAAGACTGGAGTACTTGCTGATGAAAATTCAGCTTTGCATCACAAAAATAAATTACATTTTAAAGTATATTAAAAAAGAGAACCATTATTTTAAATTGTAATAATATTTCATAATATTACTGTTTTTTTTTTGTTTTTTGTTTTTTTTAACGGCAGGCTTGATGAGCATAAGAGACTTCTTTCAAAAACATTAAAATAGTAATGTTTCCAAACTTTTGACTGGTACTATATATATATATATATATATAAAATGTAATTCATTCCTGTGATAGCAAAGTTTAATTTTCCATAGCCATTACTCCAGTCTTCAGAGTCACATGATCCTTCAGAAATCATTCTAATATGCTGATATGGTGCTCAAGAAACATTTCATAATGTTGAAAACAGTTGTGCTGCTTAATATATTTGTGGAAACCGTGATAGATTTTATTTCAGGACTTTTTGGTGTATATAAAGTATAGAAAACAGCATATGTTTTTATAACATTACTTACTGTATTAGAAATATGAATTAATATGAATTATTTACGCTTAATATTTTTTCATGATCTTATTGTGAACAATTCATCAGGGCATGTTATTAAAAAGATTAAAAAATAATAATCTTGACCACGTAATATTTTATCTAAATTTATCAACTTTCATGTCACCAAGCCCTTTTATTTTTCAATCCTTCCCATCCATTCTGCTGTGTAATGCCTACTTTTTATGACTAGTCAATTCCTGATGGATAAAATCAAATCCAGACCTACTTAATGTTTTTTTTTTCACTCTGGAATACGTGTCTAATGCATTTCATGTTGACTTAAAGCCAGATCACTGTCTGGTATCACAGGTTTACAAGTATTTAGAAGTTTGTTTCTGCCTAAACCTGCTCAGTAGATAAGACTTCATTCATCACTGTTGTCATTCCACGACCAATCTTCTTTTTTTCCCCAAGTAGTTTTAATCTCATTCTTTACTGGACTTCAAAGAGACCTATATCTTGCTTTTATATAGGTGCAATAGCCTCCTGCTCTTCACCAGCATAAATGTCAGTCTCTTTTATTAGAAAAAGAAACCTGTTGGAACCTGCCTCACGAGGACACAACCTCCGCAGCTCTACTGAGTAGATTCATTAAATGGTAGAGCTTGGAGAGAAATAGAGGGCACCTTCTGGCAGGAATGTTTTTAAATAGAAATGCGGGATATTAGTTTTTTTTTCTCTCCCTATAATGCCCTTGCAAGAGAACTTGTAGAGGATATTGGCTTCCTATTGAGTGAGAGCTTGTTTGTACAAAGAGTAGCGCACAAAGGGCATTTTATTCACCTTTTGATTTCCTGTAACGTTTTTTAGCAAATTTAATTAGCAGCGCTTCCCCCCCCTTATAAATTTTTTGGTGCACCACGAACAAAAGCTGTCCAGCTGCAATTGCTCAGTTCATGGATATGCTAATGAGACTATTAGTTGATTAGGAAGTTGAATACCCTAACCTGCCCGAAGCAATTTATGGAGGTAATAGGCCATTAGGATAGCTTTCTACGCAATCATGATGATGAATAATGAGTTTGTCATTTTTCTTCTCTTTGTACTGCTGTCGTGTTCGTTGCAAACATTTTATCTCAATCAAGACCCAAGATCCATGCGACATCGAGTGTTTCTGTATTTAACTTTAAAAAAAAAAAAAAAGAAGAAGAAGAAGAAGAAGAAGAAAAAAAAAAGTGCTGCTTGATTGTGTAAAACTCGCTATCATGATTATTATGTGTTGTGGATGATTGCTGCTGTATGTGGTCGCCATGGTGCTCTAAATGTTTTTACATTTATGTAATGACAGCAGAAGTACCAGAAATATCTTCAGAAATGTTGTGAACGCTGTTAAAGACTGTTATTCTAGGGGATTTTTTCAGTCATTTCATTCATGCTTACAAAGTAAAAGCAAAGTGCATGATGAATTATGCTGCAAATTGTAAACTTTTTTGCAATTATTGTCTTTGCAAACACTACTAAATATGTCATAAATCACCATCATTGCTTCTTTCTTTGCGTAGTCGATGGATATCCAGAACTCGCCGATAATGTCTCCGAACTCATCCCCTGTGTGTGAACGCCGGAAACCCGCTCCAGATCACATGGGCCCACACTTGAACATTCCACCCGTACCGCCCCGCCTTGATCTCATCCGTTCTCCCGCTCCCAGCCCCACAGGCTCTCCCAAGGTATCTTACTGATCATGATAAATATTTTAATTCTCAATTTAATTTTCTGTTTTTTTAATATTTCTCTTTTCTCTTTTTCAGTCATCTCCGGGTATGTCCAGAAAACAGGACAAGCCCCTCCCTGCCCCTCCACCCCCACAGAGAGACCCCCCTCCTCCTCCTCCACCAGAACGCCCACCTCACATTCCTCAAGAGGGCCGGGCCGCCTGGCTCATCACCCCTTCGTCTGGCCTTCCCAGGGACCCTAGAGCGCCCCTGGAGGCCTGGAGTCCTAAAGACAGCACTGCTCTGTCAGACTGCAAGACTTCTGCTGCAGACCGCTCCCCCAAACTCGCCCACGCCGCCCCTGCGCACATCAACGGGAGACCCCTCAGCTGCTCCGGTGCCGACTTGGGGTTGAACCGGATCGGCCACAGATTGAATGCGCAGTCAGAGTGTAGTAAGGTTAGGAACGCACACACATTCCTTCACGTTCACACGCGCTCTTTTTGGAGAGCGACACTTAATATTAGGGTTGGAATGTCCTTCTTTGATAAGCAGAGTCAAGAACATGAGATAAGAGCAGAAAAATGACTGGACATTGTGTTTTGAAATCACCTAGAACCCTCTGTACTCATTCACAAGCCCTTACATGCCTATTTTAAGCCATAAATATTCACTTTTTTTGCTCATAGCTGTTACTAAGCAACAGTGGCGATATTCGCAGTAAAGCAGGGCTGTGAAATTCGGCTGTGTGTAGTGCTTGTCTTTGGCCCTGGCATTAAAAAAGGAGGTATTTAAAACGCATTCGGCACCTATCATTATTACAACAGTTGCCCTCCCACCCTGACATGTGTTTTTATATATATCTGGGTTAATGCTCCAGTATTCAAAATACTCACACAGATTCGTGGCTCGCAGGGAGTTTTATAGATTATGCATTAAGTAAGCATGTTTTGCACAAGGGGATTGGAGAGAGTTACATATTTTGCTGCAAAGCTGCTGAGGGTGTCTCATTAAAGCCCTTTTGGAAACTAAGAACTTATCTGAAATGTTCTTGGTTGAATGAAGTGCATGTGGATTTTTATTTTTATTTTTTTGTTCTACTAAGGTTTGCAGCATGCAATTATATGTAACCACCAATGGACTGTAAAACTCTCTCTCTCTCTCTCTCTCTCTCTCTCTCTCTCTCTCTCTCTCTCTCTCTCTCTCTCTCTCTCTCTCTCTCTCTCTCTCTCTCTCTCTCTCTCTCTCTCTCTCTCTCTCTCTCTCTCTCTCTCTCCCTCCCTTCGTCCCTGATTGGCATGTCAGTGTATGGATTCATTTAGTGTCCTAGTGTGGGCACAGAGAGTTTGGCCCCTGTTCTCCCGGCACAAACCCACACAGCACTGTCCTCAGGCCACAGCTAGTGTACAGCATCACACGCTACTCTTGATCTCTGAAATAAACCGGCTCAGACATCTGAGGCTTCTAGAGCTCCATGATGAGGGTCCTGAAGATCCTTCTAGTCTGTTCAATTGACACATTAACAGGATGATCTGTGTGAAAATACTTTTAATGTTCTTTCTTTCACCATCTCTCTCTCTCTCTCTCTCTCTCTCTCTCTCTCTCTCTCTCTCTCTCTCTCTCTCTCTCTCTCTCTCTCTCTCTCTCTCTCTCTCTCTCTCTCTCTCTCTCTCTCTCTCTCTCTCTCTCTCTCAATCCTTTCTATCTATAATCCATCCATCCATCCATCTAGCTGGTCATCAGTCATTTCCATCCATCCATCCATCTTTCTAACTATTCATCTGTACTTTCCATCTATCTTTCCATCCATCCATCCATCCATCCATCCGTCCATCCATCCGTCCATCTGTTCATCAGTCCCATCCATCCATCCATCCATCCATCCATCCATCCATCCATCCATCCATCCATCCATCCATCCATCCATCCATCCATCCATCCATCCATCCATCCATCCATCCATCCATCCATCCATCCATCCATCCATCTGTCTAGCTATTCATCAGTACTTTCCATCTATCTTTCTAACCATCCATCATCCTTCCATCCATTCATCCTTCTGTCTAGCTATTCATCAGTACTTTCCATCCATCCATCCATCCTTCTGTCTTGCTATTCATCAGTACTTTTCATCTATATTTCTAACCATCCATCCATCCTTCCATCCATCCATTCATCCATCCCATGGATACTTGTTAGATTATATGACAAATAATCTGACAACTATCACGGATAAGTCCCATTTGGATATCATCTGTACCTTTATGTCAGGTTAGGATAAATAAATTATTTATCATAAATGGTGTTTTTTAACATTTCATGTTTGTGTTTCTCTGCAGTCTTTCATCAACGGTCTGTTACCTGGTGATGAGTATGATGTCCCTCCTCTGCGTCACTCCCCTCCCCTTTTGGACCACAACCAGAGGTGAGACGCACGCACACACGCACACACACACCGCAGCGCACACACACACGCGCGCACACACACAGACGCGCCACTCCCATCCCTGGAGCCCTGCTGTGGTTCTTGTTCTTTGTGTCAATGTTGATCATAATCACTATAAAGCAGATCAATCTGTTTCTCTTTATTCTGAAGGGAGCCTAATTCCCAATTCACTCATATTGTCTTCATATGATTACAAATTACCTGTTTACCGCTCTTGAGCACTGTTTTTCTGTGGACTTGCTGATCTCATTGTGATGCCAATCCAGAGCATATTTTCCTGCTTTGCTCATTGATCTGCTTTATGATGTTTAATGACTAAATTATTATTTTCCCGCAAGTGTTTTTTTGGTGAAAAGACAAAAAAAAAAATCATGTGGACTTAATGAATGTGTTAATGTGATCCAGGGATTGTGTGCACAGGCTGCATCCTGTATATCTCTAGAGGTCTGTCAGAACAACGCACACACACACACACACACACACACACACACACACACACACACACACACACACACACACACACACACACACACACACAGAGAGCAATGTTTGGACACATGTGCACCAATTATGCAAGAGGACCAGGATCCGGAGAACATGTGCTCTTTAAACAAACATAAAGACACACACACACACACACACACACACACACACACACACACACACACTGCAGTGATGGACTTCCTGTGGGGCTTTTGAGGGAATTAAGCAGAACCAGCCTATGAGAGGTTGCACTCCAAGCAGCAAGCCACATTTCCTCTTCTGTCACAAACACTTATGCTCTTTCTTTCCCTTATATTGTGCTATGGGTGTTGAATTTTTGTTGTTGTTATTATTATTATTATTATTATTATTAGATAGTCAAGAATAGTGGTGAACTTTGTAAACTTTGCCTCTTAGCTTGCACCGTTTGTACTACAGACATTATGCCTTACATTATGCTTCAGAAAAGATGTGCTGTGACTTGATAAGTGATTGGATTTTTACCTGGCTAATGATACCGTTGACTTTTGCATTTAGAAACTGCAAAGCAACATCTAAAAAACACAAATTACACAACCGCATAGTAGCATGTTATAGTAGTGGGAAGTTCGGATAATTTTACTGACTCGGATCTTTGAATCTCGTTCATCAAAATGAACCAATCTTTTTTCGAGTCATTTCGTTCATTTCAGCAAAATGTATTTAAAATGTTACATGTTAATAGCCAAATTCCCCAAACACATCAAATGTTGATCGCATTTAGAATAAGAAAAAATTGCAATGCAAGGAAAAGGCTAAATTATGAGAAACAGACAAGATTAATTCATTTATCTGGGTCTTCAGGCTATGCACTCTGATAGTTTACCTCACCTCCCGATCTAAGCCATTCGTTCATCCTGTGACAATCTTATAAACTAAGCTATACAGTTTATAGTACCGGATACAGAATTGATTAGTTCATCTTTCGAGTCTTCGGGTTAGAGTCGTTCGGTTTTATGTCACGTAACTGCATGTTTTTATAAGGCTATACTGTATATATCTTTTTCAAAGTGATTTTCCCCATCATAGATACAATTTAAAGCATTACCATCTCTTTAGTACCATATTCATATGGAAAAGAACCATCATGACAGAAATTTCATAAACATTTATAAATTGAAAGAAATAAAAAAAACTATAATTTGAGACCAAAAACGCAGCATGTAACTTAAAAAAAAATTTACTATGCGCTGGTTTATAATAAAGATTGGGAATTATTAACTCATTTATGTGTCCAGCGCTGTCACATCACGACACGTGACAAAAGAACGAAAGACTCAGACCCGAAGATTCGAGAGGTGAACTAATCATTTCTCTTTCCGGTACTGACAGCATAGCCTCTTTGGGACTGACAAGAAGAATGAAAGACTCGGACCGGAACCCGAAGACTTGAAAGATGAACTAATCATTTCTGTTTCCAGTACAGAGAACCTATAGGATGTTCCGCATGCGCGGTCAACACAAAATGAACGAATCACTCTCTGAGACAACTCGGTAGTCCAGAGTCATATTAAAGATTCGTTCATGACCGACCCATCACTAGCATGTTAAAAACTGCTCAGAACACCTTAGCAACTCCAGTACATGTTGCTAAGGTGTTATTTTAGATGTTGCTTTGCAGTTTCTCAATGCAAAAGTACAAAAAAAAAACTATTACTAATGTGTTCTATATACTGTCAATATGTTGTGGAATAACAATATGTAAACAGTAGATAGTGTTCTAAAACACTGAACGCGTTGCAACATACTAAAAACTACTCAGTACATTGTTATTGCTTAGTTGTTCTGCTTATTGTTGATGCGTTGCTATAAAGTTGGTAAGGAGTGGTTTTCAGTATGTAAGTATACAGTAATTATACAGATAGTGTTCTAGAAACAAAATAAACACCTTAGCAGACCACTTACACATTGTTTTGCTGTTTCCGAATTTTGCAATAGTTGATAAAATGTTCTTTAAAAACACTGCATAGAAATGCCCTGACTATAACACCCATAGCACCCTAGCATTAGTCATTGGTTTGGTTGTCAATGTTAATGGCTTCATTCATGCTACACTGTTCTGCTCCTCTCAGCAGTTCCTGCTACAAGAAAAACTGTGTTTCTGTCACCGCTTTGACAAATGAAACCGAGTGGTTCTGGAAACCACAATGGCTGTTGTTTAGAGCCCTGAAGAATAGTGTTGTGTGTCTATGTGGTGTATCTGTCCATAGAGCTGCGTCAGTAGTGTTTATAGAGGCTAAGATTACTGTATTGTGTGTGTGTATATATATATTCTCAACAATAGGAGAATATATATACAAGCGGAGAATATATATATATATATATTTTTTTTTCTCTGCTGGCTCCGGGCACACTGGATTCTTTGTGATGGGCATCACACACATCAACATACGTTTACTTTACAGAAACACAAACACACAACTTGGAATGGTTGAGAGCACTTTCCACCTCCTCAAAGAGAGCAAAACTTGTGAACCTGTCATCTCCCTCTCACTCTCATAGGTGTTTTTACACTGCTATGGTTGGCTTCTGTTAAATACTTGGCAAATGTACATCCATAAACACTCTCGTGATGTCTTGGAAAGAAGGAACACTTCGAAACACTTGAAAAAGATCTTTTAATGATCGCTTCATCATCACAGGGAGATGAAGTGCCTAAAGTGCCCTCTAATGGTGCATTGCAGTAGCAGTTAAAGTTTGGCTGGAAAACCACTCATCGTTTCTCAGCAAGAGCTAGTAAACCTCTCTCCCCCCTCTGTTTAAATATTAGACGTATTTGCCTACTTCAGCTCAGCCTGGGAGTCTTAGTTAGAGCATTACGTGATTAAACTGGCTAATCTCACAGCGCCGACCAGCTCACACACTAAACAGTGCTTGTTTCAATGAGTCAGCATGAAGGCAGAGAACATCATCCAAATCTCCCGTCAAAGAGCCTTTTTCCACGAGGGCTGTGGCATCACTTAAAATGCTGTCATCTGTAAATATTTACATATTGTTATTCCACACTTTGCTGTAATTTGGGAACACATGAGATGTTTTTCTTTGCATATTTGTTAATGCAGTAATTCATATTTGGAGTTAGGGAGTTGTTCGGCTTTGTATCAAACTTTCCATGGTACATACATGAATCATGTCTCAAATCATGCAGTTTGAGTGAAGGTCTGTTCCCACAAACTTGCATTGAAGGAGGGAATTAGTCCTATATAAAGACCAAAATATCATAGTCTAAAAACACTCTAGCAACCACAAAGCAACATGCTCAAAACTGCTTTGCTATGATGTGGCTTAAGTTCGGAGTATTTTAATACGTTAAAGAGTGTGGGATCTTTTTACACCTAGCAACCATCTAGAGCTCCATATCAACCATTTTGAATGCCCAAGCCACTCACAAGTTCCCTAACATTGTGGCAACTACTTTTGCAATGCATTAGATGAACACGTAAAAATCATGTGTGAAAAACAATCTATCTGTGTGCCTGAAGCATCGTGGGATTGCGTGGTTCTTACTTGGTGTCATTTGTGCCTGTACATGTTGTGTAATAAGTTTTGTGTGATCTACAGACACACCAACCCCTTCACAAGCCACCGGAGTCTGACGGAGAGAGTGGAGGACGAGTATCAGATTCCATCATCGCATCCCGTCTGCATCACACAGCCACCCGTCTGCATCCCCTTCCGCATCCCCAACAGGTAAACACGCACACGATAGTGAAACAATGACTGTTTTAACGTCCCGTCCGCATTTTAATGTGTTTTCTTTTCATAAAGGGCTTTAGAAAACGGCTTGTCGGATCTCTCCACAGAATCAAAGAAACATAAACCTCCAGAGCATGGTGAGAGAACACACACATATACAGAAAATACACACACACACACAGTCTCTCATTTGTCATCTTCATTTTCTGCATGACCATCTTTTAGTGTGATTGTGGGAGTTTGTAGCAACATTTTTAATGTGGCGGCCAGTGGTTGTTGAAGCCAGAGTTGGCTGACATGGCTAACTCACTGTGAGGTTGAGGCCATTTTTAGGTCAGTATAACTCTGTGTTGTGTTCCTCAGGTGGGTTTG
This sequence comes from Scardinius erythrophthalmus, assembly GCF_964197995.2. Taxonomy (NCBI): domain Eukaryota; kingdom Metazoa; phylum Chordata; class Actinopteri; order Cypriniformes; family Leuciscidae; genus Scardinius; species Scardinius erythrophthalmus. The sequence continues at coordinate 18,838,247 of NC_138243.1, forward strand.
ACTCTGGTTCATTGATTTCGGGTGTGGCTCACACCACACAGTGCCCCCTCCACAACAGGACGCCCTCAGACTACGACATTCTACTGCCCCCTCAAGGTAGCCGTTGGCACAGCGCCTCAATCTGATTGGTTGCCTGATTAGCAGACCGTTCAGTGGTGTTCATTTGTTGGTTTCTGCTTTTACTATTGCACTAGGTTAGAGCCGCGAACACCAATGCAGTCCTTATTCATTATCGAGTCACTAAATCTGATTATTAGCTTATATTATATGAGCTGTTTGATATAGTTGAGGTGTCTTTTGTGTGGTGCTTCTATTCAGACGCTTTTTTTACATTCATTCACCTTCACTTCCATACATTTTTGACGTTAATATAATTTTATTATGATTTTAGCTTGTTTGTTTTTATATAGACAGATTCATGAAGACATCAATTTGCCTTTGTTTAATTCATAGTCATACTACTGTCATAAACTTACGGTGATACAATTGCTTAGTAACTAAAATCCATTCTTTTGGCCATATGATTAAAACCATAATGCAGTTTCCCCAAATAAAGACTTGTTTCTCAAAAATATAAACTCTATTTCTGTTTCAAGTAAGGTAAAGGGTTGGTAATTATCCATGTCTACGATTATTTGATAAAAAATACAATTATACTTTTTCTTTTTTTAATACATTTTAAAATGTAATTTATTCCTGTGTTAGCAAAGCTGAATTTTCAGCATCATTACTCCAATCTTCAGTGTCATTTGATCCTTCAGAAATCCTTATAATATGCTGATATTGTTTTTAAGAAACAATATTTTTCAGGATTCTTTGATAAATAGTAAGTTCAAAAAACATTTGAAGTAGAAATCTTTTGCATCAATGTAAACTTATTTACTAAATAATCTTAGTTAATTTAATGCATCCTTGCTGAATAAAATTATGTATTTTTTCAAAACAAACAACAAAAATTCACAACGCGTTCAATTCGTGCCTGAATGATATTTTAGCTCCATCTGTTGGTGAGAAGAGGAACTGCTGAGGCATGTAGAATGACTCAACAACTCTATCTTTCTCTCTGTTCTCCCAGCGTCTCCAATGGAAGACCCGTTCAACTCTCTTCCTCCGTCCCAGCCTCCTCCTCCTCCTCCCCCCGTCAGGAACAGTTTCACAGAACCCTCGTCCTCCTCACCCTACCCCAGACCTGCCCGCCCCTCGTCTGGACACGACCACTTCCTGCTCAGCCCAGGTGAGGCCAAATCCCACACATCTGTGACTATTAATGTAGTATAAATGTCAAATACTGCTGTATTTGGGGTTGTATTGGTGTCTAATTATCAGTGTGATTCACAGACACGTTCATAGACACATTGATTAACTCGGCTCCTAATCCCCCCGTGCGGAGACTAACCGGAGACAACATGAAGACGCCGTTCAGGGCTCCTCAAGACTACGATCAACTGCCGCCCACCTCAGGTACTACTCATTGTATAAGGGCTGTTATAAATCAAATAGTTTTGGTCTTGAATGCTGATTGGTCAATACAGAGTTTAAAGGATTAGTTCACTTCAAAATGAAAATTGTTATCATTTACTCACCCTTAAGTTGTTTCAAACCTGTATGAATTTCTTTCTTCTGCTGAACACAAAGGAACATATTTTGAAGAATGTCGGAAACCAAACAGTTGTTGTACCCCATTGACTTCCATAGTATTTGTTTTCCTATTATGGAAGTCAATGGGGTCCATCAACTAAGGATGCATTAAATTAACCAAAAGTGACGATAAAGACGTTTATAATATTACAAAACTTTCTATTTCAAATAAATGTAAAAAAAAAAAAAACTGTATTCATCAAAGAATTCTGGAAAAAAAAAAAAAAAAAAAACATCATGGTTTCTACAAAAAATATTAAGCAGCACAACTGTTTTCAACATTGATAATAAAAACAAATGTTTCTTGAGCAGCTAATCAGCATATTAGTATGATTTCTGAAGGATCATGTGACACTGGAGGAATGACTCCAGCTTTGCCATCACAGGCAAATAAATACATAAATTATATAAAATAAATGCGTAAAAAATAAAAAGGCATACAAAATACAATATTTATAGTAATATTTCACATCATTACTGTTTTTACTGTATTTTTGGTCAAATAAATGCGACCTTGGTGAGCATATGAGACTTATTTGAAAAAAATGAATAAAAAAATCATTTTATGATGTATTGTTATTATATTCACAATAAATGTCAACCTTTCATACACTGTAGTTTAATATTATGAGCTGACAAAAATGAAACAACATTGCTAACACTTCCAGAATGAGCCAAACATATACCTGTAATTCCTGATAAAACAGCTGTGAGCACAGTGTGTTATTCTGAATACATAATAGCTGTGCAGGTTTATTAAATGAAGCCATTAGCCATGGAGCTGAATGTGCTCAATGAATTATTAATTATTAGCCTGTAATGGGTTTTTAATGTGCTCCTAGTCTTTTTAGCCGGCCTGCTACCATCCACTCTCAATGGCCCATTTTGACTAAACGCTCTTTGTTTCCTGTTTACAGTGGCCGTAGATTGCTTCAGGGCACCTGAGAGACCTCCTAAACCACTTCCCAGGATCATCCCGCCAGACATCCACAGAAGACCGCAAGAATCGTCCCGGGAGAATGTAGACGCCAAGATCGCCAAGCTGATGGGCGAGGGCTACTCATTCGAAGATGTGAAACGAGCGCTGATGATCGCGCAAAACAAAGTGGACGTGGCACGGAACATTTTGCGAGAGTTCGCGCTAGTCGCCCCCAGGCAGGGCCTGTAACCCACGCCGATACGATTTCAAACTACCACTGACTTTTGAGTGTACAAACCGCGGGCTGACTTCCGCTTGCTTTCGTTTAGCGCACCCGGCAAACAAGAAGAAATTGTGCTTTTTTCGCCAAAAGGATCGTTGCGTTTGTAACGACAGGATCCTATGAAAAAAAAGCCTTGTGTTTACAGTGACGTGGCTTATCTGCAGTACTCAGGTCATCGTCATTACAGCTCGGGATGTTCAAGAGTGGAACTGAAATCGAATTTGTCATGTTTGGAGGTGTCCATCCACATTTTAGAGTGGGTTTGCCGCATCCTTCAAAGCAGTGACGTTTGTATTTCTCTGGATGGAAATAAGAGCAGCGCTTCTGTTTGTGTTTGCCAGTGTCTGCGGGCTGTTCATTCCTTTCCTGCCACACACACATATACACGCATCCGCCCGCGCGTTCCTGGCCTCTTGGGTATCATGAATTCACAGTAATGGCTCTCGGTGTGACCATGTCTCCTTTATCTCATTATTTCACAGTGAACAAGACAAACCAGATCAGACCGTTTGAGGCAGAAAGAGACGGATTTCGAATATCAGGTTCACGGTTCTCTTTCCGCCAGCTTTTTTAGGTTAGCCGCTTTTTATCAACTCTTAACGGTCGCTTTCGACATCTGAGTGCATTCCAGCGTCAGCAAGCAAGGGCTAATATGGTAGTTTCATTTTCTGTAAATAGAAGGGCCTGTCTACTCGTGAATAAAACAAACCCGAATGTCTGCATCGGTCCCTTATTTTAGATTCAGTGCAGTGCAGGAGGAAGCCACCTCAACCTTTCCCATTCCCTTCTTTCGGTTACCCACAGCTCACTTGCACTGACGCCATATGCAAAAAAAAACCAAGACCTGGACATGCACCGTTTGTATTAGCACCCAGAAAACAAGCCAAAAAACACACAGATTATCACGTACGAGTCATTTTAATGGCGTCAAATTGAATTTGACGTAATAGTGATGCCCGCAAACTGAAGATTTAAAGCGACGACTTGGGAATTCTGGGAATCTTTCCCACTGGCTGTCATTCCTCCCTATCAGGTTTTCTCTTGAACTTGAAACTTCATTTTTGCACTTGTCTCGCTCTCCATCTTACACTTGAAAGTCTGAGAACTGAGTGGACCCTCTAGCGGAAGAGGACACGACCTCCGACAGGTCTGCGGGGGGAACGGTTTCTGTTCATTTCCCCTCTTCTTTTTACGGGAGATTTTAGTTTGTTGGAAAATGCCTTGTGGATCATTTAAAACCAGTGATGTGTGCAATTAATTTATACTTTGTTAAAAGTTTTCTCTGAGATTATTTTCATCTTTCAGTAATGTATGTAACCCGTGATCTGTTCTTGTGGAAAAAAATGTTTTATAAAAGCCAGTATTAACATCTGCTATATGTGATTTTTTTAATCATTGCGCATGAAAAAAAAATCCAGATATTTTCTTCAAAATGTACACTTTTATTGTCAACAAAAGTACAAAAACAAAAGTCAGTATTTACAATACTTTATGGCCTTCTTTTGCGGTTACCCTCTTTGGTTTCACTGCTGACCCGATGGTTCAAAATATGCAAGACGTTTACGCTAAACATGAACATTCAGCACACACGTGTGGAGATGAAACAAAGTGAAAGCTGAGTTTCTTCTAAATATGCGTGACAAAGTGAGATTATAGTTGAACTAAAAATGGTCTTTTAAGTGACTAAGCAGAAGCACAGCTTACCTTGCATTTCTCACACTTTATAAATAGCCAAACACAAGCAAGACATTCAAACATATTTACAGCCTCTTTAGACCATGATGAACAGAACAGTGCTTCAAGCCATCGCTAAAGACAACAGTGTCGGACATCAACCTGACAAAAATCGTAGACACAGAAAACGATGTAAAAAACGAAAAACTTTTTGTAGTCTGAGGGACTATACAGTGAGGCTTCACATTAATAAACTGACTTGAAGTTTGCCTTCCAATACTGACTCTTTCTGTTAAGGCAGAATAAAGGGGCTATTCTTTTATATTTACTTTCTACCAAAAAATAAAGGCTCTGCATGCAAGGTCGCTACCACCCAGTCTGATGCCGAGAGCGGATGTTTGCTTGTTTATTTATACTATATGCGAGTCACGTCAATGTCACTACGTTAAACTCTAGCGAGTACAACTATGACATCATGCAATGCAACCTGAAGGCCACTGGGTGTAGCAGGACATTTCCCTACACTACGCTAATTTTCTAAACCCGTTTTCACTACTTAGCCACTTCAAACTAGACGAAATAACAAGAATGTCACAGGGTAGTGTCGTAAAGAGGTACCAATAAATAAAACATGAACGAACAGAGGTGTAACAGCAGTGAAGTCATCATTCTTCCAGCATCCGGCCGCGATCTTAGGAGTTTTTGATGAGGGACTGTGCAATATCAATATGTAGTCCCACAAGTAGTGTAGTCCTTTTTTTTTTTTTTTTTCTCAATAATCCAAACGCAAAGCAGAGTGAACGTTCTCCCCTGACTTATTTACACAGACCTAAAAAGTGTACAGCGAATTTACATTATTTTTTTTTTTACTATAGGGGGAGCAAAACAGCTGTGCCCACCACATCAGCAATGCGCATGAAACGAGAACATTCACTGGGAACACAAAAAGAAAAAGTCAGAATCGATCAAAAGTAAATGCAGTCCTCAGTGCAGACTAAATTTACAACACAAGGGGATTCTCTTTTACTCTCTTGGATCGTGGTGGGGGATTTTCTTTTTTTTTTGTTAGGAAACCGTTTGTTTAGAGTAGGAAACATTCTGCGACGCATGACGCACACGAGCAGCCTGAAGGAGACGTCGTCGTCCAATCAGATGTCTGGAATTAGATGATTGAAGTGTGTGGTACTGCACATTCAGTGTGACAAGGCCTCTTTCCTGGTTCATACCTGCCATGATACACAAAAACAATGAATGTAATTTCAAGGATGAGAAGAAAAGACTATTAATGTAGCTTGACATTCAAATATTGAGTTGGCATGCTCAATATTGCACTTATTTCAAAGCCAAATACAAGGTTCTTGCCAGCTGGCTGGTTCCTTTATTATTAGCTACTGTAATATTATTTACATCACATTGTAAAAATAGTGGTTTAAAACCTCGCTGATGAAAATGATACACGTGATTCAAGTGAAATACATCCAGGAAAGAAAACATCTGTCATGACTACACATATTTTAACATCTATTGCCAACTATATATGTATTTTATACATTCGACTACTATATGTATTGAATTATTTCTTATATAAATTTGAAATATCATGCAAAAACTAAAAAGTTTTGTGGCCAGTAAAACACATTATTGCCAGTAAGTTTTCTTAAAGGGGGGGTGAAATGCTATTTCATGCATACTGAGTTTTTTACACTGTTAAAGAGTTGGATTCCCATGCTAAACATGGACAAAGTTTCAAAAATTAAATTGTACGTTTGAAGGAGTATTTCTGTTCCAAAAATGCTCCTTCCGGTTTGTCACAAGTTTCGGAAAGTTTTTTTCGAGTATGGGCCGGTGTGACGTCAGATAGGGCGGAATTTCCTTATACGGGTCCTAAGGGCCCTTCTCACGGAAGAGCGCGGGCGCGCGCGCGCAACTGTAGACCAGAGCGAGAGAGAGCGAAAGCAGTTCGCCCATCTAAGCGCTATGCTCGGCTTTAGGGAAGTCAATGTCACCAAAGAAGTGTGTTTTTGGTTGCCAGGGCAAGACAACCCTGCACAGATTCCCAAAGAACCCAGCGTTAAGGAACCCGTGGATGGAGTTTGTTTTTCCAGAGCATCAACGGAGGTTGTGCAAGACTGTTTGTTCCCTGCATTTCGACGATGATTGTTTTATAAACAAAGCCCAGTTCGACGCCGGATTCGCGACGATCGTCTAATGCTTAAGGATTATCCCAACGATAAAGGTTCACGGTCGTGCGTTGGAACCGCAGGCGGTGAGTAAAACTGCTTTTCTGCTTCAAATGTCTGTGTGTTAGCTATTGCCGCACGTAACCACAGCTTTAGCTCCGCTCACACGGCACGCCTCCAGCCGCTCGTTTATTTAATAAATAAATATAATAAAACTAAAGACTTTTTGGAGATTTGAAGGATGCAGTACTACTCTATAGGTACTCAAGATTAACATGAGATTGACTGTTAATCTCCCCCCCCCCCCTTTAATTCATGCACTATTGGCAGGTGTGAATTTTACACCGGGTCCTGAGCTTTGAAAAACCTTCTCACCTTCTTCGTTCCTTTTGACGCCTCTCCCTTCTTTTAGACATCAGCTTTATGATTGTTCTCCTCCAGTTTCTTACTCTCCTCTGAAGTGCCTGCCTCCTTCTCTCCGGTCTTCCAGCTGCCTTGTCTAACAGAACAATTTTACCTTGATTAATCTTTCAGCACATTTCAAACTGAGCTCTAGACCATTTCTGGCTCGTTCACTTCTCTTGTCAATCTCAACAAACCATGCTGATGTTTAACAGCAGGTACTGTGACTTCTACTGCAATCATATGTCCTTCATTTGATATACAGGTTGTAATTTAAACATTGAAGATGACTTGTTTTTGCGATGCAATGTTGCGTCTTACCTTGTTTTCTTGATATAGAGCCAGTAGATGAGTCCCACCAGGGCAGCGGCTAGGAAGAGTCCAACCACAACACCCACTATCACTTTGGCTTGCTCCGTGCCATCTGCATTTTTTTCTAAGGGCAATGGACACATAAACACTTTTATGACTTCCTCTAAAGCATTATGATTCTTTAGGGAAAGGCAATCCTGGGAAATGAAAGAAATGATTGACAGAATCCCGCTACTTGAGAAAAATTGAAGCTGTGAATATTTCAAGATGACATATTTCTGCAGGTATGACAGCTAAAAGAAACGAAGTTTGCAAGATGTCAGGATGCTTGACACCCTCCGACTCATGATCTTAAATTCTAATTCATTTTAAGTGAAATTCAAGGGAATGAAATCAGATCATCTTACCTGGTTTGGGCTTGTCCTCCTCAAATACTGAAATCAGATATAAAATTAAATTAACTTTGGGTGCAATATGAAACCAAACTGGCATTTAAAACAAATTTGGTAGTAAAAAGCCACCACCCAACTGTGGTTTAGATGCAAAACTGATTTAAATCAAGTATTATCCAATCAGATTCTAGTAAGGAAGATGACCACAAGCATGCAATAGCGGTCGGCAAGAGTAAGAGGAGGAGGAGGAGGAAAAAAAAGAGATAGCAGTCCAAGCACCCTGACACAAACAAAATCCGAGCCAAAGCGAGATCCAAGAGAGAAAGAGAGCGTTTCATGCCCCGTGAGTGAACAACAGGACTTGAGAGAGAGCAGCCAGCCCCGTCTTTCCAGTGTTCACACCAGGACACTAATAATAGTGAAATAGTCCACTAAATCACCCTGCATTTGAATGGTGCAACAGGCAAAACGTGTGAAACATGCTAGTTTTCACAGATCTCCTTACATGCACATAAGAGATGTTAGATGTGGCATCTACTTATCAGGGCTGTCAAACTAGTCTATGCCATAAAAAAATAATAAAAAAACATGAACAAAATACATGTCATAAATGCTAAATCTGTCATTAACAGCAAAATAATTTAGTATCTTTAATCTATTTCTGTTGGTCTGTTGGTCTATTGTACTACAATAGAAGTGTGTTTGATCCCAAACCACCATATTAAGTATAGCCTAATGGTTCTTATTAATCTAAATCTATTCTTGACAGCCCTATAATTTGAGCCTTTTTAAAGGGGTCGATTGAGTGGTTAGTAAGCGGTCCTCACAGCGGGAAACCCCTTCAGCGCGCGCAGTAACGTTACTTACGGGAAAACACGCTGATGTCTTTCGTGTCGTATCCGAGGTTATTGGTCACGAGACAGCTGACGGTGAGGTTCTTACTGGGCACTACGGTCAGTTTGAATGTGGCCTTCCCGTTGACATACGACGTTTCATCCTGCAAGACAAACAGAACATTTCTGTTTACGGTACAGTTATTTTTTTTTATAACTATTTATATCAATATTTTATTTTATTATTATTATTAATAATAATAATTATAAGCAAGAGTCAGCAAAAATGGTTAGCAAGGTTAATTTGAAGTTGAATTATGTGGTTGAATTATGTCGGACCTCTGCTTAAGGCGCCATTTAATACACCTCACCACTAGAGGGCGCGGATGATCCTCAGCTTATTTAGTATCATATACTCTGCACCACACCCAAGGCTAATGGAAACTCTCACAGCAAACACAAACACACACACACACACACACACACACACACACACCCCTCAGGGTCTGGAAGCACGAGTGGAGAGTGGGGCTAAAAATCTCACTGTCAGTAATCACACAGCCATTAAATGAGTCTCCATCACAAACACACTTCAATATCCGTGTCATTAATGCAGACAGTGAGTAGTGAACCCCTCACAGAGCGCAGGATGACTGAGTTACTGATGCCAGCACTGCGATCCACAGGAACACAGCAGCAAAATATAGGCTGCCATAAATAAGCAGCCATTAAGACACAATCAAATCCCAATTTAATATAAACACAACTTTATTATTATTAGTATTATGTACATTGATACATTGCTGTTCAAGTTAAGGGGTTGGTAGATTTTCTGAAAGAAGTCTCATGCTTATTTGATAAAAAGTAAACAGTAAAACAGTAATACACAGTGAAATATCATTACAATTTTGAAATAACTTTTCTAATTTAACCTATTTCAAAATGGCATTTATTTATGTGAAAGCAGTGTCATATCCTTCATAAATCATTCTAATATGTTGATTATTTTTATCACTGTTAAAATAAAATAAAAAGTTGTGCTGCTTATGATTTTTTTGTAAAATCCATGATATTATTGACTTATGTTCAATAGAACAGCATTTATTTGAAATAGGAATCTTTTTTTATCACAATAAATGCCCTTAATTTCACTTTTGATCAATTCAATGCATCCTTGCTAAAAATAATAATTATTTCTTAAAAAATACAAATATTACTGACCTCAAACTTTATAATAAACAGTATACAAACATGGAAAACATTCATTTTAATTTTTTTTAATTGTTTTTAATTAATTAATCTTTAATTGGTATTTTAATTGGTACTTTAATTGGTATTTGGTATATTTTTATATCTATATTTATATTTTATTAACATTAATTTAATCTTTAATTGGCTTGTTTTTTTTTATATCTATATTTATATTTTATTAACATTAAATAAAAATCCATGTTTTTCACAGTAAGGTAAAACAGCAGTAACTACATATTTTGTCAAAATTAAGTTATGTCTTAAATCAGAAGTCGAAGAAGAGTAAGAAATTATACCAAATGAATAAAAAAAAATTATGTTTTTTTTTTACGGTTTTAAAATTAATTACTGCATTTTTTGCTTTTGAAAGGATGTATTTACTTATTACTTAAACAGTAAACTAAGCGTGTAACAAATGGCTGAATGTTTACAGCACTAGGAAGACTGACTCCTATGAAATCCAAGGCAAGCGGGTATGAAGGTACACAGGGTGTGACTTCCTAACCCTGCAGGAAGCACACCTGATCTAAACTCATTCATTTGAAATGCATCCACAGGGACCAGCCAGACACTGAGAAGCAGGAAAGAGCTAACTGTGTGTGTTTGTACCGTGATGTGCCAAACACAGTGTGTCCCAGCTTTAGTCTTACAATAAGTGGAAACGTGGAGGAGTAAAGTCAAGAGAGTTATCCATGGGACGAATAATAAAGCTCTGTATGTGATTCCAGACATTTCTGTCCCAGGACAACTGTTCCCTTTTTAACGTAAATTGAAAGTTGGCTCTTCCCTTCAGGGTGCTGAAAACCTGCAACTTCAAACACCTGTGCACCTTTCATCTAATCTAGACTGGAATCGAAAGAAATATCTGGGCATCTTTCCCTCTTGCATAAAAATGTACAAGGAACAGGGTTCTTTCGGGACAACAGTAATGTCTGTGATGAAGTGAGTCTGACAGTGACGGTGACTTACGTTAGTCCCGTTGACACTCCACTGCACGTCGGGTTTAGGTGAACCCTCTGCCTCACATGTCAAGACTTTGTGTTTGCCGTCGTAGCTGCGCTGCTTTGTCAGACTTGTTATTCTTGGAACACCTGGAGATAATATATTTGTGCTTTTATATATTATTGTTGTATACACACACACACACACACATATATATACACACATATATATATATACTATATATATGTCATATATATACATATATATATATATATATATATATATATCGATTTCATTGTTACACCACTAGGTGGCGAAAAGTGACTGTTAAAAAACATATTTGTCATTGAATCATTAATTCAAGAGATTTGTTCAAAAACGCTGATTTATCCAGTAATGAAACAAGTGAAGTATTTAGGGGTGTTTGACTTGAACCAGCGGTACACACGCCGATCGGTTTATGACATCAAAGTACCACAAGAGCGATTCAAAAGCATACAGAGCCGTTTGCTCACTAATCGCTCTCGCGGTACTTTGATATCATTCAAATCGAACAAGCCTTTTATGAGTGAGTCATTGAATCATTCATTCAAAAGATTTGTTCAAAAATGCTGATTCATCCAGTAATGAGTCATTGAATCATTCATTGAAACCAATTTCTTTTTTTTTCTTTTTATTTCTTATACCATTTTCAAATAGAAACTCAGAAACTACTTTTATTTAGTTCGTGATCTCTGCTTGAAACATATTTATTTGAAATATGACTAGCATGTATAATAAAAGTGTGTATAATAAATCATACCTTCTACAGTAAGCTCGAAGGACAAACTCCGTCTGATTCCTTCAATGGACACGTCGCACACATACAGGCCCGCGTCACTATATGTCAACTGAGAGAAGTCGGGCAGCTTGTCTAGTTTACGGTTATCCTGGAGAAATTGAACAAGTTGTTTAGCTTGAATTGGAGGACTAAAATGAACCGACCCAGATTTGTTAGATTCCTTACAATCTCTTACCTTAGTCCATGTCACATTTGCTTCATTTGAGGCATTCTTTTCCAAAGACACCACCAAGTTTTCCCCAAACTTCTTTAACACCTTGCCTGTAGGATTGAGGCTTACATCCAGAACTAAAAGAGAGAGAGACAGAAAGATAATAAGAGATGACAAGTGTATATCAGTCTGCTGCAGGCTCCTTTTTTGTACACCTGTCCCTCAAAATATTTCAACCACTGAAGAGGCTGAAACACATCACATCTCTCTGCCAACTAAGAGTCATTTTCGCACCCGTTATTCCCGCCTGAGACATTGTTTTCTATCCTCAAATGCATGTCTGAGATCCCACCCGCTTTGAAAGCGTGCCGCAAAGATGCGTGAAATACATTTGAATTTTCAAACCGAAGCGTCACTAAATCACAATTATGGAGATCATCAGGCCTTTTGAACCAAATAGACACACACACACCTCAATGAAAATGATTGAAAGGCCAGAGTGTGTGAGCTTATCAGCGAGCAGGAGCCCGTAGCAGTCTCAACTCGAATCAAAATTCCTAATTAAGATGTCTGCCTGGTGTCCTGCCATCTTAGCTAATCCTACTGAAGATAGATTTGATTAACGTTTCACTCGTGCATTCATTCGTACTATAAAGAAAGAAATGAATTGGAAAGGAAAAGTTTGGTGAACTCTGGATGCTCATCTGTTCAACGACTGAGACTGATTCAGGCTTGACTACAGCAACACTGACTCAAACAAACAATGGCTTAAGTTTGGTTGAGCTAATTTTGCTAGATATTATACTCTGCATCTTGTGTCTTTTAAGCCCTTTTTTATCAGGCATTACAAAAACATGACAAAACTTTCTGTTTATTATTCATTTTAACACATTCCACATTTATGAAAACTGGTAAAATGAAAGTGAAACATAGCGAATAGGTAATATCAACGAGCTTTTATTTTTTTCCTTGCGACTCTTTCAAGCCTAGAATTTTAATGCATTTGCTTAAGTGTATCTATTCATGAGCCATGAATGCAAATGGTTAGAAGATTGAGTAAAGTAGACCACTTATAGAATATATTTCCAAATTGTGAAAAGCTCTTATTGGGGATTACATCTCTTCAGCTCTAAGCATTAACCCAAAGCATTTAAAAAGCTTGTGAATATGGATATATCAAATAAAAAAAAAAAAAAAAAAAAAAAAACTAATTATATTATATTCTATATATTATATGCACTTGTTTACTATTAACACTTTGATGTGCTATCTTGATTATGGAGGATTTGGCTAATTCAAAAGTGATGCTCCATCATGAGACCAAAAATTGAGAAACTTTTACGATAGAATTTCAGAGAATGCAACTCCAATTCTCTGTATTATAGCTTGGTTTTAAACTGACTCTGCTGTTTCCAAAACCTCAAAAAGATCTTTCCATATCCGTCAAACGCTCCATCAGGTCTTTCTCTAGTGTGTAGGTGCCCTTAGGGAGAGATGGAGGAGAGATAGAGAAGAAGAGAGCATCTTTTTCCCACTCACAGCTCACTGTGACGATCTGAGTGGACTCCATTACTTCATTGTCAAGCAGGGAGCACTTGTACACGCCACTGTCGTCTCGGGTAACGCCAGTCAGAGTGTAGACATTCTTGTCCGTCACCGTGACCTTCTTGCCCTGAAGATGGCGAGAGAGAGAGAGAGATGGTGTAATTAATCTGTAAGGAAGGATAGAGGGCAGACAGCAGGACCCTGGAGATGAAAGACTGGTATAGTTGCTGTGGACGCTGCCAGTGATCTCTCACCTTAATGTTGAAGTTGAAGCTGGTGGGAGGAGGGTTTCCATCCGCCTGGCATTTCAATGTCACATCATCACCTTCCCTAATGGGGCTCTGAGAAACAACCTGTAGACTCACCTTCTCAGTGGGGTCTGAAAGAGAAAGGAGAGAAAACAAACATTAGAAGAAAAAAAAATAGGAAAGCGAGACAGAGGAAGATGGCTGTCATTGCAGGAATGCGGTGTGACTTTCCAACATGTAGCAATAGCAAGCAACTAAAAAAAACATTCTCTAAGACACCGCGCCATTCTGCAGACCCCAAGGGGCTTAAACGCCTTCATTTCCACAACCATTTGCAGTCTCTCATTCTCGCCCTCGTTTTCTTACCCAGCAGCCACAGAGCATTTCACATCACATCTTAACCCTGAGGCACTGAACAAACCTCTCAGCATTCAGATGGGAGAGAGAGTGAGACACTACAACAGACTCGGTTACCAGCATTATGCCTGTTAAAAACCCATCAAATTGAGCCTGGCTACCAGCTGAGACCTTCAATTTAAGGTTCAGGACTCGAAAGATGGCATCATATACTGGGTGATGTACAGATACGCAGATCCTCGTGAACATGGACCCCTCAAACCAGCTGTAAAATCAAACAAATAAAGCATCAAAGCGCTAGACACAGCATGTGCCACATCTCAGGAAGGGAAGAAGCCCCAGCTCTTGACTACCATCCCAATATATATTTTTTTATCTCTGGGATTATAAGGCAGATCCGCCTCTAGGGGGTGCTGGTTTGTGTACAGGTTTGTGTACAAGTAGCTATGTACAGTATAGTAACCTATGGAAGCTTGTTTCCGCCACAGAATAAAACATTTTAAGAGATAATTGCGACTTTTTATCTCACAATTGCGAGTTTACATCTCGCAATTCTGACTTTATTTCTCAGAATTGCGAGATATAAAGTCAGAATTGCGTGAAATAAAGTCGCAATTGCGTGTTATAAAGTCAGAATTGCGAGATATAAACTCAGAATTGCGTGAAATAAAGTCGCATTTGCGTATTATAAAGTCAGAATTGCGAGATATAGTCAGAATTGCGTGAAATATAGTCGCAATTGCGTCTTATAAAAGTCAGAATTCTGACTTTATATCACGCAATTCTGACTTTATAATACGCAATTCTGACTTTATAATACGCAATTGGGAGATATAAAGTCAGAATTGCGTGAAATAAAGTCGCAATTGCATGTTATAAAGTCAGAATTGCGTGAAATAAAGTCGCAATTGCGTCATATAAAGTCAGAATTCTGACTTTTTTTCTCGCAATTGCAACTTTATATCACGCAATTCTGACTTTATAATACGCAATTGGGAGATATAAAGTCAGAATAGCATGATATAAAGTCGCAATTGCGTGTTATAAAGTAAGAATTGTGAGATAAACTATTCTGAGGTAAAAAAAAAAAAAAAGTCTTGTCTTTTTTCCCCCTTAGAATTGGACTTTATATCTCACAATTGTGAGTTTATATCTCACAATTCTGAGAAAATGTCAGAATTGCGAGATATAAACTCGCAATTGCGTGTTATAAAGTCAGAATTGCGTGATATAAAGTCGAAATTGCGAGAAAAAAAGTCAGAATTCTGACTTTATAACACGCAATTGTGACTTTATATCTCGCAATTCTGACTTTATAACACGCAATTGCAACTTTATTTCACGCAATTGCGACTTTATATCTCGCAATTCTGACTTTATAACACGCAATTCTGACTTTATAACACGCAATTGTGACTTTATTTCACGCAATTCTGACTTTATATCTCGCAATTCTGACTTTATAACACGCAATAATTGTGACTTTATTTCACGCAATTCTGACTTTATATCTCGCAATTCTGACTTTATAACACGCAATAATTGTGACTTTATTTCACGCAATTCTGACTTTATATCTCGCAATTCTGAGAAATAAGGTCAGAATTGCGCGATGTAAACTCGCAATTGTGAGATAAAAAGTCGCAATTATCATTTACATTTTTTTTATTTTGTGGCGGAAACAAGCTTCCATAGTAACCTGAATCTACTGGCACAATAAATAACATTTTACCTGAATTGAATTTGATGACTGATAACCATTTTTTTTCTTTTTTTTTTATATAAATAATAAATAACATTGGCACTTGGCTGATAAATTGCTTGTGATATTCCTCATTAGTAAGTCACTTTGGATACAAACATCAGCTAAATTGCTAAATGTAATGCAATGGCTTTTAGTAATAATACAATAATAAAAAAAGGAAATCAATTATTTTATTTACCCGTTTCCCCTTCAAGCAAATATTCGTACCCACGTCAAAAACCTGGGGGCTCTCACTCTCGTGACCACGAAAATAAGAGGGAGCATATCTCGCCTTTCTTAGCTCTTCTTCAATGGTGCAATACACAATTGATTTTAAGATTTTAGTTTTTGCATTTAAAACCTTCTATGGACTCCTACTAGCATATCAGATCTTTTAAGCCTCAATAAACTCAGATCCTCTTCCCAGCAGCTGCTCCAAACTGTTCCAAAATCAGGATTAAAAATGAGTCGACAAGGCTTTTTCAGAATGTTTTGGAATACCTTCGCTCTCTCTGTCAGATTTTCCCTACACTATCTGCATTTAAAGCATGTTTTGGAATGCCTTAGCACTCTCTATCAGATGTTCCCTACACTCTCTGCATTTAAAGCATCTCAAAATGTCTATATTTTTTTTAGGCTTATTCATAACTTGGTTACATTAATATTTTCTTTCAAGTTTTTATTTCATTGTCTGGTGTTGCTCTGTACTATATTTATACATACCTGGTTTATATTGCATTATTTTATCATTTGTTCATGTTTTTTTTGTTTTTTTTTAGGATGAAGCAAAAATGTGTGTTGTGCACCACTTTGGTCAGATTTATCGTTTTAAGGCACTATCCTGTATATAAATTTCGTCCATGAGTTTAGCAAGGATGCTTTAAATTAAACAAAACTGGCAAGAAATACATTTATAATGTTACAAAATAATCTACTTCAAATAAATGCTGTTCTTTTGATCTTTATATTCATTAAAAGTCTTACTGTTTCCACAAACAATATTAAGCATTACAACCATTTTCAACACTGACTGATAATTATAATAAATGTTTCTTGAGCCCAAAATCAACATACTAGAATGATTTCTGAAGGATCATGTGACTGAATACTGGAGGAATGATGCTGAATATTCAGATTTTTCATCATGTACATTTTAAAATATATTAAAATAGTATAATAT